>NC_134541.1:68914597-69224338 GCF_050624435.1 Tenrec ecaudatus | reverse complement strand
CACCAGTCCTTGAGGACGATGTTCCCGATTAGAGCAGCCAGTCCACAGAGAGGATCACATGACCGGCCCCATTATGAGACACGATGTCCCTTACTGACCCATAGCCCTGTAGGGGACACCAGAGAAACAGTGTGGGAATTATGCCCAATCTAATCCCGCCACACCAAGGAAAAACATCAAGGGGGTGCAACAGAACAGCAAGGGAATGGAGCGGCGAGGTCCCCAGGGAAGGCTGAAGGTGGACTTTGGGGCCAGGGTATGGTGCCCCAACAGACTGGACTGGAAAACACTCCTAAAGGCTAACAACCAGCCCTTGAACTAACTACAAGCTTTTCTTTCTTGTTTTGTTTTTTTTTCATTGGTTTGTTGTTGTTTTGTTGTATATTGTTGCTTGGCTTAGCTCTGTCTTGTTTTTGTGCATGTTATTATCTCTGCAGGTCTGTCTAAATAAGATACACTGGATGAACAATCTGGAGGAGAAAACAACAGGATCAACAGTTCCAGGGGGGCATGGGAAAGGGGGATGGGGGGAAAGGTGGCAGTGTTAGCAAACCCAGGGAGAAGGGAACAGCCAGTGATCCAAATCGGTGGTGAGGAGGGTGTAGGAGGCCTGGTAGGGCATGATCAAGGGTAATGTACCCAAGAGGAATTACTGAAACCCAAATGAAAACTGAGCATGATAGTGGGACAGGAGGAAAGTCAAACAAAATAGAGAAAAGAGCTAGGAGGCAAAGAGCATTTATAGAGGTCTAAATAAAGGCATGTACATTTGCAAATATATTTATATATGAGGATGGGGAAATATATCTATGTGCATATATTTATAAGTTTAGTATTAAGGTAGCAGAAGGATATTGGGCTTCCACTCAAGTACTCCCTCAATGCAAGGATACTTCTTCTATTAAATTGGCATTCTATGATGCTCGCCTTCCCGACACAACTGCTGAAGACAAAGCGGGTGAATAAGCAAATGTGGTGAAGAAAGCTGATGATGCCCAGCTATTAAAAGGGGTCTTAAAGGCTTGAAGGTAAACAAGCAGCCATCTAGCTCAGAAGCAACAAGTCCACATGAAAGAACCACATCAGCCTGTGCAATCACAAGGTGTCGAAGGGATCAGGTATCAGGCACAATCAGAACAAAAAATCCTATCATATTGAATGAGATGGGCAATGCGGAGTGGAGACCCAAAGCCCATTTGTAGGCCACTGGACATCTCCTCACAGAAGGGTCTTGAGGAGGAGACAAGACAGTCAGGGTGCGATGTAGCAACAATGAAACATACAACTTTACTTCAGTTCCTAAATGCTTCCTCCTCCCCCCACTATCATGATCCCAATTCTACCTTACAATTCTTGATAGACCAGAGGATGTACAACTAGTACAGAAAGGCACTAGAAACACAGGGAATCCAGCGTGGATGATCCCTTCAGGACCAGTGCTGTGAGTGGCAATACTAGTAGGGTAAAGGGAGAGTGGGTTGGAAAGGGGGAACCGATTACAAGGATCTACATTTGACCTCCTCCCTGGAGGATGGACAACAGAAAGTGGGTGAAGGGAGACACAGGAAAGGGCAAGATATGACAAAATAATAATTTATAAATTATCAAGGGTTCATGAGGGAGGGGCAGTGTGGAGGGAGGGGAAAAAATGAGGAGCTGATGCCAGGGGCTTAGGTGGAAAGCAAATGTTTTGAGAATGATGAGGGCAATTAATGTACAAATGTGCTTGACAGAATTGATGTATTTATGGATTGTGATAAGAGTTGCATGAGTCCCTAATAAAACAATTTAAAAATAAATTAAATTAAAACAAATAGAAACCCAGTGCTATTCTTTCTGGTAGCCAAATGCCACCTAATTTTTACACCACACATTGCTATACAGAGGGTACTCCTCTACCAAAATGGATTTTTCTCCCAAAGCTATGTATTAAAAATTTTTTTACAAAACAACCTTATCACCTTCAAAGTACTCTCCATTACCCTTAATATATTTTTCAAATACGCAATTCCATTCTTGGAAACATTTTCAAAGTCATCTGTTTGTATGGCTAACAGCACCTCCCTCTTTTTTTTCCTTCACCTCTTCTACTGTGCCAAATTGGTGGCCTTTCTAGTCCCTCTGCATCCAAGGAAACAAAAAGAAGTCACACTGAGCGAGGTCAGGTAAGGAATGTGGGCAGGAGAGGCAAGCTCTTTTTTTGCCAAAAAAAAAAAAAAAAAAACCCAGTGCACTGAGATGGCTGCATGAGCAGGTACATTATATGAGCAGGTGGTGGCAAAAATAGTCCCCAGTTTGCCACAAAACAGGCATTTTTGGTTTGGCAATCTCTTCAGAACCTCTAAATAGGAAGCTTGATTAAGTCTGTCCTGGTGAAACAAACTCCAAATGCACTATCCCCCCTCACACCAAAAAAAAAAAAAAAAAGAACATTGGGTTTTGGGGGGTAACCCTTATATGAGATAGTTAGGTTTATTGTGGCATCTAGGCCCCCATAGGAACACATAGGCAGAGTTTAGTCATGTCCCAGGTTGATTGGAGGGTGACAGAGATAAATATTTTCCACAAACAGTATCCCTTTTTCTCTTCCTCCCTGGTGATTGGAGCAGAGAATTTTATTGAGAATATTTATATCTATGTTCAGAAGGAATGTTGGTCTAAATGTTCTATTCTAGGAATGTCTTTGCCACATTTTTGTATCTGGGCAATGCTTGTTCACGAGGTCAGGATTTTGCCATCCTTTTCTGTGCTCTGGAATAGTGTGAATAGGATTGCTGTCAATTCTTCTCTGAGTGGTTGGTAGAAATCCTTGGTGAAGCTATCTGAACCTTTCTTTTTCTTTTTTTTTTGCCTTCCTTTTTTTTTACATTTTATTAGGGGCTCATACAACTCTTATCACAATCCATACATATACATATATCAATTGTATAAAGCACATCATACATTCTTTTCCCTAATCATTTTCAAAGCATTTGCTCTCCACTTAAGCCCTTTGCATCAGGTCCTCTTTTTTTTTCCTCTCCCTCCCTGCTCCCCCCTCCCTCATGAGCCCTTGATAATTTATAGATTATTATATTGTCATATCTTGCCCTATCCGGAGTCTCTCATTCCCCCCTTCTCTGCCGTCCATCTCCCAGGGAAGAGGTCACATGTGGATCCTTGTAATCAGTTCCCCCTTTCCAACCCACTCGCCCTCCACTCTCCCAGCATCGCCTCTCACACCCCTGGTCCTGAAGGTATCGTCCACCCTGGATTCCCTGTGCCCCCAGCCCCCATATGCACCAGTGTACAACCTCTGCCTGAACCATTATTTTTCTTTTTGCTGGGAGTCTTTTAACGACCAGGCCTATGCATTTTTATTTTTTATGGGTTTGCTGATGTTTTCAATATCAGTCTTTGTTTTCTTTGGTAAGCAATGTGCTTCTAGAGATTTGTCCACTTTTTTAAGCTTTCCTTTTTGTTGTAGTCTAGTCATTCAGAGTATTGTGTTATTATCGCTTCTATTTCAGTTGTTTCTGTTGTGATGTCTCCCATTTCATTTTGTATTCATGATAAAAACGAGGAACTGATGCCAGGGGCTTAAGTGGAGAGCAAATGTTTTGAGAATGATGAGGGCAATGAACATACAAATGTGCTTTACACAATTGATGTAGGGATGGTGATAAGAGTTGCATGAGCCCCTAATAAAACAAAAGAAGAAGAAAAAAAAAGAAACAAGGGGATAAAATGTAGTTTGGTAAGAGAAAAAACAGCTATTCTTTGAAAAAGAAGGGGGAAGAAAAAGAAGTCAGTTATTTAGGAAAAGAAATAAAAGAATGAGAGGCTCTTTTGGGGTTGATTCTTCCCTCCACTCAGGAGTGGGAGGCCACGTTGGGCCTACCTGCCTTGCTGGTAAACTGGGGCTCTCTTGGCAGTGCACAAGGCTTCACAGGTCTGCCTGCCCTGTTGGGGTGCAGGACCCCACCAAGACAAGGAGTGAAGCTGGCATGCTGGGGCAATTGGGCTAAAATGTTCGGAGTGAGTGCTTGGAGTTTCAGGGAGGGTAATGGGAGACTCACCAGTAGGCTGATGTGGTCCAAAGTTGTGGAATGAATGGTGGGAGGTAGCAGAAGAATGCTGGGTCACCCACAGGTGGGCCTGCTGCTCCTTCCTTCCTCTCTGCTCACTCCTACAGTGTCTGGGATGTGGAACTTGGGATTGTATACTACTTGGTCTGTCTTTCGTGCGAATTTTCTCATGGTCATTGTAAGGGAATCGACCTTGTTTGCGTGTTCAGTCAGCCATCTTGCCCCAGAAGACTCATATGCTTATTTTGGTGAAAATGCATAGCTGTGCTTAAGGCTACTAAATAGTGTGTTCCTATTTTCTCTGTTGTAGGAGACTAGTATGAGAAATATTCAACAAGAGCAAGTGTTTAGGAGAGTCATTAATGATAAATGTATTTGATACAGTCAAAAGTTTACCCATCTGACCAAAGTTTAATAGTTTAGAGGTTTGGGGGGGAGGATGTTGGGAGATGAGCTTTAATATTAAATAGCATAAGCAAAGTATCAGGGTTTTTGTCACTAAAATAACAAAACAAAAATTTCTATTACTAATCTGAAAAAGCAATTCCTTCTTTGGGTAGTATGGTTTTCAGGACAAGGATAGATTGGGTTCACAGAAACACATGGCTTGAAAAAAGGATTATGCGCAGGTGTCATTTCTTACATTTTTATAATTTTCTGACAATTCAAAACATCATTGGAAGTCATGTAACCTAGACTTACTGCTTACAGTTAGCCAAACCTGTGCTAGGTTTGCCTCGGCCCTCACCTCAGCCGCTGTGGAATCTTTAAGAATGTTCTGAGTGGCCAATAAATATATGAGAAAATGTTCCCAATCATTAGCTATCAGAGAAATGCAAATTAAAACAACAATGAGATACCACCTAACACCTTCAAATATAGCCCAATTCAAAGAATCAAAAAGTAACAAGTGTTGGAGGGGCTGTGGTGAGATAGGAACTCTTGTCCACTGCTGGTAGACCTGTAGGTATGTACAGCCATTATGGAACTCAAGTTGGAAATATCTTAAACAAATGGAAACTGAGTTATTATATGACCCAGAAATCCCCTACTGGACATATACCCAGAAGAGGCAAAAAACAAACCACGGGCAGACATCTGTGCTCCAATATTCATCATGGCACAGTTTACAGTCACAAAGAGTTGGAAACAACCCAAAGTTCCATCAATGGATCAATGGGTTAAAAACTGTGGTACATACATACAATGGAGTACTACGCCTACCTAAGAAGCAGTGATGAATGCATGAAGCACCTCACTGCATGAAAAGAATTGGCAGCAATTATGCTAAGCAAAGTAAGCCCAGCACAAAAGGACAAGTACAACATGAGTCCACTGAAGTAAGGTTAAAAATGCAATAGGGGCATAGGGAAAAAACTACTGTACACATACATTCCTAGGTTAGGTGCAGGTATAATGTCAGGGGCCAGACCCAATCCAGAGATACATATGGCAGTAAACTAAAAAGGAGGGGGAAGGAAAAAAAGGCATGGATAGAAGAGGAACAGGGCACTAACCCATGCAAGGAGAGGGTATTGCTTACATCTTCACAGGAGAGGGAGAGAGGGACCAGACTTCAACCCGGTGCACCAAGAAATGTATACAACATACTGGCAAGAAGCAGGAGATCAATAGAGAAGTCTGTGGGGCTGACCCCAGTCCCAAGTACATGGACACCCCACCCCCGAAGAATGCACTTCAGAGGACAGTACTGAAGCTATAGCTCAGGGAGAGGGGTGCATCTGATCAGAGCACACAGGGAAGAGGGAACAAAGAGAGAACGAGAGAGTGGAGCATAACCTGGTCCACAAAGCCCCCAGGACGATATTCCTGCTCAGAGAAACCAATGTACAGAGAGGACCATAGGTCCAGACATGACATCCCTCACTGATCTATACAGCTACAGGAGACAATACTGGAGACAGTGTGGGAATTGTGTCCGATCTGACCCCACCCCACCAGGGTAAAACACTAAAGGTGTAGGGTAGGGTAGCAAGTGGACATCGGACCTCCTTGCGTGCACTCCCTTAATGCAAGAGCACCTTGCTCAGCTAAAGGGTCATTCCATGATACCCACCTTCCCAACATGATCGCTGAAGACAGACATGTGCATAAGCAAACGTGGTGAAGAAAGCTGATGGTGTCCAGGTATCAAAAGATATAGTGTCTGGGGTCTTAAAGGCTTGAAGGCAAACAAGTGGCCATCTAGCTCAGAAACAACAAAGTCCACAGAGAAGAAGCACACAAACCTGTGCGATCACGAGGTGATGAATAGATCAGGTAGTAGGCACTAAAGAACAAAATCATCATTGTGTGATCACCTTCCCCACATAAACGCTGAAGATAAATGTGTGCATAAGTAAGTGTGGTGAAGAAGGCTAATGGTGCCTGGCTATTGAGAGCTATAGCGTCTGGGGTCTTAAAGCCTTGAAAGTAAACAAACGGCCATCTAGCCCAGAAGCAACAAGGCCCACATGGAAGCAGCACACCAACATGTGTGATCATGATGGATCGAGGGGACCAGGTATCAAGCACCAAAAGTGGAGGGGAGGGATCATATCATCCTGAATGAGGGGAGCGAGTAATGGGGACCCAATGCCCATCTGTAGACAACTGGACACCCCTTGCAAAGGGGTAGTAGGGAGGAGATGAGTCACTCAGGATTCAGTGTAGTAATAATGAAAATCAAAACCTTCCTCTAGTTCTTAAAGGCTTCCTCCCCCCTCCACTCCCCACTATCATGATCCCAATTCTACCTTGCAAACCCGGTTAGACCAGAAGATTTACAGTGGTGCAGATGGGAACTAGAAACACAGGGAATTCAGGGCAGATGAACCCCTCAGGACCAGTGGTGAGAATGGCGACAACGGGAGGGAAGGGTGGGTAGAAAGGGGGAACTGATCACAAGGATCTACATATAACTTCCTTCCTGGGGGATGGGCAACAGAAAAGTGAGTGAAGGGAGACGCTGGGCAGTTTAAGATAAGATAAAATAATAATTTATAAATTATCAAGGGTTCATGAGGGAAGGGGGAGCGGGCAGGGAGGGGGAACATGAGGAGCTGATTCCAGGAACCCAAGCAGAAAGTGAATTTTGAGAATAATGAGGGCAACGAATGTATAAGTGTGCTTTACACAATTGATGTATGTGTGGATTGTGATAAGAGTTGCATAAGCCCCAATAAAATGATTTCTAAAAAAAACAACAACCACTAAAGGTGTGCAACAGAGCAGCAAGAGAAGCAAATAAATGATGTCCCTGGAGTATACCAAATATGGTCTTTGGGGCCAGGACGTGGAACCCCATCAGAATCGACTGGAAAACACTCCTAAAGATCAACAAATGGACCTGGAACTATTTATAGGCTTTTCTTTTTTTGTCATTGTTTTTGTTGGTGGTGGGTTTTTTGTTTTATTTTGTTGTTTTCCTTTGCTCTATATTGTTTTTGTGCTTATTATTGTCTCTGCATGTCTATCTAGATAAGATCAGAGGATAAACAATCTAGAGGAGAAAACAATGGGACCAACAGTTCTGGGGAACATGGGAGAGGGAGAGGTGGGGAAAGAAGGGGGGTATCCACAAACTCAGGGACAAGGGGAAAATAAGTGATCTAGAATCAATGACAAGGAGAGCATAGGATGCCTGGTGGGGCTTGATCAAGGGCAATGTAGCTGAGAGGAATTACTGAAACCTGAATGAAGTCCAAAGATGTAGTGAGACAAGAGAAAAGTAAAAGGAAATAGAGGAAAAACCTAGGAGGCAAAGGACATTTATAGAGGTCTAAATACGGGTATGTACATATGTAAATATATTTATATATAATGATAGGGGAGGAGATATATACATACATTTATATGTTAAGTACTAAGTAGCAGAAGAACATTGGGCCTCTACTCAAGTCTTCTCTCAATGTAAGAACACTTTGTTCTATTAACCTGGCATTTCATGATGCTCACCTTCTCAACAAGATCACCAAAGACAAAGTGCATGCATAAGCAAATGTGGTGAACAAAGCTGATGGTGCCCAGCTATCAAAAGACCTGGTGACTGGGGTCTTAAAGGCCTGAAAATAAACAAGCAGCTATCTAGCTCAGAAGTAACAAAGCCCACATGGAAGAAACACACCAGCTTATGTGATCATGAGGTGTTGATGGCATCAGGTATCAAAGACCTAGAATAAAAAATTATATAAATGTGAGTGAGAGGGAGGGCAGAGTGGAGACCCAAAACCCATCTGTATACAATTGGACATCCCCTTACAGAAGTGTCACATGGAAATGATGAGCCAGTCTGGGGGCAGCGTAGCACTGATGAAACATACAACTTTACTCTAATTCTTTAATGCTTTCTCCCCCTACTATCTTGACCCCAATTCTACCTTGCAAATCCAGCAAGACCAGAGCATGTCCACTGGTACAGATAAGAGCCTGAAACACAGGGAATCCAGGACAGATAAATCCCTCCGGACCAATGATGAGAGTAGCAATACCAGGAGGGTAAAGGGAAGGTGGGGGGAGAAAGGGGGAACTGATCACATTTATCTATATATAAATCTACATATAACCCCCTCCCAGGGAGGCCAGCAATGGAAAAGTGGGTGAGGGGAGGCATTAGTCAGTGTACGACATGAGAAAAAATAATTTAAAAATTATCAAGGGTTCATGAGGGAGGAAGGATTGGGGAGGGTGAAAAACGAGCTGATATCAAAGGCTCAAGTAGAAAGAAAATGTTTTGAAAATGATGATGGCAACATAGGTACAAATGTGCTTGATACAATGGATGTATATATATAGATTCTGATAAGAGTTGTAAGAGACCCAATAAAATGATTTAAAAAGAGAGACCATGCTATATTTTTCTAAAACAGTTTTTTTCCCCAAAAACCATTTTATTGGGTACAGATAGCCTATCATTCCATAGTTCAATCACACCAAGCAGTATTGTACAATTGCTACCACAATCAGTTTCTTTTTATTTTATTTTATTTTTGCTACCACAATCAGTTTCAAAACATTCTTTCTTCTTGAGCTCCTTGATATCAGTTCCCCTTTACTCCCTACCTTCCCACACTGTACCCCTCAGTGTACTTGCCATAGGTTCATCAATCCTGGACTTCACATACCAAAAAATAGAAAGGCATATAACAAAAAGTCAAGTAGGGTGCTCCCAATGACAAAACACATGAGAGCTACACCACAATATGAGAAAAACAAACAAAAACCAGAAAATGTTGGAAACTAGATCAGGCATCAAGTGTATAAGTGATCAACTGACAAGATTTCAACTGTTCACATCAGCTTTACCATTTTGATCTCCAATAGTTGTTTCCAATGTACTCTGTCTTGTAACCAGTTATGTAGAGAGGGAAATCACCGAAAGTGCATATCCTCCTGAAACAGCTATGGTGTGTGAGCGTGTGAATGCTTTTCCTGGAGGATTAGCTAGATGATTCTACCTACAGAATCATTCAGACATCCAAGGATGCATCATAAATGCTCCTCTTATTGTTTTAGATGATTAATGAATAATAAATGGATATTTACATCTTGAGCTTATAATTTTTCACTTAACAAGTCATTTTCATTATTTTCATTGCCAATGTGGTCATTTTGGATGTAGCCATTTACCTGTAATCTTAATTCAGCTGTTCAGTAACTTGACAGTTTGGCAGTATATCAAAAAGCTTTTCAAAAATAAGATTAATAATTTTGTTTCAGGATATTTTTTTGCCCAACATTTCTTCTGACTTTAAATTAATTTTGTTTGGCTCTGTACTGGTTCTGAAATTCCCGTCAGGTCTTTTCTTTTTAAAATATTAAAAAATAATCATGATCGCCCAGAGCCCCGGAGTCAGAGCCGGTTCCTGTTCCATCTAAGCGGTCGCCCGTCGCCTTGTTCTCTTCCAACATGACAGATGCCGCTGTGTCCTTCGCCAAGGACTTCTTGGCAGGTGGAGTGGCCGCGGCCATCTCCAAGACGGCGGTAGCGCCCATCGAACGGGTCAAGCTGTTGCTGCAGGTGCAGCACGCCAGCAAGCAAATCACCGCAGATAGGCAGTACAAGGGCATCATCGATTGTGTGGTTCGTATCCCCAAGGAGCAGGGAGTCCTGTCTTTCTGGCGTGGTAACCTGGCCAATGTCATCCGATACTTCCCCACCCAGTCTCTCAACTTTGCCTTCAAAGATAAATACAAGCAGATCTTCCTGGGTGGTGTGGACAAGAGAACCCAGTTCTGGCGCTACATTGCAGGGAACCTGGCATCGGGCGGTGCCGCGGGGGCCACATCTTTGTGCTTTGTGTACCCTCTTGATTTTGCCCGTACCCGTCTAGCAGCTGATGTGGGCAAAGCCGGCGCCGAACGGGAGTTCAAAGGCCTCGGTGACTGCTTGGTTGAAATCACCAAGTCTGATGGGATTGGGGGCCTGTCCCAGGGCTTCCCCGTGTCTGTGCAGGGAATGATCATCTACGGGGCTGCCTACTTCGGCATCTATGACACCGCAAAGGGAATGCTTCCGGATCCCAAGAACACCACATCTTCGTCAGCTGGATGACTGCACAGTTCGTCACAGCCGTGGCTGGGTGACTTCCTACCCATTGGACACCGTTCGTCGCCGAATGAGGATGCAGTCGGGGCGCAAAGGAACTGATATCACCTACACCGGCACGCTGGACTGCTGGAGGAAGATCGCTCGGGATGAAGGGAGCAAAGCGTTCTTCAAGGGCGCCTGGTCCAATGTGCTCAGAGGCATGGGTGGTGCCTTTGTGCTGGTCTTGTACCATGAAATCAAGAAGTACACATAAGTTATTTCCTAGTGGGTTTCCCCCGTGAGTGGGCATGTTGTATTATATAACATATCCCAGGCATTCTTGGCAGACGGTTGGCTGTCTAGATCAATGGCAACTACCTATTGATTGAAAATGGGAAGCAATAATATTCATCTGACCAGTTTTCTCTTAAAGCCATTTCCACGATGATCATGATGATGATGGGACTCAATTCTATTTTTTTTATTTGTCACTCCTAATAAATAAACAAATTTGAAGAAATAAAAAGTATCTGAAACACAGAAAAAAAATCATGATCATAAACGTGTAAAAAGAGAACCCACAGAGTGGAAATAAAATCTTTGACAATGATACAATGGACAAAAGATTTATAACTAAGTATGTCAATAAGAAAAAGATGAATAAGCCAGTTTAAAAATGGGTAAAGGACATGAACAGAGAGCTCAACAAAGATGACACTGAAATAGCCAACAAACATGAAGAAATCTCATGACCATTAGCCATGTGAAAGATGGAATCAAAACAACCATGAGATACCACTTTACACCATCGATGACCGCCAAGTTCAATGACGTGAAAGTAACAAATTCTGGAGCAGTGCGGAGAGACTGGAACCCTCCTGCACTGTTTTCTAAAGGATTCTGTTATAGGAATGTCAGTGTCTGCTGTGAGCAGAGGCTGGTGTTAGGATATTAAAGAGTTCCCAGATGGCAAATATAATTTAAAGAGAACATTTCTTAAGTCTTAAATGGGACTTTCAGAAAAAACAAAGGCAAAGACACAACAGTCTTATAAGGAAATATTAGCACTTGGTCACATTAGCATCCGAGTATTTAGTCACAAAGTCACTTAAATAAGGCATAAAACCCAAAAGAGTCTCACATCCAGATGGACCCAAGGGGCGGTTGTGTAATGGAGGGATAAATTAAAGAGACATGAGACAAGGCGTGCAAAGGCTCACCGCTTCCATTGCAACCAGAACCAGAATGAGGCAGTAATGCATTCTTTCCAGATTTATATAATCTCAGGCATGCAAGCCACGGTAAGCACATACGTAACAGGAAGGGGTTGTAGTAGAGGCCTACCAGTACCTTGAGAGGGGCCAGCTAGGGGTATACACACAATAGGAAAGAGAGGCAAACATGCTGACAGGAAGGTATATACCTAACAGCATGGGCGGATTATAGAGTCAAGATGGCAGGCTTACCTAGGCTGTCTCTGAGCTGGCTTGACCCTAGCTGTCCCTGAGCTTCTCTCCAGGGGAGCAATCTATGGTCCTTATCAGAGGGGAGTGGGCCCACCTGAGGGTGGGGCAGAAATTAGGTTGGCTTGCTCTCCATGGCAGATGACCCTCAAGCTAGTAGCCTTGGAGCAGTTGACCTTCAAGCTTGTATAGTATCAACCAAGTGCTTGCAAGTAACACCTTAAAATTAACATTATTATGGGGGAGGAAGGGGCAACTTCGTGGGGAATAACTTTCACTTAGGAGAATGTGAGTGGAACATATCTCCAACCCACAAATATGTAGGTATCCCTGCACAGGAGCCCGGGCCTCCCAGACTCCTTAACGGATGAACGTAGGGGACATGTCACATACCCTTTTTACCTCGTTCTGTTTCCACGGAAAACCACCACACACTCATGCTTGCTGGCAGGTCTTCCGTCTCTTTTGTACCCTAAGTCAAGTTTAAGCCTGATCTTTAAAAGGAAGCATTCCATCTTACTAAGGGACAACATGTGTTCAAAACAGAAGGCAAAGCATCACCTCTTTGGCTCTTGCTCTGAGTGGCTGCACCCCAAACACACATACAAATCCAGGCAGCAATGAAGAAGGTGCACCAATGTGCACAACAAAATGACCCAGAGCTCCCGCAAAGAGAATTTACCTAGAAATGCCAGACAAAACATCATCTCCAGACAATTCTGTGAGTTGTGAAAACTTAGGCATACACACACACACATACACACACACACATAAAAATAGAACAAATTGCTAAGAGGGCAGCCAAAAGTGTTTGCAAACAGGACAGTGAAAAACCCTAACCCTAACCCTAATCCTAACCCCTTACTCTTAACCCCTAAACCATAACCCATAACCCCTAACCCCTAACCTTACCCTAACCCTAACCTTAACCCTAACCCTAACCTAACCCTAACGCTAACTCTAACCCTAACCCCTAACTCTAACCCCTAACTCTAACCCTAACCCTAACCCTAACACTAACCCCTAACACTAACCATAACCATAACCATAACCCCTATCCCCTAACCATAACCCTAACCCAAACCCTAACAAAAGCATAAAAATAAAAGATAAAAAAAACCAAGACAGTGAAAATCAAACATCATTTAAATCACTTACAGATGAAAAAACATAAGCAAGACTTAATAAAATTTCTGAAACACAGATACATATATGCAATGCAGCCTTTCCAAGGACCCATGGAAATGTGGGAAGAAAAACACCCTTCCTCCACTTCCTTGACCTGCCCCCACTCCCACTCCTGAAGATCCAGCCAGGAAAGACAGCTTTGCATCCCGACCAGAGATGATTCCATTTGTTGTAGGGGATGAAAAGGCCTCGGATTTCAAGTACAATTAATAAGGTCATATTTATTAAGTCTTAAACAAGACAATTCATTCAGATGAGGAGACCCGTGGCAGAGGCTGTAATGGCATTCAAGGACTTACAGAAACATGGCTGATTAAATAAGACATGGGGCTATCAGGAAAACTACCACAAAAGCATGATTGGCTGCAGATTAACACATCACAGCTACAGTCAGGACTCCAGAAGTGGGAACGGGACCGTGATGAGGATGTAGACATTATGATAGATAGAAAAGCTTACACAATTGGTTCAGGGACTCTCCAACCAAGGTAGTGAAACCAAAAACCAAGCTCACTGTCACAGTCATGCAGCCCTGCCATGGGGACAAACCTGGCTCGGAGCAGAGTCCTGGGGAAACAGTGAATCACACATGGGGCTGCTAACCATCGGGACCCACCGGTGACTCTGCTGGAGAGAGCTGGGACTTTCTGCCCCCATAAATGTTCACAGCCTGGGAATCCCACACGGGTAGTTCTACTCTGTCTTACAGGCAGGCTCTCTCTGAGATGAGACAGTGTGTGAGTCTGGGTACTTTAGAGAAACAAATCCACAGAAACATATGTATAAGAGAGAATTTTATATAAAGACTAAGTGTGAATCAAGAAAACATCCCAACCCAGGGCTACCCAAGCCCACAAGTCCAACATTAACCCATATGTCCAACACCAATCCACAAAGTCCTCCTCCATCTCACAAAACATACGCAATGATGCCAACTGCAGGAGGAAAGCAGAGTCAGTGAATGTGTAAGCATCTCAGCACTGGCAGGGGTCTCCACACGCTGCTCCCGCACCCAGGGCTGCATTGGGGTAGGTCCATGTGGCTTCTCCTCAGGGATGTCTTGAAGGAAGTGAGCCTTGCCAGCTGAAGCAGGGAACTGGCTAAGGTAGCTGTACCCTGGTCCGACCATCAGAAAGCAAGAGACCCAAGAACTAGAAAGGTGAGGCTCACTGAGCCATTTATCCCTCCGCCTTTCAATTAACCCCACATGTGTTTATCAGCCAGATTGACACAATCAACTAACTCAGAATTGTGATAATTCCAATTACCCTGGCACAGGTTCCTAGGGGTTAGACTGCCCCACCCCGGACTAGTAGGGGAGTGGTAATCATCTACTTTCCTATGCACTCTGCCTTGGAGCCAAGCCATCCACATTTCTGGAGGACAGCCGGGAAGAAATCCATGGAGACTTTATGTAGACTCAAATGGACTGGGGCTTTTGCTAGAATTGTAACTCTCTCTCTCCAAATATAGGACCCAGATGAAGCACTAAAACACTTGAGAGAAAGTAGAGCTTTCTCATCCAGCCAGCCAAGATGCCAAAAGGAAGAAGCAGGAGGCCAAGAGGGTGGTGAACCCCCTGTTCAAGAAACAGCCCAAGAACTTCGGCAGCACAGGCAAGCGTCTCCAGCAGCCTTACTACCAGGCAGAGACCGCTGTAGCTTGATTGTGCTGCTTATGCCAGTTGGCCTGAATTTGTTCTGGGTGCAAGTATCTCTTGCTGCTTCCGTAACAGAAATTTCTTCCCCGGCTTTGAAATTACTGCTGGGGGTATTTTCCTTCTTACGCATTATTAGTATTTTTGTCTGTATACGATTATGTTTTTACCCCTACGGCGTCAGCATGAATTTTGTTTTCTGTTGGGTCTCCCAGCTGTGAAGCGTAGGAGGAGTAGAGGCAGAATGGTAATAACTGAGCGGAGGGGGATAGGGAACCGGGGCAGGGGAGCTAGACAGGGAAAGTGGATTTGGAGAGTAACCAATGATGACGGGAGGGGGGAGGAAGCACTAAGATGTATTGTGGTTGCATGAATCATCTTGAAGGTGAGTTGACCGTGGGGGAGGAGAAATGCTCAAAAATTGATGTGGAGGTGATTGTACAATTTCCCATGATATGATTGAATTATTGAACTATTGAATTATATTATATGTCAATTACTTGTCAATAAAACTGTTGGGGGGTGGGGAAGAACTTCCGCATTGGCCAGGACATTCAGCCCAAGAGGAACCTGACCCATTTCATACGACATGTGGCTGCGGCTGCAGCGGGCTATCCTCTACAAGTTGCTGAATGTGCCGCCCGCCATCTATCAGTCAAGGCTGACTGATGGTGAAGGCAGGATAGCTGTGAGATTCCAAGACTGTAACTCTTTACCGGAGTAGAAAGCCCTGCCTTTGTTCCTCGGAGCTGTTCATGCTTTTGACCTGTCGGTGAGTTTTCTTTGAGTTTTTTTTATCCATGTCTTTGTAACTCCTATCGAATGATCTGGTGGGACCATACAAATAGAGTGTGTGAAACACTAAAAGGGGGGATTGGTCAGGTTTACCATTCCTTTTGAAAAAAGTCCTAAGACCATCAAAAAAGAGCCACCAGCAGAGTATGTTTGCCATGCCTGCCTGAAGTGGCAGAGGCACCTGAGGACATCACAGGACCTGGACCATGGGACAGAGCAGAGGAGCCCGTACCAAGAAGGCAGAGGCCAAGCGACCACAAGGCTGAGAGGTGGAGGACCAGAGGGGCATGCCTGCCAGGAGGCACTGGGGACAAACAAACCCTGCAGCCTCAGCATTTTGTACACCAGTTAATTTCTCTACTTCCCCATGTCCCTTAAGATTGCCTGTGAATTTCTGTGTGACTGTTACAAGGAATGCTTGAAGCCATCAGAGAAGCAGAGTGCCAGAGACAGGATGGTGATGTCAGAAGAGGGTGAAGAAGGTTGGAAGGTGGAGGGATGTCTGACCTCTAGTTCATGGCCATTAGCCTTTGACTGCTGTGAAATTGGGTTCTCCTCTTGTTCGTTGCCAGAAGAGATTAGATGGAGACCCTGTGACATTGCCTAAAGGAGGAGCTCAGGGAACGTTTGTTTAACTTTTCTGCTGGGCATAGGTTACAGATTGAATTGTGTCCACTCAAAATATGTACTGTAAATCCTAAAGCCTATGCCTGTAGGAATAATCCTATTAGGGAATAGATTGGTTTTTTTATGTTAATGGGGTGGGATTAATGTAGAGTATAGTTTGAATCATTTTCTTTTAAGATACAGAAGAGATTAAAGAAAACTAGCAAAGAGAGATGGGGGAACAGAAATGCCAAGCCACATAAAAATTGTCCAGCACAGTGACAAACTAGGCAGACTGAGATAGTTTATTGTGCCAACCTAGCTCATAAACACATGTGGGGTTAATTGAAGGGCGGAGGGATAAATGGCTTGGTGAGCCTCACCTTTCTAGTTCTCAGATCTCTTGCTTTCTGATGGTCAGACCAGGGTGCAGCTGCCTTAACCAGTTCCTGTTTCAGCTGGCAAGGCTCACTTCCTGCAAGACATCCCTGAGGAGAAGCCACATGGCCCTACCCCGATGCAACCTTGGGTGCGGGAGCAGCATGTGGAGACCCCTGCCAGCGCTGAGATGCTTACTCATTCACTGACTCTGCTTTCCTCCTGCAGTCGGTATCATTGCGTGTCTTTTGTGATATGGAGGAGGACTTTGTGGATTGGTGTTGGACATATGGGTTAATGGGTTAATGTTGGACTTGTGGGCTTGGGCAGCACTGGGTTGGGATGTTTTCTTGATGAGCACTTAACCTTTCTATAAACCTCTCTCTTATACATGTGTTTCTGTGGATTTGTTTCTCTAAATACCCAGACTCACACAGCAGACGTACTGCATAGACCCTCCACAACAAAGATCAAATGAAACAGATAGAGATAATAGTAATAAGCTTCAGAGAAGTGGGTTGAATTCCAGTGATCTGAGCAACATCTGTCAGAAAGGACACAGATGCATTCACAGATGATATGACTGCACAGAAAACATGAAAGACTGAACTAGAAAATTGTTGGAACAAATTGAAATATTCAGCAATGCGGTGGAATGTAAGATCAACATATAAGAAAAATCAATCAAAGTCCTTCGTAGTAACTAAGAGAGCTTTGAAAATGAAATCAAGAAAACAGTACCGTTTACAATATATACTCCAAAAGATTAAATATCTAGGAATAAACCTAACCAGAGAAACTAAAGACTTGTACCAAGGTACAACAACAAAACACTACTCCAAGAAACCAAAAGAGACTTACATATGAAGACTTAACATTGTTAAAATATTCAGACTACCCAATACAATCTATAAATACAAAGCATTGTGATCCAGATACCAGCATCATTATTTTTAAAAAATCATTTTATTAGGGGCTCATACAGCTGCTATTACAATTCATACATACATCAATTGTGTAAAGCACATTTGTACATTCATTGCCCTCATCATTCTCAAAACGTTTGCTCTCTACCCAAGCCCCTGGCATCAGGTCCTCATTTTCTCCCCTCCCTCCCTACTCCCCCCTCCCTCATGAACCCTTAATAATTTATAAATTATTATTTTGTCATATCTTGCTCTGTCCCATGTCTCCCTTCCCCCACTTTTCCATTGTATGTCCCCCAGGGAGGAGGTCACATGTAGATCCTTGAAATAGGTTCCCTCTTTCCAACCCACCCTCCCTATGCCCTCCCAGTATCACCACTCACACCACTAGTCCTGAGGGGATCATCCGCCCTGGCTTCCCTGTGTTTCCAGTTCCCATCTGTACCAGTGTACCTCCTCTGGTCTAGTCAGGCTTGCAAGGTAGGATTCGGATCGTGACAGTGGAAGTGGGGGGGAGGAAACATTTAGGAACTAGAGGAAAGTTGTATTTTTCATCATTACCAGCATCATTATTTAAAGAGATGGGAAACTAATTTTATATGGAAAGGAAAGAGACTCAGGATAAGCAATACACTTTGAAAGAAGAAAATGGGAGACCCCTCACTTCCCAGCCTGAAAACTTACTTCATAGCCATGGTGGTCAAAGGGCTTGGTGCAACGAGAGCTACATAGACCAATGGAATACAATAGAGAACACAGAAATAAACACATTCACATAGAGAAAACTACTTTTTGTCGAAGGTTTGAGCCACATTAAATGGGGAAGAGCAGATCTTTTCAACAACTGGTGCTGACAGAAGAATGAAATAGGATTCATACCTCATTCCAAATATAAAAACAAACCAAGATAGAGTCACCACATAAATGTAAACCCTAAGGCCATAAAGATCACCAATGGAAAACATAGGGACCATTTAGAAGTCCGACTATATGGCATAAACACACCACTATGAAACTAGTAAAACATGACAAAACAGAAAATTGACCCCTCCTAAAAACAAGACACCAAGACTTCCCCGAAAGAGTAAGAGGAGTCAAGATGAGAAGACACGCAGCAAGACTTCAGAGAGGTTCGAAAAACTGAAGCACAGGTTGACACATCAAGAGTGCTAACCTTGCAGGTTTTTCTAGAATGTATGGAAAGGCACAGGTTCCTCTCAGGCTACTTTTGGACTCCACCCGAAATTCCACTGAGAAATGCAGCAATGCTGTACATTCCCACTAGAGGGCACTCACTGTACCTTAAAGTGGATGACACAGGCCAAAGGAAAATAGTTCAAGCGACTGAGGCAACATGAAAATCATACTATCACAAAACTCACTTACATACCAGATACTGTAATACCAAAATGGAATCACACTTTTTCCATAGAACAGAAAAAATCCTGCTCACAAAACAATTTACATCCCTCTCCAGCCAATAAAAGGTAGAAGCAGCATCTTTCCTTTGTCCCATCTGTGAAGGGCTGCAGCTACCCCATCAACAGGGAAACGACTCTCCCTCCCAGCCTTCATTTGTTCTGGTCCTGGAGCCCACACAAGAGGGCTGCGGGCCCACCCAGACCTGCCCTCGCCTGCTTCTTTTCCCTAGCCCCGTCTGCTCACCCACCTGCTAGCAGAGGCCAGGCTAACGCAGCGGTGTCCCACAGAGACATCTTTACAGAGCTGCAGAGAGACCTACAACCCTCCCAGTCTAGCTGCTAAGACCCCGTGAAAGCCTTAAGAAGCCCAATCAGGGACACAAAATCAGTGGATCTGGCTGCCTGGCCGGAAAAGAATACCAAGTATTTCCAGATGTGTGTTAATGAACAAAGGTTTAATGCTCATATTTTAATATCTAACATACTAATATATAACCACACACATGTAGTAAAAGGAGTGAGCTCGGATCTTGTTTCATAATTGTCTCCTGAAGCCGAGATGTTTTCGTAGGAATTTCAGGCGAGGGCCAGAGGAAGGCCTGAGGCCAGGAGCGAGCAGTGGGTGGAAAACTGGGGACTTCTTTTGCTCCTTGTTTTTATTTTGCCCTTGGGCTGTGTTTCTATGAGGGTTCACGATGTGTTTCTTACTCATTGGCCTGTGATCCCACAAGTCAGCAGTTCAAAACAGCAGGAAAAAGTCAAGCTTTCAGGGGCCAGCCCCAATCCGAAATACACGGACAGCCCCCTTCCCCGCAGAAGAATTCACTTCAGAGGACAGCACTGAAACTGCAGGTCCGGGAGAGGGACATGTCTGATCCGAGCAGATGGGAGCAAATGAAGGGGGAGGGAGAGAGAGGAGCACATCCTGGCCCATCAAGCCTGGAGGACGATATCCCCACTCAGAGCAACCAATGCACAGAAAGGACCATATGTCTGGCCCCAGTATGAGACATGACATCCCTCACTGACCCATAGCCCTATGGGGGATAACCCTGGAGACACAGTGTTGGAATTGTGCCCAGTCTGACCCCACCACACCGAGGCAAAACACTAAGGGCATGCAACAGAACAGCAAAGGGAGCAGCAGAGCAAGGAAGTCCCAAGGAAATACCAAAAATAGATTTTGGGGGCCAGAGCCTGGCACCCCATCAGATTTGACTGGTAAACACTCCTAAAGGTCAGCAAACAGACCTAGAACTATTTACAGGCTTTTCTTTTTGTGTGTGTCATTGGTTTTTGTCCTTGTTGTTTTGTTTTGCTCTGTCCTGTTTTTTGTGCATATTATTATCTCTGCATGTCCATCTAGATAAGATAGGCCAGATAAACAATCTGGAGGAGAGAACAAAAGGATCAACAGTTCCAGGGGAGACATGGGGGAGGGGTAGGTGGGGGAAAGGAAGTGATGCTAAGAAACTCAGGGACAAGGGAACAACAGTGATCCAAAATCAATGGTGAAGAGGGTATAGGAAGCCTGGTAGGGCTTGATCAAGGGCAATGTAACTGACAGGAATTACTGAAACCCAAATGAAGACTGAGCATGATAGTGGGACAAAAGGAAAGTCAAAGGAAATAGAGGAAAAAACTAGGGGGCAAAGGGCATTTATTGAGGTCTAAATACAGGCATGTACATATGTAAATATATTTTATATGAGGATGGGGAAATTAATCTATGTGCATATATTTATAGTTTTAGTATTAAGGTAACAGATCAACATTGGGCCTCCACTCAAGTACTCCCTCAATGTAAGAACACTTTGTTCTATAAAACTAGCATTCCATGATGCTCACCTTCTCAACACAATCACAGAAGACAAAGCTGGTACATTAGCAAATGTGGTGAAGAAAGCTGATGGTGCCCAGCTATCAAAAGATATAACATCAAAAAAAAAAAGATATAACATCTGGGGTATTAAAGGCATGAAGGTAAACAAATGGTCATCTAGCTCAGAAGCAACAAAGCCCACATGGAAGAAGCACACCAGCCTGTGTGATCACAAGATGTCAATGGAATCAGGTATCAGGCATCAAGAACAAAAAGTTTTATCATTGTGAATGAGGTGGGGTGTGGAGTGGAGACCCAAAGACCATCTGTAGACAATTGGACATACACTTACAGAAGGGTCATGGGGAGAAAACAAGCCAGTCAGGGTGCAGTGTAGCAATGATGAAACATACAACTTTTCTCTAGTTCTTTAATGTTTCTTCCCCCTGCCCCCCACTATCATGATCCCAGTTCAACCTTACAAATCCAGCTAGACCGGAGGATGTTCACAGGTACAGATAAGAACTGGAAACACAGGGAGTCCAGGGCAGAAAACTCCCTCAGGACCATAATGAGAGCAGCGATACCAGGAGGGGAAGGGGAAGGTGGGGTAGAAAGGGGAACCGATCACAAGGATTTACATATAACCCCCTCCCCAGGGGATGGACAACAGAAAAGTGGGTGAAGGGAGAAGTCGAGCAATGTCAGACATGACAAAATAATAATAATTTATAAATTATTGAGGGTTCGTGAGCGAGGGGGATGGGGAGGGAGGAGAAAAATGAGGAGTTGATACCAAGAGCTCAAGTAGAAAGCAAATGCTTTGAGAACGATGATGACAATAAATGTACAGATGTGCTTGGCACAATGGATGTATGCATGGATTGTGATAAGAGTTTTATGGCCCCCAATAAAATGATTTTTTAAACCTAGTAATTAAAAAATAAAAGGAAAAAGCCACACTTTCTACTCCTGTAAACAGTTACTATCTTGGAAGCTCACAGAGGCAGTTTTACCCTGTCCTACAGGGTCACTATGAGTCTGAACAACTTGATGGCAATGAATGAGTTAATGGTTTTGGTCAGCTCTGATCAGTGTGACTCTTTCAGACAAGCAGGGTTCAAATACTGACACTGAATTGTGCTTCACTGACAGTCCGTTACTAACGCGAGTTCATTGTTTTACTCTTGCAGGTATAAGCAGAGACACATCGCCATACTTTGTTCTAAACACCAGTCCTGGGGTTGGAAGTCGGCCTCTAATACAGGACTTCTTCAACTTTCCACTCGGTGTTCGTCTGGGTTCTGTAGAGAAGCAAAACCAACGACTCATGTATGTGTGTGGCTATCTATGGATACTGATTTATATCCAGACTCGGCTCACCCACTTGTAGAAGGGGGTAAATCTAGTCCGGATCAAGTCCGAGTGTCAGATGGAAGGCAGAAGCTTCCCCTGGCTGTGGAGCTGCACAGGCTGATGACAGAGAAGCAGGAAGAGCCCAGGCTGGTGGATGCAGAGCTGAATGAAAGCGAGGTCAGACAGAGGACTCCAAGGTAAGCCGTTCGCTTATGACTCCTAAGACGGGTAGGTGATGTGACAGGAAGTTGACTAGCCAGATGACGGATCCAGATCCAGCAGCAGAAGTGAGCCAGCTTCCACACAGTGTCCGTCTATACAAACAGTAGGCCACGTTGGTGAAACTTGTCACTGTTTTTTACAGTTAGACGAATTAGAAGCGGAAAAGGGAGTGTGCACAAACATATCCCTAGGGATCACCCATATTGATTAAAACCTTCTGCCTGCTAAGGGAATGAACACTTGGCTGGCTAGCAATGAACATTCTGTTTGTTGAGAAATGGCTTAAGACCTCTTGACACAGAATTGTAGCCTGAAATAAATTAGAAAGAAATATGTCGGAGGCGCAAGGACAAACTTAGTTACCAATTAGAAGGCAGGTTCTGTGGAGCTGAAATCCTCCTCCCCTTTGAAAGTGCCCTTTAATAGTGAGATAGTAAAGGTTTATTGTGCCAACCTGACCGATAAACACATGTGGGATTAATTGAAGGGCAGAGAAATAAATGGCTCACTGAGCCTTGCCTTTCTAGTTCTTGGGTTTCTTGCTCTCTGATGGTCGGACCAGGGTGCAGCTGCCTTAGCCAGTTCCCTGCTTTAGCTGGCAAGACTCACTTCCTGCAAGACATCCCTGAGGAGAAGCCACATGGACCTGCCCTGATGCAGCTCTGGGTGCTGCAGCAGCTGTGTGGAGACCCCTGCCAGCACTGAGATGCTTGCAGGCTCACTGATTTGATTTTCCTCTTGCAGTCAGCATCATTGTGTGCATTTTGTGAGATTGAGGAGGATTTTGTAGATCGGTGTCGGGCATATGCGCTAATGTTGGATTTATGGGCTTGAACAGCACTGGGTTGGGATGCTTTCTTAATGTACATTTACCCTTTATCTAAAACTCTCATATATATATATGAGTTTCTGTGGATTTATTTCTCGAATGTACCCAGACTAACACGAAAAGTGAATGTGCTCTTCCTCATCTCGCGGCGGGACCATCAGTTGGTTGCACTTACAGCTCAGGAAGGCGGATCTTATCAATGCTTAAATGGGTCCTTTCCACCTTATAGGGAGATCTACTGGAAGATCTCTTGAACTGACCCCATGCTTAAATCAACTTTGGCTTAACAATTCACTGCTGCTTCGTGTGTAGTGCGGCTTTTCTTGGGCTCCTTGCAACCCACATGGCTGGACCTAGAGAGTTCCCATGTGGACCACAACCCACCCAGTGCTGAAGAGTCAGACCTCTGCAGGACCAAGTGTCACACTTCCCACAGAGGGAAGTCAGGTGTGGAAGGGGGGAGTGCATACCTTCTGAAATGGTGACGTCAGGCTTCTGGAGGAGATTCTGGGGCTAGGGCCGACTCATGAGCCAATATAAGGTTCGGTGTTACATTTTGCCAGACCTTTTAGACTGGCTGAGAGCTCTTTGGACTTCTCTTTCAATAAACTCATTCCTTCTGTTCAAACCTTTTCTCCGACTCTTGTCTGAACTTTGTCCCTCCCCTGACATCTTTCTTGAGAGCAAGACAAGAACCCAGGAGTCGAGAGGCTTGAACCTCGGAGCCTTCACCTGGTAACACAGACCATCCAGATGAGGGAGGCCATTAGTATGAGGTCAAAATGGCACCTGAGGATTCAAATCAGAAAAGTCAAACAAACCTACTGCCATCAAGTCCATGCTGGCTCACAGAGACCCTATAGGACAGTGTACAACTCCCCCTCTGAGTTTCTGAGACCGCACTTCTTCACGGGAGTAGAAAGGCCTGTCTTTCTCCCCCAAGTCAGAAAGCTCGTTAAGTATGATACAGACAAAGAAAACTCACACGCTCATGATTGGTGGCAGGCAGATCAATACATCACAGTGGAACCACTGCTCTGATGCGTCCAGGAGCTCTTGATCACTCAGACTGGAAGAATGAACTTGCCAACCACAGAAGGGGAGTCAGAAAGCAGAGTTTATTAGGAGAGGAAAGAAAAGCACCTGGCGCAGCAGGTGGGACTCCAGTGCTCTGCAGCTGAATGAATTGTGGAGAGGCTTTTTGTGGGGTGCTTGGCCTGTCTGTATCTCTGGGTTATAAATGGACTAATTCCAGGACTGGTCCTATTTCTTAGGTCCAATCATAAACCTAGTCACAGGAAAGTAAACATAGTGTTTAGCAAAGAGTGCCTTGGGTCTGATGACCTTGGAGTTTAGAATCAGCCTAGGGGTCTGACTGGTTTAAGATTAGATTGTCCCTGGCTGCTGAAATCTCCCTTTCAGATATCCTTGCCGCTCCCAATGCTTCCTGTCACCAGACCTCTGTCCTTCCCTCTGCCTGCAGGCTCCCTAGCTACACTCTCTCTACAGCCGCAGGTAGGACTTCAGGAACAAAGAGAGGACATTACATCAGACAGAAGGGATTACCAGACTGGTCTAGGGCCTTCTGACTAACACAGTCAGGGTGAGACCCAGGACTATGCAACCACCTGTCCTACTCCCAGTAGGGGGACCACCATCCAGGACTCACTCAGGGAACCCCCCACAGCCTCACAGGGCTGGCTGGCTGGAGGTCCATGAAGCTAATCTACCTCCCAGTGCACTCTGCCTGAGGGCAAGATTACCTACATCCTCGGTTCCCGTCCAGGAAATGTTCAGTGGAGGCTTGGTTAATAATTGTGGGGACTCTGCAAATGGCTTGTGGGCTGTCACTGCTACGTAGTTGTTAGGTGCCCTGGAGTCCGTTTCAACTCAATAGTGTACGACTGAACAATCACTGCCTGGTCCTTCTCCATCCTCACACTTACGTTTGAGCCCATTGTTGCAGCCATTGTGTCCATCCATCTTGTTGAAGGTCTTCCTTCAAGGGCAGTGCTTGGCGATGGAGGTCATGCTTGAGAAAGTAGGGTCGCAGTGAAAGCAAGGAAGGCCCTCAACCAGAAGAACTGACACCGTGGCTGCACCCATGGGTTCAAGCATAGGGACAATTGTGAGGATGACCCAGGACCAGGCAGTGATTCATTCTGTTGTGCATGGGGTCACTACGAGTCAGAACCAACTCACTGGCACCTACGAACAACAACAACATGCTTTTTAATTTTTATCGACACTGTTGGTTTTGTAATGGTCTTACATTAAGTGATCTGATGACAAATCCCTCCATTTCCTGCTTTAGTTTTCTCTGTACCGCATAGGACAAAATCTCTTTTCATCACTACTGTAACTTGGAGGTAACATTCCTGTAGACACCTGTGAACTTCTCTAATCTCCAATCGTGCCATCTCACTCATGTCCCCCTCCCCATGTTAGTCCTGCTTACACCAGTAATGAATTCCACTACCACCAATCTTGATGTGGGGCCAATTTCCTTTCATCTCCCTGCTTCCGTAATGGGACACCATTATGGCCTTGTGCTGATGGTCATCCTGATGGCTCTTTGTCTCACTTTCCCCTGTTAAACATTTAATAAACAGTTCTCTGTGGGGGAAACCAGGCCCCCACAGCTAATCATGCATTCAGTAGGCATAATTGTATGGTTATGATATATAAAAATTATAGTAAAATCATAGAGAAATAGGAGAGATGGGAGAGAAAGAAAGTAACATAAAGAAGTCAGACACATCTCATGGTGGCAAGCTCACCTCAGCTCCGCTTGGTGGTACACGTGGAGGTGGGAGATGAGCAGGCAGGAGAGAGAGCATGAGGTTTTATTTCTAACCAAAACTTATATATCTTTGGGGGCAGCAAGCCCTCTGATTACAGATAATGATCTAGTCATAGAAAGGGATTGTAACAGAGGCAACATAAGCAATAGGAGCAGGATGACCTACAGGTGTACATGCAATAGTAAAGGGAGGAAATGTGGGAACATTTGTAGCAAGATGGGCGGAGCCTAGACTCAATATAATAGCCTAACCTTAGTCATCCTTGAGTGGTCCTGACACTGCCTTCAGGCACTCCTTCAAGAGAACAATATCAGAAGGGAGTGGGCCCTACTTAGGGTGGGTCAGACTATAGGGTCTGGTTGCTCTAGAGAACTGATACCCTTAGAATAACCTCTGACCCACTTTCGTTGGCCTCCTGGTACAGAGTCATTTACCACGTATAGCAAGCAGCATCTTGGGTTTGGCATCTATTTGGGGGAGACAACTTGGAAGAAATCTTTCTGTAACCCACAGTTCTCTATAAAATATATTTGAATTTGGGATCTTTTCCCCCTAGAACAGGAGGTATGCACAATTTCAGATTTACAACTTTAAAGGGTTAGTCCTGGGGCTTTGGCCACGTGGCTATGTGATGATTGGGATGTGATCCAGCACCCTAGGCAACAGTAAGCTGTGGATTTAGATTTAGATGACATGCACCTGTTAACCTTTCAACCCATGGTTAGGCAAGTTCCCCAAGGGTAAGATGCGCCTCTCTGGGCTGACTGGGAGAGTTCCTAAACCACTTTCAAACAACAGGAAGGCTGAGAGTACAGCTGCCATAGAACGAGCACAAATGGAATCTCAGCTTACATTGAGACTCAAGTGAAGTGAGGGCTCCCTGTGTAAACTGCCCAAGAATTGCTGGGAAGAGGATGTGGAGCCGTAGTAAACCTATATGAGATTTCCAGGGATATAAATCTTTTTTTTCTTTTCAAATCACATTTTATTACATTTCATTGGCATCATCCCAAGGGCAGCAAAATAGTAGGAACTGTGTGTTGGAAACAGATTTCTCTCAAGTTCTCTCCCCCAAATACATGCCAAACCTAGCTGCTTGCTACACGTGGTGAATGACTATACACTTGGAGGTCAACAGAAGTAGGTCAGGGGTTATTCTCCCTAAGGGTCATCAGCCATCCAGAGCAAGCAGACACCACTGTTTATCCCACAAGTAGGGCCCCTCCCTTCTGATAAGGATAGTAGTAGATTGTTTCCCTGTAGGAGAACCCAGGGAGGTCAAGCCCACTCAAGAGTGACCAAGGTTAGGCCACCATCATGAATCTAGGGTCTGCCCTTCTTGTCACATGTATACCTTTAGTCCCTCCCCTTCCTATCATGTGTACACCCTAGCTCATCCCCTTCCTGTTATGTTTATGCCCATTGTATATCCCCTCCTATTGCTTGTATCACCTGTCGTACTAGCCCTTCCTGTGACTTATGTCTTTACCTGTAATTAGAAGGCATGCAACACCCCCCACCCCGAGATATAACCCTTGGTTAGCAATAAAGTTGCCCTCTCCTGCGCTCTCTCCTGCCCTGTACCTCCTAGAGGAACTGAGGTGAGCATGTGACCATGAAATGTGTCTGACTCCATTATTTCAATCTCTCTTCGATCTCTCCTTATTCTCTATGACTTTACTATAATCTTTACTTATTATCACTGTACAATTGTGATGATTTGTTAGGGGCTGGTACCCTGACAACTGTGGATATTGAAACAATTCTCTGATATTCAATGACATTTTCTTTCTTTTTAACAGCTTTATTGGCACTGCATCCACATATACAATTTAATAGTTCAATCATATCAAGAAGAATTGTATAATCACCACAGTCAATTTTAGAGCATTTTCTTTGGATAGAAATCTTTACAGGAAGAGATTCCTCCATTTTGTTCCGAGAAGTGGCTAGTGCATGTGAACTGTCAACCTTTGGTGAGTAGTCCTATGATAAACTGACACCACCAGGGCACCTTCACAGGACACAAATCAAATGCTTTGGAATTTATGCTGGGCTCATTAAAGGTCAGGGATTGGAACTCACCAGTCACTCTAGTAGAGAAAAATGTGGAATCTACTTCCCGAAAGATTAACCCACTACCATTCAGTATATTTGGATGGCTGTCACCCTTTATAAGGTTTTCGAGGCTGTGAATCTTTAAGGGAGTGGATACCCTCATCTTCCTCCAGCAGCATCCCTGGTGGTTTTGAACAGTCAAGCTTATGATTAACAGTCCACAGCTTACCCCTAGTGCCACCAGGCCTCAAAATGCTCTGAAACAGTTCTGCCCTGACCCATAGGGTCGCTATGAGTTTAAATCGAAGTCGCTGCACAAAGTTAGTCTAACAGTGGACATTTTACTTCTCATCTCAAATCGCTCATCTTTTTCTCTGTTCTGCGTTGTTCAATATTTTTCCCACAGAATTTTCAATATTGCAACTTGAGGCTTGAATTTTTCCTTTTGTTCGTTCCCCTTCAATTATGCTGACCCTGTCCTTCCTTTTGGTTTTCTGACTCTAGATTATCAACAACCTCCAATATCCAGGTGATACAACCTCGCTTGCTGAAAGTGGGAGACTTGAAACACTTGCTGATGAACATCAGGATTGCAGCCTTCGGTGTGAATTCCAACTCAATGTAAAGGAAAGCAAATTCCTCACAATTGGTTCAACTGGTAACACTGTGATAAATGGAGGAGAGATAGAAATTTTCAAAGATTTAATCTTTTTCTAAACAGCTTAATTGGCATATAATTCATATTTCATAAATTCAATAGTTCAATCACATCAGAAGAGTTGTACAGTCATCACCACGATCAGTTTCAGAACATTTTCTTCATTCTTGTATACATGGCTATTCACACCCTGTTTCCCCCCAACCTCCCTGCCATATCCCCAAGGAACCATTACTCCAGTTACTGTCTCTGTAGATTTACCTATCCTGAATTTCATATACAGAAAAATGCTTTAAAAAATAAACCTAGAGGGCGGGGGTGGGGGGCAGTGGGGAAAAAAAACCCCTAATAACAAAGTAAAACAGATAACACCTCAATTTTAAAAAAGCAGAAAATGGTTTAAAACGGAAATAAATTTAAAATTTAGATCATAAGGGAGATCAAATGCTAAATTTTAACCTAAACTGAATCTGTAATAATCCAATTTCAATGCATTTTGCATTATAGCAAGTTACTCACATCCCTGGTCCATGGTCAGCGAGGATTCACCAGAGGCTGAATCCACATGTATTCCCCCCCCCCCCCAACTGAAACAATCTTAACATGGGTGAAAAAGGAGATCAAACAATAAGATACTACATTTTAACCTATGTTTACCACAATCGACTTTACAGTGCTCACTGTCTGCTAGCAAAGTTACTCACATCCCTAGACTATGACCAGAGGCTTCATCCACTGGGTGGACACTGCAAATGGATTTGGGGCGTCTACTGTCGCCCATAGCCACTGCAAGCCAGCTGTTCACACTTTAAATTCTGATGCCATTCCCTCCTTTGGATTTGGATTATAGTATTTACAATCCTTGGAAGTACCAGCTGGTGTGCTTCTTCCATGTGGACTTAGTTGAAGGATTCCATCTTGCTTGGATCCACAATCAATGATCATGGAAGCAAAGAGTCCAGAGAGTAAACGACACATTGCATTGATTAAGTCCGGCCACATGAAACCAAAAAAACCACTTCTATTGAGTCAGTTCTGACTCCGCGATTCTTTAAAACTGCCAAGATCTCAGGGCTACTGGTGGGTGGAGGGCCGACTCTTCAACGAAGTCACCTTTTCGGTTAACTCGGTAGCCACTGAATACTTCGTCACCATAAACTTCCCATACTCTGGAAGTAGGGAATTCTTCCATAAGGGGAATGTTCCTTTACTTTGCAAATTGTTTATTAAAACACAGAGCAATTAAATATTGAATTATTGTTTTGAGTTAACAGATGATTATATTTAACAGTACGATTTTGGAACCACAAACAACGTGCGGAAGTGGGCAAGGGCATAGAACGGAACCAGAAATGGGGCACAAAGGGATCCCCGGGGATTCCCCCGCCGCAGGCACAGCTTCGGCCGGACGGAAGGTGGACTACGTTTCCCAGGATCTGGCCGAGCCCACGAGATCTCGCGAGGCTCCGCTCGGCGCACGCGCCGGCTTCCCAGAAGCCCCGGGCGGCGCGGGCATGCTCAGTGTGGTCCCAGCGGCCCGGGGCTGGGAACGCCCGGCGGGATCGGTGTCCTGGCGCTCCGGGCACTTGGTGGTGGCCAGCGTCTGGCCCGAGTTGGAGTCGCGGCGGCGGCCACCGAGCTGACGGGTAGGTGCGCGGGCCTGCGGGGCCAGCGTCGGGGCCGCCGCGCAGCGACCGAGGCAGCAAGCCCCCGCGGGCGATCAAGGCTGGCAGGCCCCGAACCGGGATTTTGGAGGTTCTGAGGAGGGGCTGCGCGAGGGAACCCAGGCGGAGACGGGAGGCCGAGCGCCGGGTGCTAAGCGGCTAGCTTTAGTTCTGCACGTGACTGGAGGTGGACTGAGCCTCGCTGTCACCTCGTTCCCAGCGGTGGTTGGTGGCGGGAGACCGGTTTCCAGCCGCAGCTACCTGTGGCCAGGGAACCGATCCAGCTCCGGGAACCCGGCTCACCTTTTCTGCTTCTCGAGTGGGCAGTGCTTTCTGCGCTTGGGTTTCGTGATTGGAAGCTAAAGTGCAGGGCTAGTCAATAGAAAGCTCGACTGAATTCCGTGGCGTGGCGTCTGTCAGCGGCTTCGAGTCTGGGGTGCTCGTGTTGAACGACCGAGCATTCTCAGAACTCTGCCGGAGTTGCCTTTCACACACTGATCATGGGCTAGCTATTTAAATCTGTACAACTGTCAACCAGGCGTCTTAGTTCCTTCTAGCTTTTCACTCATTCAGTGTGTGTGTGGTCTCCAATTGTGGCGGGGTGTCAGTGTGCCTCAGCTCTTTGTCGATTCCCCGCCCCCGCCCCCCAGATCTCCGTATAAAATAGGAGTGACCTGCCCTTAGAGGGAACGATGCAACTTTTGGGGTTATCATTTCTAATAATTCTCCAATTGGATTTGTGACGGGCCTTTGATCAGTGCCTGCCCTGGAGTCTGGTGGCTCCATGGTTGAAGAGCTCACCTGATTAACCAAAAGAGCGCAGCCCAGAGAAGAAGTTGGGGCAGTCTGTTTCCTTAAAAATTTACAGCCATTGAACGCCTGTTAGGGCGCTGCTACTCCGTCCTGTGGGAGCATCGAGTCAAAATGAACTGGGTAGCAGTAGGATTGGTTGGGTTGGATTTGACCTCTGGAGACCACTGCTGGTTTGTAGGTACCTTGCCATTTTGTTTCTTGCTGAAACCAGGTGTTTGCTGGCTGACGTTCAGCTGTCCTGCACTGCACAGGCATGCCTCAGACTTCCTGCCCAGCAGCCCTGGGGGAATACTGACCAATGTTTCTTGCCATAAGGTTACCTGTAGTAAATGTATCTATAGGATCTGACCTAATCAGGGTATTGTAAAAGTGGCCTCCGTGCTGTCATATTCTGTTTTGGTTTTTTTTAGTAAATGTATCTATAGGATCTGACCTAATCAGGGTATTGTAACAGTGGCCTCCGTGCTGTCATATTCTGTATTTTTTTTTTTTTAGTAAATGTATCTATAGGATCTGACCTAATCAGGGTATTGTAACAGTGGCCTCCGTGCTGTCATATTCTGGGTTTTTTTTCTATTCTGATTGGCAATAGTTCAGCTGGGTCAGTGATAGTCTGATGGTTAAGGTTGGAGAGTATAGATTAGTTTGCCTGATGGTACAAACTAAAGTTTGAGATTTGCACAACTGGCCCGTGAGATTCTGCCCTATTATATCATGGTTGTTTTATCTTCAATCATAAACACTCTTGATTTACTGGCCAGTGAGAACTTTAGAATCTCAGGTTCTTAAAATGTTTCTGAAAATGGATTTTCCATTCACCTTAAAAATAAATAAGAACATTAGGTTTAAGAATGTGTACATACATGAACTCATTAAAGCCCTTAAATTTTCTATGACTGCTTACTTAGTAACTTTCTAAGAACTTTTATCTTTTGTTTGTTGTTGAAAATGCACAGTAAAACATGTACAAGCTTAGCAGTCTATATGTACCCATATACTCGTGTTATAAGCAGAGTTTTTCAGCACATTTTTAATTCAGTTTTGTGGTGAAATAGGTGCCTTGACTGCTATTTGGATCGGCCTATACTCGAGTATATACGGTACAGGTACATTGATTACATTCTTTTCACACCCTATTTGAGTTCTTCCTCATTAACATAAAGGGCTTGCCTCTCCCAAGGTTCTTGTCTAATTTTTGAATTGCTGTAGTCAGTTCAATCTCATATAGATCTCAAAATAGCATAATGCTCAAGGTAGACATTTTTTAGCTAAGTTATTGTGTACTTTTTAATCATCGGTGACTCATACAGCTCTTATCACAATCCATACATCCATCCATTTTGTCAAGCACATTTGTACATTTGTTGCCATCATCATTCTCAAAACATTTTCTTTCTGCTTGAGCCCTTGGTATTAGCTCATCATTTTTTCCCTCCTTTCCCTCCCTCATGAACTCGTGATAATTTATAAAAAAATTTTTCATGGCTTACACTAACCAGTGTCTCCCTTCACCCACTTTTCTGTTGTCCTTCCCCCAGGGAGGGGGTTCTATGTAGATCATTGTTCTCCCTTTCTCCCCTCCCCTCTCCTCCCCTTCCCCTTCCCCTTCTGGTATCACTACTCTTATTATTGGTCTATTCACTTTTAAGAAGACTTCAGGGAATATTTTTGGTTTAAGGTTTAAAAGTTTCAGCAATTCATTCAGCCTCCATTGCTCTAGAGATTGCCCTAGTGTTCTCATTCATGTGTTCAAACACAAACCAAGTTCACTGCCACTGAGTTCATTCTGACTCCTTTCGAACTTATAAAACAGAATAGAACTGCTCCAAAGCATTTCTAAGACTGTAAATCATTATTGGTTCAAACCATTGATATTTCAGATTGCAGCCCAAGTGTTAGAGGGCATGAATTAAGCATAAATATCACTTAAAAGGAGATAGCAAAGTACTGTATTCACCCATTTCCAAAGTCTCAAAAGTGCTGGGACCTTCTGTAGGAGGGACAATTAGGCAAACCACGGTTCAGAGAGGAAGCAGCTAGTCCAAGAGCACATTTTCTCTATGTAAAAGATGAAAGAATGATGAATGGCTACAAAACAACAACAAAAACCTAGTGGCTTCAGGTTTCAACAACTACAGGTATTAAAAACCCAAAGCCAGTCGATCTGACTCATGGCGACCCTGAGACAGGTTGTAACTGTCCCTGTGGCTTCCCGAGACTCTTTCCAGCAATAGCAACAGGAGCCTCGCCTTTCTACCACCGAGCAGTTGATGGAACTGCTGGCATCCAATGAAGCAGATCTATGTCCACAGGACTCCTAAATGAGAGCTACAGTTATGTGGAAAAGGTCATATGGAAATGTGCTTCACAGTAAGTATTTTTGCTCATTTATCTGTTTCCAGGCTCTTCATGATGAGAGATTTTGAGACGCCTCTGTTCTCCGTGTAGTTGATAGAATTGTATGTTGAAGAGATGGCTGATAGTGTCAAAACCTTTCTTCAGGACCTTGCCAGGGTGAGTACATCTTGTTTTTAGAAAGTCGTTTTTAGACCCTTTTTGCTGAAGAAACTGACTCGGAACTCCTTTAGGCATTTTTGGAATGATCATAATTGTTGAGTCCTTCACAGACAGGTTTTCATCTAATTATCCTGCATCTTGCAGTGTCTTCAGAGATCTGTCTACTGAGTGTCTATTACTGAAACCTTACTCAGCCCCCTCCAGAGTTTACAAGGTACGAGGAGAATGCCTTAGGAAAAAGATTCCTAAGAATGGTCCTGGGTTTATTTACCCAAGTGCCCAGTCGCGCAGTTCCATTTCATGCAGTGGATGTCAGAAGTCTCCCACTCTAGTTCTGCTCTCTGTGTCCATACCCGTGACGTAAAGAGAAATCAGCCCTGGGATGGGTCAGTTCTTTAACAGGAGAGTTTACAGTATTGTTAGCTTGAAATAAAGGAGAGGGAAATGGAAGTATACAACATGATCTACTTTCAACACCTGTATCTCTTTGTATTGCCATTCTTGTGCAGGAAAATTCCATCTTCCCATTGGTTCTACAATGTGCTGTTAATATCTGTTACCTTAGTAAAATATCCAAAAGTAGTGACTGTTATCTTAGCCCTCAGTTCTATGGACTTTTAAGTGCCGTATATACTTGATAAGCCAACCTACATATCAGCCAAGGCACCTAATTTTACCATAAAAACTGTATTAAGAATGTTTTGAAAAACTTGGCTTATACACGAATATATACAGTATTTGAGTTTCCTAGATTAAAAATAAAGCCATTTGGGGGAAGTTTCGAAGTTAAAAGCAAAGCTGTTAGTACACCAGCTTCTAACAATATTACGGGGGTTGCAGGTACAATTATATGGCTATAATATATAAAGATTATAGTAAAGTCATAGAGAATAGGAGAGATAGGAGGGGAGAGTAAAATAAAGGATTGAAACACATTTTATGGTAGCATGCTCACCTCAGCCCCTCTTGGTGGCCCATGTGGAGGTGGGATACGAGAGGAGGAGGACACAGGTATATTTCTAACCAAGGCTTATATATCTTTAGGGGGACGTACAAGCCCCCTGATTACATTCCGTAACAGGAAGGGGTTGTACCATAGGCAATACAAGCAGTGGGAGGGCCATGATCTAGGCATGTACATGCATTAAGAAGGGGAGGGATTAGGGGCACACATGTGACAACATGGGTGGATCCTAGATTCAAGATGGCAGCCTAACCTTGTTCAACCACTGTCCTTACCAGCAGGGAGTGGGCCTTACTTAGGCTGGGACGGACTGGAGCCTGGTTGCTGTAGATGACTGATAACCCTCAGGGAGAGTAACCTCTAGCAGCTTGTGTTGTGATCTCTAAGTGCACAGTCACTTACCGTGCGATGCAAGCCGCATCCTAGGTTTGGCATATATTTTGGGGAGACCACCTGGGGAAAAACCCTTTTGCATCCCCAACAAAGCAAGACTAAAAACTACCAGAAGGCAAAAAGTTAGGTGCTCACTATGCCAACTTATGCTCCTGTCAACAGACAGTACATAGTTTTTCTTATTTCTGTGTACTCTAGATATTTCTCTGATACTTGCTTTGGCTCCTTCCAAAGGAGAACTCAATGCTTGAAGCTGGCTTAGCTATCAGTGTCCTTTCAGTACCTCTTCCCAGGACTAGCCCACTCGACTGTGGACATAATCTGCCATAGCTGCTGCTGAGTCCATTCTGACTTCCAGAGGCCCTATAGGCAAGAGTAGAGGGTTGCTAAGGCTACATGTCAGTCCTTATGAGAGTGACTTGCCCCTTCTTACCCCCTTCAGGCAGCTGGCGAGTATGAACCACTGACCTTGGAGTTAGCAGCTGAACAATTTAAACAACTATTGCTACCAGGCTTTTAAAATCTATTAGTAGCGTGTAATTTTTTTTTTAATTTCTGAATTGAGTGAGGGCCTTTGGAGCAAATACATCTACCACTCAGCAGCACATGGACATTTTGTTTCATTTCATTGATTGCAGTCCCAACAATAAAACACCATTTATCTTACTTCCTCCCTGTTTTCCATTCTTTCTATTTTCCTAACCCGTCTTAACTTTGTTTTTGGGGAAATCCTGCCCTTACGATCGCAATGATTATTTTAAAGTGTGCCACCTCTCAAATGTTAGGTGTGCTCCCCATGTTGTCCTGGTGATTGTTTGGTTGAGCTTTGAGCATGGGGTATGTTCATTTCCCAACCTGAAGGTGACTAAGCATCATAGTCTCCAGGTGCCACCTGTCTCCAGCCTCTGTTTTTGTTATTTGTGGTTTGTTTTGACTTTGCTGTGGACTAAGTAAAGGCTTATAGAGCAGACCATCAATTTCATCTTTAACAAATCATTCCCATTTGGTTTCATCTCTTACATAGCAGCCTTCTCACTTACTGCACTTCTACTCTATAAATCTGACCTTTTTAGATTTTTTTGTTGTTGGTCTTTTTAAGATTTTGAGTTCTCTATTTTCTTCCACTCTTTCCAGGACCTTATGATGTTTTCTTCTCAAAGCAGTCTGTACTGGTACTATGTAGTTCTTCCGGTCTCAGAATTAAAGACTGATGTTCTTGTAGTCAATTAGTCTATGGACTAATTATTTCCATGTGTCCTTGATTTTCATTACTCAACTTCCATCAGAACAGAGAGGCTCGTAGTTGCATGTTAGATGGCCACTCACTGAGCTACTGAAACACTTAGGGTAATTTATATTTGGAGGGGCGGTTTACAAATGGCTCTAGCAGTTCAGTGTGCCTGCCTCATAGAGGATACTCAGTATGTGCGTAGGTGGATGCATACGGCTCTTGAAAATGAGGAACAATTTTGATATTGGTAGCAGCAACAGAAACCTTCGTACTGTGGGAACCTTGTATGATTGGCAAGTGCTGCTGCCCATCTTTGCTGCCTCCACAGCGCTTTATGACACTCTCCTGGAGCTACACTAGCATGCTATTGCTTCTGTCTTAAGTGGGTTGTGCTCACCTTCACAGAGAACAGGTGTGGGGTCTGCATCTGACAACCCCCGGCTATGCAAGGGAGGAGTGTTCACCTCCATATCTTTCCAAGGACGATTCTTCTGAGGCAGGGCTGAGGCATACCTCCACCGTCCTCCTGTGCTGGAACATACTTCATCCTATTCTGACACCAGCTGCCCCTCACTCTACTTCTCTGCTGGGTTGGATAAGCCATTGCCGTGGCCACACAGAACTCACTGTATTCAAAATTATGATAGCTTATCGGGGAAAATAACAGATAACAAAGATTCTTTTATCGAGAACTTCTCAGCCACGTGGCCCCTTGACCTGTGCCCTGTCGGGGCAGCAGTTAAGAAGCTCTTTTAGCACTAGTGAATGGGTGTGCAGATGGCACCCCACTGAGCGAGCCAGCCTCCTCTCCAAAGCCTCAAGAGTGTGAGTTAAAAGACTGGATAGAAGAGCCTTAACAATTTCACTTTATCATAAAAGTGCTTTTTTTTGGCCTCTATATTACATTTTTTGGTTTTTCCCTACTCTTGGTCCTTCCCAGAGTGTTTTATTTATCCCTGTGTGTCGATGGAGTTCAGCGTATGACGCAGGCTACAATAAGCTGTCTATCTTATTGATATGTGTTGAGGCATTGGAAAATCACTATCTGGCAACCATGTTATTCAAGAGTGGATTGAACTGTTTGTGGCTGAGAGTTTGTTGAGTGAAGTAGTTACATGGTCTAAACCCGTGGTTCTCAACCTTCCTGATGCTGTGACCTTTCCATACTGTTCCACATGGTGTGGTGATCCCCAACCATAACATTACTTTCATTGCTACTTCATAATTATAATTTTGCTACTGTTATGAATCGTAATGTAAATATCTGATATGCGGGATGTATTTTCATTGTTACAAATTAAGCATAATTAAAGCATAGTGATCAATCACAAAACAATATGTAATTATATATTGTGAAATGCTTATGTGTTTTCCAGCGATCTCAGATGACCCCTGTGAAAGGGTTGTCTGACCCTCAAAGGGGTCGTGACCGACAGTTGAGAACCACTGGTCTAAAAAGTATCCCCACAGCTGGCTTATTAGTTACAAGAAGAATAATTGACAGCCAGTGAAGATGCTGGGTGCAGTTAAATTCACAAATAAGGGCAGACGGACATTTTATGCGTCTGGATGTGCTACAGCATTACTTCTGTTGTCATCTTGCTAAAAATGCTTAATTTGGGTCTAATGATGATACAGATATTAAAGGAATTTTATTAAGTACTTTCTCTAATCAGAAGTTGCTTACTTTTTTCTTTAATAAGCAATACTGCTTTCTGATTAAAGAAAGTATTTAATAGAATTTCTTTAATTAAATCTAAATGCAGTATGTGATTCTGAACTGATACTAAAGACTTATACATGCCATAGAGACAGTTGCTGAGACAACTGGGAAAACTGAAATATGAATTGTTGGGTGACCCCATGAGACAGAACTCTAGCCCGTAGGGCTTTCTTGGCCACAGCCTTTCAGAAGCAGATTGCCAGGTCTCTGTCATGGAGCCACGGGGTGGGGTTGAACTGTCAACCTCCCTGTTAGCCAGCAACTGAGGGAAACTTGTCCTACTAAGTCTTCTATACGAGGAGGCTTCAGAACGTTCATGGAAATGTGATAGAATTAAAAGATGGCAACGTTTTTCCTGAACTTCTTGAGGCCTCCTTGTATGTGGACTAGGAGCCCTGGTAGTGCTTGTTGGGTAAGGGTTGGGCTTCTGATGACTAGCTTGGTAGTTCAAAAGCACCAGCCACTCCTTGTGAGAAAGATGAGTTTATTGGTTCCTATAAAGATTAGTGTCAGAAACCTTACATAGGATTGGCATGAGTCAGAGTCATTGCAAAGCAGTGTGTGTAGATTAATGTATTGGTTTCAATACTGGCTTTCATGAACTGGTAACTACTAAACTAAGTTAGCATCAAGCGATGCTAATGTAAAAATATTTGTGTTGTTAGGAAATAGACACTGAATTAAAGGTAAAAGGAATATCGTATAGCAATCTACTCAAATGATTCATGCCTGTTTACGAGGATGATAGTAAATGTGCAAACTATTGAAACTGGTAAATATTGATGAAGGCTGTTTGTGTGTGTGGGGGTCTCCATTCTTGCAATTCCTCTATAAATAAGAAGTTACCTTAACATTTTAAAAAGGAGCAAAGCAACCACGGTACTTTGTGCATTGCAACTCTGAGTGCACTATAGGTAACTCTGCTCTGATCCAGAATCTTACTCTCCTTTGTAGGGAATCAAGGACTCCATCTGGGGTATTTGTACCATCTCGAAGTTGGATGCACGAATTCAACAAAAGAGAGAGGAAGTCCATCGAAGGACAAGTGTCCTGGCCCAGAGGAGAGCCCAGAGCACAGAGCGGAAGCCAGAGGCGTAAGGAGGGTGGGCTGATGTCAGAAATAACCAGGGGGGGGGGGATTTGGAAATTGACCAATGAGTACAGAATGAAGACCAGCCTTCGTGATTTTTGGAGTGTCACAAAAACGCTTCCGGGGAAGTTGCTCCCCACTCATAACCACCCTCAAGAACAGACCAGAACTGCCCGTGGGGTTTCTAGGACGAATCTTTACAGATGCAGCTGATACCGCATTCTCCCATGAAAAGGCTAGTGAGTGAACCTCTTCATTCACCGTCTGATGCTTTAACCACTGTGCCTTCAAGGCAGCGTTGGGAATATGAGTGTTTTTTGATCATTTTATTGGGGCTCATACAACTCTTTAAAACAATCCACACATCCGTTGTGTCAAGCACGTATACACATTTGTTGCCATCATCATCCTCAAAACATTTTCTTTCTACTGGAGCCCTTGGTATCAGTTCCTTATTTTTCCCCTCCCTCCCCCACCCTCCTTTCCTCATGAACCCTTGATAATATATAAATTATTGCTATTTTTTCATGTCTTGCACTGTTCAATGTCTCCCTTTGCCTACTTTTCTGTTGTCCAACCCACGTGTTTTTATGATGTGGTAGTGGTTAAAGCACTCAGCTGCTGGACAGATGGTGGTTCAAAACCACTAGCAGGTCCTTGAGAGAAATACAGGGTCGTCTGCTTCTTCAGAGTCCATCGTCTGAAACCTTGTGGGGCAGTTCTCTGTCCTGTAGGGTTGGTGTGAGTTAGAATGGACTACAACTGAACCAGGTGTTTTTTTGTCTCCAGAAAAAAATTTTGTTGATGAGTGTGTGTGTGTGTGTGTGTATATATATATATATATATGTCTGTGTGTGTGTGTATTTTGTTTGTTCTTCATGTTGAATTATTGGCTCTAGCAATAATCTTGCTAGACAGTTGTTTGATAATGAAATGATTATGATGACAGTTGGACACCAACGTGGTACATGGGGACGTGATTAATATTACTGAATTGCACATGTGAAATGAGTGAAATAACATCACATTTCACAGTTATTTTTATGAAAAGGGTTTAAAATGAAATGGGAAGTTACTGAATACCAGTAAGGATCTAATCTATGTTGCTTTTAAGCTAAGTGTCCGTGATCTTTTTCAGTGAGCCGTACATTGTTAATAGAATTTTCCTGTGCTGTGCTTGGAACGGAGGGATATTCTGGGTAAGTTCTTCAAAGTCCGTGTGCCTTGCGGTGATCTTTGGTCTCACTGGCACTGCACATTGTTCTTCGAGACACTGAGATAAGCAGCTTCGACGAGTGGGCATTTTAAAATCTAATTCTCTGCACTTGCTGGTATTTTGTTTCCATTCAAGAAAGTACAAGTATATATGAATGAGTGTCCGGCAAAGTCTTCAATATATACATTCAGCTTTTTAAAATGTGACTTGTTCACAAGTTTTCCTGCTGTTAGCAGTAACTGCGTTTGCTGCTAACTGGGTACTTTGAGTACGTACAGAGGGTCAGCTCTCGTATGTGGACAAGAGCAAGGGTTCTTCCTGCACCTGGTTTGGTGATCTATCGGAATTGATTACCATGGAAAGCCACACCAGGAAACATCATGCACTAAGAACTAGTAAATGAGCCTTAAGTAAAATTTGGGCACTTTGGAGAAGAAGCTGAATGCTTCCTTTCTCATAGAATTAATGTAACTCAATTCTTCTGTTGTTAATAAAAAAACAACTACATAGAGCTTTATTTTGACTGGATATTTGAAATGTTCTTCTATGACCCACTCTTTTATAGGCATCTAAATCTCAGCAGGAATTTTGTAAAATAAAAATTGATGGAATTATAGTGTGGATATTTTTTCCCTTTAGTTTAGCCTCTTCTTCTTTTACCGTGGATTTATTCCTGCGCTTCAGTATGTAACAGCAAAGATTATTGGTAAGTAGTTCCTACTGTTTCTTAGGGAAACAGGTAAGAGAGTTTTCCTGTCTCCCTCACTTAATCGAACATTTCTGTATATTTGCTCAAGCCTCCTTAATGTTTTTTATTTAAAATTTTTAAATTTAAATTGTTTAACCATTTAAGTATGATTGTATAGATATATTGTCTATTAAGAAATAGATATATCTTTTTTATGGATGAGGAAATGAAAATTCGTTAACAACACCAAATCATTAGTATGAAGAAACAGCGCGGTGGCCACATCTGCCTTCCTCTGGTCACAGAAAGCAGAATCCGACTCCACACCAGCTCAGTGCCCATGGGATGACCACAAGGCAGAGGCTATCCTTCTTTAAACCGTTTGTCATGGCTCTTGCTTTCTGTTGGGTTTGAGAATTCTTTGCAGTGGCCACACACAATTCACAGGCAATGCCCAATTCCGGGGATTTATTAGGGAAGTTAATCAGTTACCACACTCTGGGATTAAGGAAATAATCTCTGTATATCCTTCAGTGTCTTTAGCGTCTATTCTCAGCCGGCAGCTGCGTGTCTCCCTGATCACCAGTCTCTAGGCCATGTGGTCCTGTGTCCTCGGCCATGTTCCCAGGGTTGAGAAGCTCACCCTTTGCTCTGCTTCACAGTCTCGTGGTCCCTGGTCTCAGCACTGTACTTTCTGGTGCCTCCCCATTTCAGATCGGGATCTCACATGCGTTCCTCTGGTGGCTGCTCTTTCTTGGGTCGGGGGTGGGGGTGGAGGTCGGTCCCATGATCCACTCCGTTATGGCCTTTGAGATGGCTCTCTTAAAGCCAGAAAAATGACGACTGGCCAATTCTCTATTCCTTATTTTCCCCATCCTGCCAGGCATTTGGTGGGAGTTACAGAGGAATGGACACAAAAGCCATATTAGGAAATTTCGCTTCACCACTTTCAGTTCTGTGTGCAGCAGAACTGGGATTTAAATGTGTTTTTGGCATAAACGGTATACTATAATTCTGTGACATCACAGTCACTGTCACGTAAACAGACACACTCCAAGTATGTAGCATCTATATCGTTACTCTAAATCAGTTGAGACCTAGAATTTTGTGGATCCTTTACCCAGTAGTAAAACACTTGCTGCTAATTGTTAGTTCAAACCCACCAACAACATGATGGAAGAAAGACCTAGGGATCTGTTCTGGTAAAGATTACAACCTAGAGAATCCAGTGGAGCAGTTTTACCCCCATCACATGGGCCTGTGAGTCAAAAAATAAACTCAACAGCATCTAGCAACTTGGAAAGGAAAAAAAGGAACTGTGGCCATCAAACTGATTCCAGCTCCTTGCCCCGTAGAACAAAGTAGAACTGCCTCAAACAGTTGCCGAACTATGATCCTTTGTTTACCCTTTTAAACTCATTTTATTGGGGCTCGTACAACTCTTATCACAATCCATACATCCATCCTTTGTGTCAAGCACATTTGTACATTCGTTGCCATCATAATTCTCAAAACATTTGCTTGCGACTTGAGCTCTTGGTATCAGCTCCTCATTTTCCCCCTCCCCTGCCCCACCTCCTTCACAAACCCATGATAATTTATAAATTATTTTTATTTTGTCATATCTTACACTGTTAAACTTTTCTCACTTTTCTGTTGTCTCTCCCCCAGGGAGGGGGTTATATGTAGATCCTTGTGATCGGTTCCCCATATCTACCTTACCCTTACCCTCCCACGATCACTACTCTCAGTATTGGTCCTGAGGGGGTTTATCTCTCCTGGATTCCCTGTGTTTCCAGTTCCTATCTGTACTAGTGTACATCCTCTGGTCTAGCCAGATTTGTAAGGTAGAATTGGGATCATGATAGTCGGGAAGAGGAAGCATTAAAGAACTAGAGAAAAGTTGTATGTTTCGTTGTTGCTACACTGTACCCTGACTAGCTTGTCTCCTCCCCACAACCCTTCTATAAGGGGATGTCCAGTTGTCTACAGATGGGCTTTGGGTCCCCAGTTCGCCCTCCCTCTCATTTACAATGATATGATTTTTTATTCTTGGATGCCTGATACCTGATGCCATTGACAGCTTGAGATCACAAGCTGGTGTGTTCTTCCATGTGGGTTTTGTTGCTTCTCAGCTAGATGGCCACTTGTTTATCTTCAAGCTTTTAAGACCCCAGATGCTATGTCTTTTGATAACCGGGCACCAGCAGCTTTCTTCACCACTTTTGCTTATGCACCTGCTTTGTCTTCAGCGATCGTGTCAGGAAGGTGAGCATCATGGAATGTCAGTTTAATAGAACAAAGTGTTCTTTCATTGAGGGAGTACTTGAGTAGAGGCCCAATGCCCAACCACTACCTTAATACTAAACCTATAAATATATGGATATAGATCTATTTCCCCATCATATATAAATATATTTATGTATGTATGCCTGTATTTAGACCTCTATAAATGCTCTTTGCCTCCTAGTTCTTCCCTATTTCCTTTAACTTTCCTCTTGTCCCACTATCCTGCTCAGTCTTCATTTGGGTTTCAATAATTCCTCTCGGTTACATTGCCCTTGATCAAGCCCTACCAGGCCTCCTACACCCTCCTCGCCATTGATTTGGATCACTTGTTGTTCCCTTGTCCCTGGGTTGTTAACACCACTTCCTTTTACCCATGTCCCCTTCTCCCATGTCCCCCCAGAACTGTTGGACCCATTTTTTCTCCTCCAGATTGCTTATCCCACCTATTTTATCTAGATAGACCTGCAGAGATACTAATATGCACAAAAACAAGACAGCAAAACAAACAAAAGAAAAGAAAACAACAACAAAAAAAACCAATGGCCAGGAAAAAAAAGAAAGAAAGGCCTGTAAATTGTTCTATGTCTATTGACCTCTAAGAGTGTTTACTGGTCAAATCTGATGGGGTGCCACGCCCTGGCCCCAAAGTCTATTTTTGGTACTCCCTCGGGACTTCCTTACTCTGTTCCCCTTGCTGTTTTGTTCCACGCCCTTAGTGTTTTGCCTCAAATTGCGCACAATTCCCATACTGTGTCTCCAGGGTTAGCCCCGTAGGGCTATGTGTCAGTGAGGGATGTCGTGTCTCATAGTGGGGCCAGCCATATGGTCCTCTCTGTGCATTGGCTGCTCTGAGCAGGGTTATCGTCCTCAAGGCTTGGTGGACCAGGATGTGCTCTACTCTCTCTTCTTCTACATTTGCTCCCGTTTGCTCTGATCAGACATGTCCCTCTCTGAGCGGTAGCTTCAGTGCGGTCCTCTGAAGTGAATTCTTCTGTAATCCTTTTTCACAGAAGCTTGCTGCCCATATCTTTCTTCAGAAGTAGCTGAACACTTAGTTAGTGAGCAACTGAGCATGTAACCCCTGCGCCACCAGCTCCATACAGGAAGGAGAGGACCTATATGAACTAGGACTAGTGAAGCTTACATGAAGCAAATGCTAGGGGGCTTCAGAAAGTTTGTGGAAAATTGGAATGGAAAGATAATGAGAATTTCCCACAAACTTTTTTTTTTAATCTTTTTATTGGGCTCATAAGGCTCTTATCACAGTCTGTACATTCATCAATTGAGCAAAGCACCCTTATACATTCGTTGCACTCATCATTCTCATAATTCACCTTCCACTTGGGTTCCTGGAATCAGCTCGGTTTCCCTTTTCCCCCCCCATCCCCCTCCCTCTCTGATCCCACCCCTGGTCCCTTGATAGTTTATAAATAATTATTATATCTTATCTTACACTCCCCGGCGTCTCCCCTCACCCGCCTCCCCACTGCCCATCTCCCAGAGAGGAGGTTACACATAGCTCTCTGAGATCGGTTCTCTCCCACAAACTTTTTAAAGCGCTGTTGTATGTGTGGCAAAATAGAGTAGTCACAAAACAGGAATTTCATATTGGCTCTTTTGTATTTTTTCTTGGGTTGGCTTTCATTTCTCTGGTTGAACTCATCTCTCCCTCAGGTGATCCATCACTACACGGAGATGTTTGGTCGTGGCTGGAATTCTTCCTCACATCAATTTTCAGTGCTCTCTGGGTGCTCCCACTGTTCGTGCTCAGCAAAGTTGTCAACGCCATTTGGTTTCAGGTAGGTCAGGACAGGATGGTGTATGAGTGCTGCAGTCTGACTGATGGAACGGTGGCAGGTTTCAGCTGGGGAGGGAGTTTATTGCTCACTGTAAACTTTCTTGGCCGTGCAGCCAGTGGGTGAACTTTGTGGTATTGTAAAATGGAATAATTTTTCTCAGGTCAGGTGTCTGGATGTTTTCCTCGCTTACTGAATCTAGTGGCAGAGCAGTGCCGTATACGGGGCTCGTTTGGCTTCAGTTTGATTGAGCTACTTTTCTGCTGTTGCAGGATATAGCCGATCTGGCGTTTCAGCTGTCAGGAAGGAAGATGCAACCATTCCCCAGTTCCAGCAAAATAATTGCTGATATGCTGTTCAACCTTCTGCTGCAAGCTCTTTTTCTTCTTCAGGTGAGACCAGCCTTCTAGGCACACGGACACAGATGAAAAGAGCTTCCCTAGAGGAAGCTTCCCAAGGAAAGGGTGGTAACATATAAGCAGCCTTTGTGTATCTTTCTGGGGACTGGGAAGTCATTGTGTAAACATAAGCAAATCATCCTGGAGCATCAGTTGGACTTGGTGAAGTGTTTAAGTTATCTTTACAAAGAACAAATATATTAAGAGAATTTAAAAGTCTTAGTGAGTGAATAGTGTTAGGTTTCTCGATTTTGGAATTAAGATCTTCATATTTGTTCTTCAGGGTTTGTTTGTGAGTCTCTTCCCCATCTATCTTGTTGGTCAGCTGGTTAGTCTCCTGCATATGTCCCTTCTGTATTCATTATACTGCTTTGAATACCGCTGGTTCAATAAAGGTAAGTCTACCTTTTGAACAGAAATAAACCGAAGTTGAGACCTTGTTTAAAAATGCTACTGCTCAGTAGACTTTTGTTAAACTCCTCGGTGTGTAGATAATCTTTAGAAGGAAACGGCCCCGTTGCCAAGAGGGAGCTTGCATTATGCCCAAGTGGGTAAAGCCTGCTTTTATTTTGATAACTCGGTTTGTTACAGTCTAATCCTGACAAAAAGTGTCAGGACTGTAATTTATAATTCATTTATCCGGCCGACTGTGCAATTGGGATTAGTGAACTTTAAACACATTGAATAAACGCTGTACTTTGGATTCACACAGTTCTAATTTATAAACCAGCAGTTAGCTTCTAGATCAGCGGTTCTCAACCTGTGGGTTGTGACCCCTTTTTTGGTTGCATGACCCTTTCACAGGAGTCGTCTAAGACCATCGGAAAACACGTATTCCAACGGTCTTCGGAACCGTGACACCGCTCCTAGCTCACCCTCCGCACTGACATTGCCTTTTTATGCTTTCTGCCACAAAGTGTAGCAATGTAGTTTACTGTTGTTATATTAAGACTGTTGCCCATGCTACCCATGCTTCAAGACAAAATTTCATTTATTTGTAATTAGAAATATTTCACAATATATAATTACATGTTGTGATTAATCACTGCATTAATTATGTTCAATTTGTAACAATGAAACTACATCCTGCATATCAGATATTTACATGACAATTCACGACAGTAGCAAAATTAGTTATGAAGTAGCAACAAAATAATTTTATGGTTGGGGTCACCACAACATGAGGAACTGTGTGAAAGCATCGCGGCTTTAGGAAGGTTGAGGACCACTGTTCTAGATGGCAGATGTATAACTACAACTCAGCCTTCAAGTGGTTTATCTGTCCTCATTAAAATGAAATATGCAGTCTAATTGTATTGCCTCCCTTTCAGGAATTGAAATGCACCAGCGGTTGTCAAACATAGAAAAGAATTGGCCTTACTACTTTGGCTTTGGCTTGCCCTTGGCTTTCCTAACAGCGATGCAGTCCTCGTACATTATCAGGTAATTTGACTACGGAGATTGCAGAGGGCCTGGTCAGAATACAAGCCTCCTGATAGCACAGTGGTTCCAGTGCTTGACTACTGACTGCAAGGCCAGTGATTGAAACCACCAACTGCTCCACAAGAGAAAGATGCGGCAGGCTGCTTCTGTAAGGATTTATGGCCTCAGAAAAGCTGTGGGAATTTCTAGTGTGTCTTTTCAGGTCACTGAGAGAGTGAGTTTGGGAATTGGTAGTAGCGGCTTTAGTTTTTTTGTTGTTTAATCACAATAAAGAGCTGTGCACCAATGCAGTCTTTCTGTGTGCTACTGTGTCAGGCGTGCAACTTAATTGGTCATCTGCAAATCGCTAGGATTTTCTTACAGATATTTAATTCTTAAAACTTGCATTTTATTGCCTTCTGGGGCTATGTGAAATATAGCTAGTACTTTGAAAAAAAATCAAACCCAAACCTTTGCCCTTTTTGGAACTTGATTGCTATGTTCAGGTTCCACGGAGAAATGAAGTCTGCATGTGAGGTGAAGGGGTTGAGAGTTTCTAATACCTCCAAAGTCATGGTGTGAACAATAATTAGGTAACCGCCTTTTCTTTTTACAGTGGCTGTCTCTTTTCCATCCTTTTCCCTTTATTTATTATCAGCGCTAACGAAGCAAAGACCCCTGGCAAAGCATAGTAAGTATTTACCAGTGACAAATGAAGTTTCTGCTTTGTAAGGGCTAGAATGCCACAATTATGGGAACGGGAGTTTTAAAAAAATAGATTCCTTGGTTGCAGAAAATCTTCAATGTACTGTTTAGAGAGGGGAAACAATCTTCTGGGATCTATTCTAAGCTTTTTGTTATGTATGTGCACATATAAATATATAATGAAGAAAGCACTTATAAACACACCTTAAGAAAGGGTTATTTTTGTAAGAATGGACACTTTTTTGTGTTTGTTTTTAATCATTTTATTGAGGGCTCATACAGCTCTTTACAAAATACATACATTTGTTGCCATCATCATTTTGAAAACATTTTATTTCTACTTGAGCCCTTGGTATCAGCTCCTCAGTTTTCCCCCTCCCTCCTTCACCCTGCTTCTTTAAGAAAGAACTGGCATATTATCTACTCACATGAGTATCAGTAATGATGATAAAATGTATGTTTTCAAATGACGTTCGCATTTCCAGTAGCACCCTGAATTAAATGTTTGATCATGTCAAAGCAAGTTGAGTATTGTATGTTCAGTGGTACTCTAAACAATTTTGTTTACGTTGCTGAAGATATTTGTATTAGAAATTTCACATCTGCTCTGGGTTCTGGCACGGACTTGCTGCCCAGGAAAACACTGTGTGTCTTAGAGCATAATTGAGTTTTTCATGGGATTGAGCCATATGTAGCATATGATACCTTCAGGTATTGTTTGAATTTCATACTTGAAATCAGCCATAGAAAAGCACCTCTTGAATCTGAAATAAATGTCTTCTAAGTGTTTCAAAATTAGTGATTGCTGTCCATGCCCAGCAGCAGTGCACCCAGTCACTCTGTCGTTGCTCCCAGTACAACCCATGGGTCTGAATAGCTACACTCCCTTAACCGTCGCTTCTCTTGCTTTTCGCTGTGCTTTTGAATGTATTGCAAAGTAGTTTGTCATGTCGCAAACAATTTTTGTTCTTATGTAAATCTAATGAGCCGGATATCCTTTCTTTTAGCCTTTTTCAGTTGCGCCTGTTCTCCATCGTGGTCTTCTTAAGCAACAAACTCTTCCAGAAAACGGTCTACCTGCAGTCAGTCCTGAGTAGCCCGGCTTCTGCAGACAAGGCCGCTTCGCCACATCCATCTCCTGCCAAACCGAAGGCTGTTGCAGGCCACTGATTTCCCTGCCGTGTAGAAGGTGTAGGAGGGATGGGAAGGAAGCAGGATGTGGCAGCTCGTTTCCCTGGTTCGCCAAGGGCACTCTGCATATTCCCTTCTCTGAGGAATTGGGATTTTGGCACACCCGGTCAGAATCTTCCTGAGGCCAGGAAGTGGATTTTTAACACCTTGAGTCTGAAAATACCACAGATTTTTCTGTAGCTATTTTTAGCCTTTGCTGAAGCCTGTGTGGACCGATTTGAAAATGCTCTTTTTTCTTCCTGTGCCATTTATCCTCCCGCCTTACCTCCCTGCCTCCCACCCTAGGATGAATGGATTTTGCAATCTAGCTGTTGTGATTAATGGACTTGTTTTTGTTGTTTTTTCTGTGAAGCACATGCATTGGATGTGGCTGGTAAAGGAGTCTTCCCGTTGCTCCTGGCCACCCTCTTATAGCCATCACTGTCGTCTTTTTTTTGTAACTCAGGTTAGGTTTGGTCTTTTTTGTTGTTCCACTGCAAAAAAAAGAAGAAATGCCTCTGAAGAGATGCAACCGGAGGATGGATCTCTCAGATCTGTTGGGTTGTGAGGCATGGCTTTCTTTCTTCCTCTGGTGGAAAGACCGTCACGATGCATAGAGAACCCCAACTACGGGGCGTTCCCAGTTCTGGACAAGTGCCACTGCAGCCCAGAATGCTCAGTGAACATGAGCTCTGGAAGCCCGAGATGTTCTGTGGGCCATTGCTGGGGCTGTGTGTGATTTCAAAGGAATGCTGGGTGCTGAAAATAGGAACTAAAGGGGTACATTTATTAAACCCATTAAACCTATGAGTTCGTGGTTTTTTTTTCCTCCTGTCATTTTAAAAGACTAGATATCGGGGTGGGGAAAGAGTGGGGGAACAACTGTGCAGTTTTAGAATATCACCATTTAATTCCCACTGGTTTTCCACAAAGTGTATAATCATTGTATTTACAAATGCCTTAGGGAGTTGTATTCATGAAACATAAAGCTTTATTAACAATTTTTTTAAATTGTGAGTTACCTGTTGTTCTTACACATTAGACTTTATTTTGATAATTTGGGCAGAATTTTGGGAGATTGGCCCTGAAAAATGTGGGCAGTTTGAGTAATCTTCAGAGATTTGCCCTGAGACAAGCTCCCTGAGGAAGGTTGGAGAAAGTCCTATCTTATGAAAGCATTTGGGATTATTAAGATTTGTTTCAAAATTTATGTGCGTCTCTAAAGTATATTCATGAGAGAGAATTCTAGATTCAGTGTACTGAGAAATCACATTAAGCAAAGAGATTTGATTAAGAAACCTTTACTGTGTAGACCAAATATGGAATTCTAGTGGTGTTTATGACAAAGTGGTTAACTAAACGACAGTTCTTTCAAATAGTGGGCGTTTCAAGATTAATTATTTTCAACTTCACACATTTTTACAAAGATGTAGTTTACAATATATTTGTGGCGACTTGGTCAAAGACAGCAGTGTTGCAGAGGTTGCTCGGGGCTGGGTTGGAGGAGACCGCCATAGCAGCGTGCAGTCTGTCAGTGACTGCCCGCCTAGGGCTTAGATGGTTTTAGTGGCAGCCCCTCTGGTGCCTGAGAGGCTAGAAGCTTGGCAGCATGTCCTAGAAGGAAGAGGGATGATGAGCAAATGAAGGTATGTGATTTTTAAACTCAGCAGTGTCTGGCTACAGAAAGTGGAGCCAACCTGAATAGAGGCTGGATTAGTCCAATCCACAGTCACAGGAATTTGATAACACTCTCAAATTCAATATGTATACAAAGCAATGTAAACTTCCTGCATCTTCATGAATTACAGAGGCTTAAGAAATTGGCATCAAAGGATATTCAAACATAACTGCTATCAAGTCCAAGCTGATAGGAGATCTATTCCTCCCTATGCTTGGTTTTTTGCCAAGTTCGCAAAGAAAAAGGTAACTTCAAAGATTACTAATAATTACTGAAAGTAAGGGAAACTAGATGTCAATGAAAATTAAGCATGAATTCTAATTAAAACCAATAAGATCTGAAGAATCATGATGGCAAAAGCTATTTGAAAGGTAGGGTTAGACAGCCATGTGATTCAGAAATGGTACTCTAGGCCTGAATGACTGACTGCAGTGCCCCAGGTCTAAATATTAAGCCCCGTGGAATCTTCAGTGGATTTTCTGCATTTGTGAGCAAAGAAAAAGTTTCATTTTTAAGAGGACTTGTGACGAATCAAGATGACAACAATGTTTAAAAGATTTATAAGTCACAAAAAAAACCATCTGGTCAACAATTGGGTAGCTATGGTTGATTTACTGTTTATAAAAGTACATTTAATCAGCATCTAGAGCCACGTGTTTACCTCGCATTTTGTTGAGACTAGGGAAGGTTGTCAGTAGTAACAAATGAAAATGTGTGGATGTATAGTATAGTGATTAGCAAATCCATAGTAAAAGTTTAAGCAGGGAAGCGCTTATCATGTAGCAAGTGATTTTGTAATAATCATTTACCACTATCTGTGTCTTCTGTTTACTTTGCCCTTGGGTAAATGCTGTCATCTTGGTCTTCTAACAAGGTGAGTTCGTAGGGCGGTAGGGTGTCCCTCTGCATCTCACAAGTAAGCCGGGCGTGTGACTGAGTTTTTTCCCCACACTTGTAGCCTACTGTGTCCATTCTTCCACTATTGAGCAATTAGGTTTTCATCTTTTTACTACTGTGAATAGCACTGTGGTGAACGTGGCCATGTTGTTTGGCTCTTGTTTCTTTAGGATAGATACCAAGAAGTGAGATTCAGTATTTCTATATAAAGATATTTCTGTTCCCAACTTAATGAGAAGGCATCATACTATATACAATTGCTTGTACCATTTGACAGTCCCATCAGCAATATATGAGCATTCAGTCAGCACGCCAGCACTTGTTTCCGGGCTTTTTAAACTGCTGGAGTGCTGGGATGAGGTGATGCTCGTCGTCTTTCTAATGGCTAGCACGGGCCCTTGGGGGCACAGTGGGTGGTTTGGACTGTTAACATAGGTCAGCAGTTTGAAGTCACCACTTCTTCAGGAGAAAGATGAGGCTTTCTACTCACAGATTTACACTCTTGGAAACTAGAGGGGCAGTTAGTTATAAGGTCACTATGAGTCGGAATTGACTACATGGCAGCAACTGAGAATGACTAATGATCATGAACATTTCTTCTTGTTTGTTGGCTGCCAGATTGTCTGGTGTCCATGTCCACCGCCCATTTTTTAGTTGAATTATCTTGTTAAGATGTTGAGGTTTCTATCTATTAGAGATATTAGTCGCTTGTCAGGTCACTGCCAAAAACATTCTCCTAGTCTGTGGGTTCTCTTTTTACTCTAGGTGAAATATTTCAATGAGCATTAAGGGTCTAATTTTTAGGAGATTTCAGCCATCGATTTTGTCTTGTTTGTGTGTTGCGCTGCCGTTGTTTGATAGTGTAGTTAGGCCATATATTAGGATCTTTAAGACTGTCCCTGTTTTTCTTTATTGATGATTTATAATAATATAGTTTACATTTAGAATTTTTATCTGCCTTGAGTTAAGTTTTGTAGATGGAGTGGGTTATGGATCTTGTTTCATTCTTCTGCAAATGGATATGCAGCGTGGCTCACACCACTTGTTGAAGCAACAATCTCTTTTCTCTCTTTGATCTACTTTGACCCTTTCTCAAAGATCAGTTACCTAAAAAAGATGGATTTACTCAATGGGTTCTCAATTCTGTCTTTTTGGTCAAGGTGTCATTGTGCTGGCGTGGGCTGTTTGGGCTACCATGGCTGTACAGTGGGTTTGTGATCAGGAAGTGAGAGACCTCTCAATTGACTTCTTTAGTTGGGTTTGCTTACCTGGGGTCTGATTCCTTTCCGTATGTTGTTGTTAGAGAACATAGCTACCTAGCCTATGACAATAAAATGAAACAGCCTGGTCCTGTACAATCCTCATAATTGTTCCTGTATTTTTTTATAAATCATTTTATTGGGGCTCATACAACTCATCACAATCCATTCATACAACAATTGAGTAAAGCACCCGTATACATGCGTTGCCCTCGTCATTCTCAAAATTCACCTTCCACTTGTGTTCCTGGAATCAGCTCGTTTTCCTTTTTTCCCCTCCCCCTTCCTCCCCTCTGCCCCTTCACCAATTATTCCTGTATTTGAGCCCATGGCTACAGCCAGTGTGCCAATCCATCTCATCAAAGATCTTTTTTTGCTGCCCCTTTACCAAACATAATCTCCTTTTCCAAGAATTAGTTTCTTCTGACACTATGCCCAAAGTACATGAGACAAAGTCTTTCCACCTTCACTTCTAAGGAGCATTATGGCTGTACTTCCAAGCGAGATTTGTTCTTTTGACGGTCCACGATACTTCCAATATTCACTAGTATCATAATTCAAATGTGATTCTTCCTTGGTCTTCCTAATTAAATGTCCAACTTTTGCCCGAAGATGAGGGCATTGGAAGTACCTTGCATTGGGTCAGGGACACCTTTGTCCAGAAAGTGACATCCTTGTTCATCAACACTTCACACAGGTCTTTTTAAAGAGGTCCTATATAAAAATTGTCTAATGAATGCATTGTTTGATTTATTGACTGCTGTTTCCATGAACATTGATTATGGTTCTGAAAAGGGTACAATCCTTGACAACTTCCATCTTTTCTTCATTTATCACAATGTTACCTGTGATCCAGTTGTGAGGATTTTGGTTTTCTTTACACTGAGTTGTCATCTCTCCTGAAGGCTGCAATCTTTGATGTCTTTGAGGGCTTCCAGTCCTCACTCTGAGCAAGCAAGTGTGTGTCATCTGCATATTGCAGTTGTTAGTAAGCCTTTGTATCAGGCTGTGTTGTCCAGGGAAACAAAACCAGTGAGAATCATGTATAAGAGGGAATTTTATATCAAGAAAGCACCCCACCAAAAACAAACATCAAAACATCCCAACCAGGTCCAACTCAAGTACTTGGGTCCAATGCTAGTTAGAGCCCTTCTCCGACTCACAGTTGAAGGCTGATGCAGAAAGGTGTAGTGAGATGCAGGGAGATCACAGGCCGGTGGGTGCAAAGTCTTGTGGATCCAAAGTCAGTAGAAATATGGCAGGGTGCAGACAACTTGGAGGTTGGCCAGAAACCCACATGGGGCCACCCCTGGAAGCATACACAGTTCCAACAAGGATGAAGTGGAAGAGCAAGAAAGGAGTACCGAGGATCATAGGAAGGTCACACCCCCAAGAGACCTGATTGACAGGTTGGATTCCCTCCTACATACATGTGAGTTGACAAAATCTGCCATAACCTACCTCCCATCTAGCTTCTCTGATTATTTGCTCAGTATACAGATTGAATACTGATGCACACCTCTCCTGATTTTGTACCGTGCAATATTGTGCTATTCAAGCAACTGTTTCTTTTAATTACTTTTCAAACAACTGTTTCTTGATCCATATACAGGTTGTCCACATTGTCCCAATGAAGAGTTCTTGAAGTCCCCTTCTCAATGCTGTCCATCGTTAATAGCCATCTAGTCAAATTCTCTTGTATAATCAATGAAACACAAACATTTTTCTGGTGTACCTTTAACCTCCATATGAGCAATTGGCAGTCTGCTCTGTAGTCGGCTGTGGCCTCATTTGAGCTTCAGCTTCTGTTCCTACAAATGCTGTCAGTTTGATTTCTGAATCTTCCATCTGGAGAAGTCCATGTGTGTGATCACTGCGATGTTGAAAATAAAGGATTTGCAATAAAAGTGACTGGTTTTTATACAAAGCGAAGTCATATACAAATGAAATTATCTCATGCAGTCTCCAGCTACGTGTCTGTCACCAAGGCTCTATTTCCCAACTACTGTTCCTTGTTTTGAATTTTCGCAGTTGTCAATAATTATCAATGCATCTTGGTTGTATGTATGATAAATTTCAGACTAAGAAACTAGAATCCGATTTTTCATCACTAGCTTTAGTGGTTAATGTGTAAATTTGAATAATTGTATAGAGTGGATTTTTTGGGGTACAGATAGTATCCTGTCACGGGCAGCATTGTACTTCAAGATAGATCTTGAATTGTCCTTTTTGATGGTGAATGTCATGCCATTTCTCTTGAATTTGTCATTCCCAGCATTGTAAGCCATATGATTGTCTAGTTCAGAATGGCCAACCCTAGTCCATTTCAGCTAACTAATGCCTAGGCTATCATTCTTTGTGTTCCATTTAATTTTTGACAACTGCTTTTCCTAGATTCACACGTCACACCTTTCTGATTCCAATTATTAATAGATACCGCTGTTTCTTCTCATTGTTAGTTCCTCATCAGCAAATGAAGGTGGTGAAAGGTGTCTGTTATTACGGCCGACTCTGCTTTGAGAAAGCTGCTCTCCTCTTCCTCAGTCATATTGTGAATACCTTCCAACTCAAGGGGCACATCTTCTGGCACTGCTCTTTGACATTGTTCTGCTGTTTACGAGGTTTTTAGTACTTAACAATATTCTGGTATTAGTAAGACTTTTAGTGGCTAATTCCTCAGAAGTGGAAAGTTTGTTCCTTCATTGTAGTCTCTTAATTTTGAAGCTCTGCCTAAGAGTGGAATTGTTAGATCATACGGCTATTTTATTTATTTATTTATTTATTTTGAGAAACTGCCAAAGTTTTCCACTATGGATTTACCATTTTACATTCCTACCAGCAGTGGGTGAGCATTCCAATATCTTCACATCCTTGCCAGCATTTGTGTGTGTGTGTGTGTGTGTGTGTGTGTGTGTGTGTGTGACAGTTATCCTGTGGGGGTGAAGTGGCATCTCACTGTGATTTTGATTTGCAGTTGCCTGATGACTAAGGGGCAGTGAAAACTCGGGAGGTCTTGCCCTGCAAGCACTGGACTGCTCACACAAAGACTGGCCATTCAAACCTACCGGCCACCCTGCTGGAGAAAGAGGAGATTCTCTGCTCTTAAAAAGACTTACAGCCTCAGAAACCCTCTGTAATTTTGCTGGGAATCAGAATTCACTTTACGCCATTGGGTCTGGTTTCATGACGAATGAGCCCTATGACACAGTGGATTAAGCACTGTGCTACGAACAGCAAGCGGTGTGGTTCAAACGAAGCAGTTGCTCAACAGGAGAAAGATGGGCTGTCCGCATAAGTGGCCTCTGTTGTTAGTGATTTCAGTTAGTAATGAGTTACGCATCTGTTTGTTTCTACTGGACAGTTATAAAGAAATTTTAGATTTCATGAAAAAAGCTAAATTTTAGTTTTAGCTTTTATGAAGAAGCATTTAATAAAAGTTCTGCAATTCTTTCCGTTTTGCTTGTTATCTCTTTAAATGTAAAATTACGTTGTATGCTTACTATATAACAAAACATCTATTGAATTATAAAATTCTTGTGTGGGCCTCGCCATGTGAATTTTTAAAAACACACCTCATCCTTGAAACACTGAGTTATAAATAATGCCCTTTTGATCAGTCACATTCATGTGAGTGAAGGGAGCGTTAGTGGCATGGGTGCCAAATTTTAGAAGTTGCTTGATGCATTTTTGGGATAAACTTTGCTTACCGATGTCTGAAGGATTGGAAGATGGTTGAGTATATTGAGTGTATGTGTATATTTGAAGAGTGGTGTAATTGGCTGCTGAAATCAGTTTCCTCTCGGCACCGTGTGTGCGCGCGCGCACGCGCAGGCACGCGCACGCACGCGCATCTAGTTGAAAGGTTAGTGTAGGGAAAGCAAAGCAAAACCAAAAAACTTCACTGTCATTGGGTCTATTTCTGCACCTTAAAAGACAGAGTTAAATTGTCCCTGGGTTTCTGATCCATGTAAAGGGTTACAGAAGCAGACAGCCTCATTTTTCTTCTGAAGAGTGGCTGGTGAATTTGAACTTCCTACCTTGTGAGTCACTACCCAACACATAACCACTTTGCTGCCAGGGTTCCTGTAGGGTGGGGAAAATAGCTCTTTTGGGCAGGTATCCTACAAAGGGGCCTTGGTAGTAAGTTTTTATAAAGGAGTGAGCTGACAAAGCGCGGCAGGCTTGCTTCCTGGTCCCCCTGAGAGAAACAGTAGCTGGGAGGAAGCTTTGGGCTCCACTAAAATGGTTGTGGAGCCCAGGTGATAGGTTGGTTCGAAACCACCAGGAGCTCCATGAGAACAAGATGAGGCTTTTAACTGCAGTAACATGTTAGTCTGTGGTCCCTAACAAGCTCCCATCATCACTTTCCTCCAAATACCCAGAAGATGACCTACATGAATGTATGAGTCCCACCTGAGGCCAAATGGTGATGGCCAAACCCATCTGAATAACAAGTATGGCTATTGATGACATCAAACGTCCCAAAGAAGATCTTGTGAGCCATGTGACATGGGGTGTTTGGGGGCAATATCTCATGATGAACGGCCAGAGAAGGAGTTCGAATGATCTTTTGTCAGGAATATTGTCCTATCTTCTGTGCAACCAGCTTTCTTAATTTATCTACTCATTGGTCTGTATGTTTACACATATTTGTGTATGTATGTAAAAAAGGAACCATATTTGCAAATAAGTAAAATGAGAGAAGTGACCCTATTAAATGAGTCAGGGGGAAATAATAAAGAGACTTGGAAACCCACAGAGTAGGTACCCCAGCAGTCAGAATTGATTCGATGGCAGTGAGTTTGGATTGGCAGTGTTTGTCTTTTATCAGTAGGGCAATGGGCAGTCTTCTCATTTAGCAGCAACAATCTCTTGAGGCCTATAAATGTTAATTTAGTAATGCCTCCTCAAATTAGAACTTTATTGTCTAAAATGTAGGGGACAATATAAAAAACCGACAGCTTTTCAGGGAGTTATCAGACTAATCCTCAACAAGATGTTATGCTCTGAACCAGGAAACATCTGCATTTTCATCGCGATGCTCTCTATACTGTACAGATTTTCAGTGGCTTTCCCCTTCAAAGTGAAGAGCCGTGTCCTCTGTTGTCTGTTCTTAGGCTGGAGACTGTTGAAACCTGTTCACTTTGGGTGACGCTGCTGGCATTTGAAATACCAGTGACAAAGCGTCCAGCATCACAGCGACACAAGCTACCAGAGAACGACAAACTGAAAGACCAGTGGTGGTAACATGGTAAGAGAACATTTTGAAATTGTCTAGGATTTTGACTTACTTGGAACCACAATCAGTGGTCATGGAAGCATCATTCAAGAGATCAAAAGATATATTGCACTAGGAAAATCTGCACAAGACCGGGTCTCCTTAGAGTATTGAAGGGCCAGGATATTACTTTGAGGTCGACAGTGTACCTGACTCAAGCCATTGCATCACGTGCATGCGAATGTTGACTATTGAGTAAGAAAGATTTTAGAAGAATGGATGTGTTTGAATTGTGGTACTGGAGGAGAACATTTAAAGTATCACGGACTGCTAACAGGGCAAATCAATCTCTGTGGAAGAAGGCCGGCGTGGGCCTCAGAGGCAGGGACGGCAAGACTTGGTCTTACTTTGGCTATACTGTCAGGAGAGACCAGTCCTGGAGCACATCATGTTTTATAAAGTGGAAGGGCAGCGAAAGACAGGGCGGCTCTCAAGGAGATGACTGACGAAATGGCTGCATCAAGGGGCTCGCGCATGAGAACAGTGGTGAGGCTGGCGCAGACCACCCTGCAGAGTTTAGAGCTGTTGCGCACAGGTCTCTAAGGGTTGGAATCGACTGGATGGCAGCCAACAAGAGTCCCTCTCTCCCTGGATCTTGTAACAATCAATTTCTTTTAAAACAACAACCACAACCCTGAAAAACCCAGATCGCCTTGACAACTGTCTTCGAGGCTCCGTCTTGCCGGCCTATGCCTTCACGTCGTTTCCGAGCCTGGTCACGTGGCCCGAACACGGGCCCCGCCCTCCAACTGCTCCTTTTCCCGAGTCCGCAGACCGACACGTCACTCCTCGGCGCTCAACCAAACTGCTGCGAGCACGTTCTTTCCGCTCGCTGCGCTGGCGCGCGCGGGCCTATGGCCGCTCGGCGGGAGCTCGCATTCCCGCCTCCTGCCGTCTAAGTGGCATGGCTACTGCTCAATGAGGAAGGGGGACCACCACTTAGGCACCGCCCCCGAGTCTGACGGACAGCCATAGCAGCCTATGGCTTTCCAGGAGCCGTGTCGGGGCACGTAGCCGACCAATCGGGAGCGGTGCCGAGTGCAGGCAGAATAGGTTGCGCCGCTGAGCGGACGGCTGGAGGGAGCCGAGCGGATTCTGGAGAAAAAGCGGGCAGGTGAGAAGACCGGGGGAGCTAATTTGACAATTAGTGGTGGTGCGCGCCACAGCACTCCCGAGTTTGAGGGAAGTGCACGAGGCCGGTCTTTCCAGGGAAGCGGTGGTGCTCGGGGCCTGGCAGGGAAGGGGGCGTGAGGGAGACCCTGGGCTGGAAAGCCGTGAGGAATCTGGGAAAGCAGGCTTAGGATGGGTCCTGGGGAAGGGGTTGCGCCCAGGCGTGCGAGTGCGCCGAGCTTTGGGCTCTGGGTCTAGGTTTGCAGGGAAGCGGAAGGATGCTGAAGGGGGCGAGGTGTTGTGCGAGGGGTGCTATCGGAGATGCTCCGGGGGGGGGCGAGAGCTCGGACCTGCAAGAGAGCAGAACTGCGAGGGCTTGGCGGGCACTGGGGCGTGCAGGGCGTGGGAGATTGTCGTTGGGCGCTGGCAGTGCGGTAGAACCCGGTTGGCACAGCTTACACAGTACATTTGAGGGCGAGAGCAGATAGGACGTGTTTTCCGAAAAAGGTCTGCTCTAACTTGTTTTCTCCGTGTGTGAAAATTACCAGAGAGCATGCGATGAAAGCGCCCACGGGCCCTGCTTAAAGTTAGCGGCGCCTTTGCAGTTGTCACACACAGGCCCGCGTATCCTCTTTCCTCTGGGTCCACTTCCACGTGTGGGGCTCTCATCGGCTGCTCGGTGCTTTCTGTTTCAAGCATTCCGAAACACTGGACAAATCCAGAGCGATGGCTCGAGTGTGGACTTAAGGAGTTAGGTGTTTAATCATGTTTGCCCTTGGTATTATCACAACCCCCTTTGTAAAACCGCTATTTGGGGGCAGTTAATTATGAAAAAAGATGATGGACTTCCCAGTTCAGAAGAAGAAGAGAATGCGATTCTTGGTGCCTTCCACCTAGCCCAGTGTAAATTCTTTTCTTTGGTATAACCGTGAGCTAAAGACCAGGAGTGACAGCCCTGTTTCCTGCTTGGTCTTTTAAACAATGCTAGCCAGTCTTTATTTGATTCATTATTTAGCCCTTAGCTATTAGATGTTTAAGAAGGCACAACTGTAACTTACTAAGCATGGTATTGATTCATTTTGAACATTTTATTGTTTGGGTGAAAGTTTACAGGGCAAATTAGATTTTTATTCAACCATTTATACACATTTTGATTTGTAAAATTAGTTGCAACCCCTTCAATGTAACAGCACTCTTCTCACTCCCTCCTTGCTTTCCTGATTTCTATTTGTCCATCTTCCTGCCCCTTCCTGTTTTCTGAACTTTGGTTTTTGGGCAAATGCTGCCCATTTGGTTATGTATGGTTATTAGCCTGGCGGTTAGTTTCCTCACAGGTATTGTTCACTTTATAGAACTCATTCCCATCGTGAGGATACTGATATGAGCAACCCTACCTATAGTTCCCGAGTCTGTGAGTCTTCGGTGGAGCAAATGGCCTCATCTTATCGTTTGTTTTTTTTGTTTGGCTGAAAGGTGATCTTTGGGAGTGGATTTCAGGTTTGCAGGGTGACTAAGGGCCATAGTTTCCAGAGTTCCACCAGTCTCAGACCTGTAAACGTGGTCTGATTTATGATTTTGAATTTTCTACACTTTTTCTCCTGACTCTGCCCGTGACATTTTATTGTGATCCCAATCAGAGTGGCTTGTGGGAGCCACTAGTTTTTCCGATCTCACGCTAGTAGAAGCAGTGATTCATGTGATCCTTTGGACTACCTTTTTTGGGTTCAGTTTTTTTACTTTCTTCACTCTTCTTTGCTCCCACGAGAAGAGACCACTGGTTGTATGCTGGATGGCTGTTGGCAAACTGTGAAGACCTCAGTCACTACTCATGAAAACATGAAGAGCACTGCGTTTGTGGACTGTGTTATGCCAGTTGGCCTCTTACGTTCCTTAGACTGTGCGCCTAAGCCTTTGAGCCCAGCAACTCATTCCTGCAAGGTGTTTGCTTCTGGCTAAGAAGTTTGCATTTACATCCCCTCACCCCTACCCCCCCATGCTTTACTACATACCTGGATGTATTGCAGCACATATAAACATATAGAAATAACCTCTGTCAAACCAACAATCTCACACTTGTACCAGCGTACATATCTACACATCCACTTGTAAATTATTTTTTGATATTACTTTTATTACAGGCAGAAGATACTTAAAATTAAAGGAATCTATTAGGGAATTGAACAGGTTATCACAAACCAGGACCAGGAAACATTAAGGAGCCAGTCATTGGTCCATCGCACTGCCTCTCAGCTGGCAGTAGCCCAGTGTTTAGTTTCCCCTTGGCCTTTGCCGCCGTGGACCAGGAAGCCATCCCATGGCTCTGATGTGTAGTTTCCTCTTTTCTGCCTCCTGGCCTCCTTGCCTGGTCCTCTTGTATTGCCCTGGCTTCTTTGCTTTCTCTGATGGTTTCCGTTTTCTCTGGCCCAGCCTCTACCTTTCAGACAGAGATCTCGAAGCACTCCACTTCTTCCTTGATTGTCCCGGGATGTCTCTCTGTTCTTGATCCTGAAAGCAGAGGGTTTGGATTTTAGGTTCTCTTTCTACACGTTTGGAGAAGTCTTTGATGTACATAAGTGTTTGATTTTTTTGAATTTTATATTTTGAATTTTATATTATTCTAGCCCTCCCATTTCTGCTCACCCAGCCTTTTCTGCTTTAGTAGGAAAAACTTTTATGCCCCCTCCAGTTTATCATTTGTTGTCTTGAGTTATTTCCATGTCATGGAATTAATCTTGTTAAATTTACAGTGTCGGTTAACCTGGAAAAAGGTGATTGGTAGAGAAGATGGATCCTAGCAGTAGTTACAATGTGATATGGTTTGAAGTGTAGTGATCTTCTGTACATTTCCCCTCATTCTTTTTTAAAATCATTTTATTTTCCCCTCATTTGTGGTGCAATATTATTACTACATTGGTGATCATTCATGTTATTACTTGACCTTATAGCCTCATTGGAATTCAAAACAGAAAAAAAAGCTTGTGGCCAATCAGTTTAAACCTAAATTTAGGGCTGGAAACTGCTAATTTAGGCATGTCTTCTCTCTTTCCTATTTCTGCTTTCACATCTGTATTCAGTGTTTTTTGGTTTTTCTCACACATTCCTGGCTTTTTCTGAGTGCTTGGTTTCTCCATTTTATTGTTATTATTTCTCTGTTTCTGATCTTTTCTGTTTCCTTTGCATACCTTCCTGCTTGCAGCTCCCCACCCCCCTTTTAAAAATGCTCGTTTCCCTCTACTGCTGATTGTAGATGGTAGCTGTGAAGGAATGGGAAACACAATTCACAGGATGTGTGGTGAATTCTGATTTCTTCGTTTTTAGTATTGACAGGTCAATACCTGTCTCGTGCCTTCTTCTCTGCTAGTAAATCATACTTAAAGGAAGGATGAGGGATTAGGAAGTGCCCTGACCCTCCCGGACGTTTTGACTAGCTTAAGTTTTTTTTTCTGGTTCTTTGCCATCACTAAATATAAAAGTTAAATAGATAATTAGAAGATGCTTAACATTCCATCTTGACCATTTTTAGCTATTTGCGTGTCATCTGCTGCCACCCACTGATGCCAAGATGACCAAGCTGGGATTTCTACGGTTGTCCTATGAGAAGCAGGACACGCTTCTGAAGCTTCTCATCCTGTCAATAGCCGCTGTGTTGTGTGAGTGTGCACCGTAGCCTCTCTCTTTGGGGATAGACAGAGGAAATCTTTAATTCAGTGAGAAGGGTTAAAAGAAATCCTGTTCTTTTAAAATAGGATTTTGTGCTTTCTTCTTACCTCCCGTCATTATGATTTGATGAAGGTAAAAGAAGTGCAAGAAATACCAAAGTCAGGGCTCGTGACTGCTTAGAAGAGGATGCGAGACATGCTATGTTACTGTTTTCTCAGCGGGCTGAGAGCCCTCGAACTCTCTAAATGACCACTGTCCCCAATTTAGGTACCTACCTTGGTATTTTAGAAAGTTTCTTGGGAATTTACTCAATTCTCAAATGTTTTAGATTTCTCGTCTCTTCGTGGGTCGTGACTATAATCTTGCTTGCCTAACCTTAGATTGCTCTACAGTTGAGGCTAGTTTGGGGGCTGAGGAGTTAGAATACATAAAAGATGACCTTAGACGCTGAGGGAAGTGTCAGTGGGTGAATGCAGCATTGTAGTTAAATGTGTAGAAGTCATTTGTCAGAGGAAAGTGAACTTCTTGTTTCCTCTAGATGGGAAGCAAACACTGCCATGGAGGCGATTTTGACTCACTGTGACCCTGTATACCCTGGTTCTCAGCCTTCCTAAGGCCGTGATCCTTTAATACAGTTCCTCATGGTGACCCCCAACCATAACATTTTCATTGCTACTTCATCACTGTAGTTTGGCTACTGTTTTGAATTGGGCAACCCCTGTGAAAGGGCTGTTCGGCCCCTAAAGGGGTCACAACCCCAAGGTTGAGAACCGCTGCTGTATCGGATTTCTCAGGTTGTACATCTTCTGAGGGAACAGACAGCCTCTTCTCCCACAGAGCAGCGGGAGGCTTTGTTTGAACCACTGTCCATGTGCTTAACAGCTCGGTGCTCATCCCACAGTCCCGCCAGGCGTTCTTCACTATTGGGAGGGATGGCGAAATGCTTCAGGAGTCAGCTTTATTTCCAGTGACCTTCTTTCTGATAATACTATTATTGCTCTCTCATGGCACATGACCGATAATGTATTCTTGTTTTTGTAGCTTTCTTGACTCGTCTCTTTGCTGTCCTGAGATTTGAAAGTGTTATCCATGAGTTTGATCCGTGAGTATATTGGATTGGTCCAGTATGATGTTTTGGGGAAAGCATTCAGGTTCATGGGTTTTAGATTTTAATTAACTATGAAGATGTGCTTTCAGTAAATTTAGGGGAAAAGAACCCTAACATTTTCTAAAGGCGATAGTTTATCATCTGGAAACATTTCTGGTGAAATTGGCCCAGTGAGTCTCTCAAACTGTTGCTATGGGCTGCCTGGTATTCAAGATCTGAGTCAGCTAATAGAAGACTAGCCTCTTCACTTGATAAAGAGTTAATGATGTACTTGGGGGAAAGGGCCCTGGTGTGTATTCCAGACTCACAAGGAGTAAATCTAGAGACAGTGGCTAGATTAATGGCTTACTCCGGGTATGAAAGGGGTGGGTGGGATGAAATGGGGAGCTAGTAGCGGTGAGTACAAGAAGGAACTGATGATGATGATTGTACAACTCTTTTCAATGGGACCGACTATTGAAGTACACGATAATGTGAATTACATGTCAATAAAAAGGCTCAAAAGAAAAACCACAAGTAATGAAACTTGAGATCCATGACATGGTGTTTGATGTTGCTTTTTTAAGGTGTTGACAATTTAAAGCTGTGCATTGGAGTAGAAATTTTATTTAGTAGATGAAAAAGATATAGTAGTATTAGTAGCTAGTATTTACTGAGTTTTATTTTATTAAAAGTGCTTCATTTTCAAAGATTGCTTCTACATTCCTACACCACTCTGTGAGATGCAGGTAGATACTCTGATTCACCTTTTACAAATGAGAAGATTGAGCTCTGGAGAGATGTGGCTTTTCTAAGGCTATACATTTTTTAAGTGGAGGAGCCAGGAAGCCAGGGTTTGAACCTAGTTGTATGACTTCATAGACCGGTCTCTTTTTGTTTAGATTGAGCCTTTAGACCGGTCTCTTAATCAGTGTCTTATATTGCCTAAAGTAAAATTACTTAGTAAAATTTTGAGCGAGCCAAAATTACAGTTCTTCTGGAAAAGGTGATAAAATATATATTAACAAAACACTTGTCATTTGTTACATTTGGAACAATGAAAACATGTTTAGCTTGTGGATCGATCATTGGTGAAAGAAATCTCTATACATGTTTTTGAGTTTGCATGTGTGTGTGTGTGCGCGCGCTCATTTGAAAGCACTGTGGAGCCACACTTGTGCTTATTTTGGGGTCTCCAAATCCATTTCTGTTTTCTCGTGACTGAGGACATTTGTACCCTTTCATTTCTTTGTGACCAGTCTGTCAGGAGTCTCCCCAGACTCCGTAATTGAGCAGGTGCTGCAGGCAGGCAATCATAGGCTTCTCTGCAGTCAGAGGCGGAGCCCACAGGTAGGGCATGTCTGCTAGCCAAAGGCAGGCAGTTTACGGCGCAGCAGTCTGCTTCACAGACAGCCTTGGAAACTTCGGGGGCCTTTCTACTCAGTCCCATAGGATTCATGTGACTTGCTTTGGTTTCGGTAACCATAAAGTTGGAAGTACCATAAAGATCATGTGACTTGATATTTTGCAGCAGAGGAAACTGCATGTCAGTGAATACTCTGGTTTTGGTGACTTATTTCCGTTCTTGTTTCGTTGTGCCTCTCCTGCTGTTGGTAGAAGATACAATGTGGCGGCCTGTTTACTGCCTGCTTCCCTTTCATTCCTTCCGTCTCTGATGGTTTCCAAATTGATACTTGTCAGAGATGAGCAAGGTGACAGATTTTTGCTGTTTGCTATGTAGACTTACTTCAGCTCCTAAAGCATAACTGGTCAAGACAGCAATAGGCTTTGGAAAAGGGCACAGAGTAATTACCAAACCAAACTCACTGCTGTGTAATGGATTCTGAGTCATTGCGACCCTGTAGGTCAGGACAAGAACTGCCCCTGTGGGTTTCCAAGACAATGTTTATGGAGTAGAAAACCTCATCTTTCTCCTGTAGAGCAGCTGGTGGTTTCAGACTGCTGACTTTGAGGTTAGCAGCCAATGCATAGTCCTCTGTGCCCCCAGGGCTTCTGGGGAGGACAGTTATGATGGTCTGGTCATTTTTCTTAGTTTGAGACCCTTTTATTGATATTTTGCTTCCTCTGTTTCTTAAAATATTATCTTTTCATGTCTAGGTTTAATAGGATTTTATGTCAAGTATGTTTTGATCCACCAGTCTTGGTTTATCTAGTGTGTCTGAAACAGAGAGATCCTAAGGGATGGTTTCAGCAAATGTGTTTTCTCACACTTTTGGAGGCTAACGCACTGCTACTGGCCCAGTGGATTCTGAGTCAAAGACACTGTACGACAGAGTAGCACCTTTTCATAGTGTTTCAGAGATTGCAGATCTGTACCTGTGCAGACAGCCTCATCTTTCTTCCACAGAGTGACTGCTGGGCGTGATTACTGACCTCACATTGTGCCTCTGGGCTCCTTGTTTAGGAGAATAGATGGAATCCAGAATGTGGGCTCGCTAGGGAGAGAAGGTACTCTGTGTGTCTCCTGATTCTAGGAGGTTCTCAGTGCAGGGACCCCAATCCAAAGGATGCGCTCCAATCCCAGCTTATCTTTCTTTCTGGTCGTAGGTCCTTCTGATCTCTGCTGACTTGTTTATAAATCTCTTGAATCTCAAAAGGGACTGACTGGAGATACAACCTAATCCTTAGGCTGTCTCCTGCCTCCTTAACATAACTGACACAGATCCTGCTTTGTTAACATTGTGGAGGTTAGGATTCAGAGCACATAGGTTAATTACATCAGGTCACCAAATCCAGGTGATGACTGCATCGTGAGAATCATGGCCTATCCGAGTGACCTATCCACACAGCTTAGTCAAATGTTTTTGGGAGCACACACTTCTTTCTCTAGCACTTACCATGTATGGTGATATTAGAAATATTTTAATATGAATGGACGCATTAAAAGTGTAAATACTCATGAAGAAGTTTGTAGAATGGATTAAAATTTTTCATTTTATCTGTAATATGAATATGAAATTACCCATGTGTTATGATGTTGGCATGCTCCTTTATTTTTTTATTCCTGTCACTTAAAAAGAGCCCAACTCTACCAATGATGAACTGAATACCGCAAAAAGAAGAAAAAAAAGAGCCAAAATCTTGTTGCCTGTACCTCAGCTGGATTTTTTTTTTGGGGGTGGAGGTGCTTGCCTGGTGATAATGACTAACATATGGCGATCTGAAATTTCCTTTGTTTTAATATAAGTTTCATTTCCTTATGAGAGAAGCAATACTTTAGGTGAGACAAATGTGGCAGGAGAAATGTGAAGACTCATGATAATGTAAAGTGATTTCCACGCTTTCATATTAAACTGACTTTAATGGAGTGACTGACTGGAATAATGGTTTAAGGTGATCTACAGGAAGATACATTTTACAATGATATAGCGTGATGAACAAATTAACTACAAATTGGTTCGCCTGAAAAGGAGGATAAACAGACCACAGATCTCTTTCTTTCCTGTTTTAGTTACTTTAATTATCGGACTACCCGGTTCCTGGCTGAGGAGGGGTTTTATAAATTCCATAATTGGTTTGATGACCGGGCCTGGTATCCTTTGGGACGAATCATTGGAGGAACAATTTATCCAGGTGAGGGGAACAGGATTTTTTTTGGAAACCAAGATTATATATTTGTATTGTATTTTAGACAAATTTGTATTTGCATATTATGTAACAGTTTCCTCTTTTTTCTCTACTGGCTTCATTTTGAGACACTTGTACTTTTTATCATGAGTTCATGAGGTTGACATGACTTGAAATGGACTTAATAACTGGCCACAAAACCCCGTTTCCTAAAAGTGGGTCTCCTACAGACGACAGAAGAGCCTGTGTGAGATAGTGGGAAGGGGCGGTTTGATACATTCTGAACATCTGACAGAAGCCTTGGGAGAGACATTTGTAGGCCTTCTGCATTCGAGTTTGGGGTCCTGTGTCCAAAACTTTGTAGTGGTGGTCTTGATAATTGCTTCACCTTTCTCTTCCGAGGACAGCTAATGGGGTTCTCTCCTGCTGCAGGCTTGATGATCACCTCCGCTGCAATCTACCATGTGCTCCATTTTCTCCACATCACCATCGACATTCGGAACGTTTGTGTGTTCCTGGCCCCTCTCTTCTCTTCCTTCACCACCATCGTCACGTACCACCTCACCAAAGAGCTCAAGGTGAAGGATGTGGGAGTGAATGTTTTTGAACCTCTCTTGGGTGATGCTGAAGGTTGGGGGGTTGGGACCCTTGACGAGAGTAGGGAGACAACTAAAGATCGCTTTTGTTGGACAAAGTTGTTGGATTCATTATCACCTCTAGGTTCTATATATATATATATATATATATAGTTCATCATTAGCACTTGTTTGTCTTTATAAGACAGCATTTGAGGGTCAAATGTAAATGGCTACATCAAAAACCAAAACCAAACGTTTAAGTTGGAAATGTGTGGTTTAGCTTCTTGAAGTCCTCAGAATCCTAATTTTACAAACTCTGTGCCATCATGTCAGCTCTGCGTCGTAAAGACTCTAGGATAGTGTAGCACTGCCCCTGAGTTCCTGACACACTTTGTAGGGGTTGAAAGCCCTGCTTCTCTCCCATTGAGCAACTGGTTGTTTCAAACTGCTGACCTTGCGGTTAGCACTTAGCACGTAACCACCACCACCAGGGCTCCTCAGAATTCTATGGGAAGAGCCACAAACAATAGGAAGTTTACCAGCAAGATCAGTTCTATTATAGGTAGACACTTAGCGGGTTTTCTTGTTTTTTCTTTTTCTTCTAAACATACATTTTAAGATTCTTAATCTATTTGGTTCTATAATGGATGGAGAACATAATGCTGTTTCTGACCATGTTTCAGCATCGCTGGTCCTGGCTCCTTTTTGCTCTTCTGAGTTTATGTTATCAGGGAGATATCTGGGAGGTGATAAACTACCGTATATACTCGAGTATCAGCCGACCCGAGTATCAGCCGAGGCACCTAATTTTACCACAAAAATGGCATTAAAAGTGTGCTGGGAAACTCGGCTTATACGCGAGTGTATACAGTATCAGGACAGCTTGAGAAGCCGGAGTATAGTTCTCCTCCTTCTCTTTGCTGCCTTGTCCTAAGCGTGACTTATCAATCGACGAATCTTACTCTTGGATTATGGGTTATATATTATTGATTCTCTCATTGAGCCAACAGATGCCTGTAATAGTCCAATTTTATTATCTTAATTCTTGGCATCTTCAGTTCAGGCAGATTATCACATACTCTTATGGACTTTTTAACTTGACTAATAGTTATTTTTCTTGGGCTCTCTGCATGGGTTTTAGAAGTATGACCCGTGTTTCTGTGTTGTACAGATATTATCAGGGTATAGACGATCAACTTGTGGGCAGACTAACAGTTGAACAACTCATTCTCAGGCAGTTTCTGATATCTGATAGTTCACATAATTTGTCTGTTTTTAGCTTATGTACTCAGTTCAGCTTTGGTATCATCATAGGTTTTGATTGTGATGATTGTAGTTCTCTTGTGTTGTGAGTTATTCTAGTCGTCTCACATCTACCTTAGAAATTATCAGACTGTTCTCTGGGCCCAATATAAACAAAACGAACTAGCAGGGGATCTCCCTTCTTATCGGTGTCTTTCCTTACAGGATGCAGGGGCTGGGCTTCTTGCTGCTGCCATGATTGCTGTCGTTCCTGGGTATATCTCCCGATCCGTGGCTGGCTCCTATGACAATGAAGGTAAGGCTTTGAAGTAGATCTGCTCATTTCACTGGCCATTCGAGCTTCAGGAAGGGCAGTGACGTTTGGCTTAAAATCAAATACTAGGCAGTATCTAAATTGAGAAGGAAGGAACCTTAGGCAAATTTATATTATTTCCTTAGTAAGGTTGCCGGTAACTCATAGGCCTTTGCTTATTTCTATAATGACATCTGCTAGCGTGTTTTCAGCTCATTTTTTTTCTTTCATTGAACATTAATATTATAAAGGTAGTTGATGATACAGCTAGGTTCTTTTCTAGTTATTAAGAAAGGTAGTAGTGCTCGCTTCGGCAGCACACCGACTAAACATGGAATGACACAAAGAAGATTAGCGCAGCCCCTGCGCAAGGATAGCGTGCAAATATGTGAAGCATCCCATATTTTTAGGTTTCACAAAAAGGATAGATATATTCCTATAAAAATGACTATTAAGAGTCAAATAGTAGTTTAATTCATAATAGACTTAGGAACAAAGTACTATGAGAATGTGGGAAAAGGAGAGATTAGTTCAGATTTGGGGTCCGGGAAGACTGGACGGGCCATAAGTTGGGACTTCCTTGGGAAAATGCTGAGGAGAAAGGCATTCAGGGTTCTGTGTCAGCTTGCCGTGGCCAAGAGCCCCACAGGTTTGGTGCTGGCTATGTAGTTTGGCAGTCAATTACTGTAATTATGTCAGTAGGATCCTTTATCATGTAATCAGTTCCAAGATGAAACCTTATAGGAAAGGTGGTTTCCTCAGGGGTGTGAACACATAATGACATTCTGGCAAAACTTGCTCTGGATCATCCTGTATTTGGCTTGTTGTATTTTGACCATTTGCTCATGAGACTTGAGCCAGTGGCCTACTGCACTACCCACCAAATGAATTTGTTAGCATTTGCAGCCTGTGGACAATCTGCTGTCTGACCTACTGACCTTGGGTTGGCTGGCCACTACAACTTTGTGAGCTAAGAGAATCCTCCAGCCTGATAGCGTACCACACACTTGGGACTTGTCAGGCTCTCTAAGCATGAGCCACTTCATTGACCTAAATCTCTTTTTTGATATATGTAGATAGCCATTTTTAAGCTTTTCTAGTGAACCTACCCTGAGACATTTGGTATGGAGAGTAGTTCTAGATAAAGATTATTCGGATGAGTTTCCTAAATTGATTCTCAAGTCTGACTAGTCTGGGAAGTTGTCTGGGACATTGTCTGAGTCAGATGCCTTGTTAGACATTAAATGGGGCCAAGAACATGAAACTGCTCTGCTTCAGGTTGCCGTGTGAGCTTCTCTGCCACTTGGGCCTTATAATCTGGTGGATGCACTGGTGCTTGAACTGTCGGTAGCAGATAGAGATTCTGTTTGGAGGTCCTATTGATAAATCACTTTACAGGCCATAGGATTTCAGAGCAAAGCCCAGCCACCCTCTGCAGAAAACCATCTTAGTAAAGATTGCATGGTACCCATGGGCCACTTAGTCACCATGTGGTCTGAAAAACACATCACAAATCAGATGCTGTCTGATCTATTGAGTCATAAAGCTGGATGAGCACATGAGTAATGAGTCCTCTGTTATTACATGGAAGTAGCTTGAGCTTGGGCTTGAGCAGGATCGGAAGGCACCAGTCAATTGCATGAGGAAGTGACCCATGGTCCTGTAGGGTTACTTTTCCTCTTTCAGCCTGCTCCTTTGGCTGCATGGACAGTTCGTAGTTCATTGTGCTCAGTTAACGGAGTAAAAGAACATTTTGCCTGGTTCACAGATGGTTTTGCATGTTGGGTAGACAGACACCACTCAAAAGTGGACAGTAGCAGCACCGCAGCCCCTTTGGGGGCATCCCTGAAGGACAGTGGTGAAGGGATAATCTCCCAATCGGCAGCATTTTGAGCAATGCACCTAGTTGTTCATGTTGCTTGGAAGGACACCAGGTCGGGTGAGGCTATTACTGATTCATGGGCTATTGCCAGTGGGTTGACTGGGTGGTCAGGGTATAGTCTTATAAAGCTCACTCGTTAGTTTGCTTATTCTGGATCGATCCGCATTTGACTTTAAATTCCTTGACCTTAAGCTAGTGGCCTGCCTTAGTGCTTGCCGAACTTGGTTTGTCTGCATCTGCAGCCTGTGGGCCAGCAGCTTGCCCTCTGATCTGCTAATCTTGAGGTGTTTCATCCTTGCACCTGCTTTAGTTGGAAGATAACTCCAGCTGACCTCTGAGCACAGGCGCGGGGTTCAGTTATGCGGTCCATTTCCTTGCCACAGGTTTCTCTCTCTTCATATATGTTTCAGTGGTTTTGTTTCTCTAGAGAAATCGCTGCTTGTGTTCAGAGGTGGAGGCAGAATGGTGCATGCTAATATGGGAATCTGTACGACTTGGAAAGAGCAATAATAATGCAGTCTAGCACTTGCTCTGGAGCCCTGGTGATGTAATGCTTATGAGTTGGGCTGTGAGCCACACGGTCAGCAGCCCCGGGAGAAAGACCGGGCTTTCTACTCCCGTAAACATTTAACAGTCAGCATTGACTCGGCGACAGTGAGAGAGCACTAACTGGTTCTTGCAATGTGTCCGGTACTGTGTTAGTGCTTTATACAGACGTTAAATTGTCTAGAACAGCCGTATGAACTAGTCATTTATTATAGGACTCTGAGACAAAAAATGGCTTGCGTAGAATTACAATTCTAATTTTGCAGTGGCTCTAATGTAGAAGTCGATGTAGCCTTATTCCAGTCTGGTCTTCCTGACCACCATGCCGGCATGGCCGCTTCTTGAATGTTGCTGTCTCTCTCTTGCAGGGATTGCCATCTTCTGCATGCTGCTCACCTACTACATGTGGATCAAAGCAGTAAAGACTGGCTCCATCTACTGGGCAGCCAAGTGTGCTCTGGCTTATTTTTACATGGTAACTTCTCCCCCTCTCTGCCCACAGTGTCCCTAGGTGTGAGTTCTTTTGGAGTCCACCGATATAACTGGGAGTAGTGCTTGGACTTGCATTCATTGACTGGAGCCTGGAAGTCTTTTCTGTCTCCACATAAAGCCTATCCTAGGTGTTTCTAGTTTTTAAAAAGTACTCCAAATACTATGTCTTTTAGAAGTAAATATTGATTGCGCCACCTTGTTGGATGTATATATTTGCACTTCCTTCCTTAAGTGTTCACTTAGAAATCCCTGAATCTTCTCTGTGACCCTCAGAGTAGAGTAATGCCTAGTCCAGTCTAGACTAACCCTTAGGGCTGAGGTCGCTCTGTCTCTGAAGTGATCAGGATGTTAGTAACCAAAGAGAATAGAGAATTGATTTTCTTACTTAAAAAAATCAGTCATTTAAATCTTAAGTTGTGTGTGTGTTAACTATGAAGATATGTACTTTGTAAAGTCACAAGTGAGAAAAATCAGTCATTTAAATCTCCTTAAGTTGTGTGTGTGTGTTGTTAACTATGAAGAGATGTACTTTGTAAAGTCATACGTGAGATCCAAGACTAGGGTTGGCAAAGTTTTGGGACAGAAGAGCCAATCCTGTTCCTCACAACAATTTAAAAATTATTCAAGAGCCATAATTACACTTTTTGCACACAAATGAAATCACCGTTTTCTGACTAATATTCTTTAAAATTTTTATAAATGAAACTGAGAGTTTTATTTTCATTTTCAGTTTTACTTCAGAGCCATATATGTACATACCAAAAGAGCCGCATATGGCTCTCAAGCCACCGTTTGCCCATCTGTCCTAGACTTTAGTGGCGGTGTCCTAGAGGATGCTTAGAAACGTCTCTATGTCCTTTTGTAGGTCTCTTCATGGGGCGGTTATGTGTTCCTGATCAATCTGATCCCTCTCCATGTCCTGGTGCTGATGCTCACAGGACGCTTCTCTCACCGCATCTATGTGGCCTACTGCACTGTGTATTGCCTGGGCACCATTCTTTCCATGCAGATCTCCTTTGTGGGATTTCAGGTGAGTCCTACACTGAGGTTTTCATCTTTTTTTTCAAAACCATTGTTTTGGAAGCTAATACAGACATATCATTCATAGTTCAATCAAATCAAGCAGTGTTGTACAATTTCTACCACAGTCAGTTTTTCATCTTCTTATGCAGCTCCAACTAGATTAGTCTATCTTGGATTCTAATAAAATAATAAAACTTGATCTCAGGTCAGCTCGCGGCTGCTCGTGTTAACTAATGCAAGGGAGTCATTGACCTCTGAGTCTGCCTTCAGTGGCATGTTACTATTCGCTATGAAGTTCGAGTTCAAGAGACATTCTCTGTCTTAGATTTGTGGGAGGGGGCAAGATGTTTTGCTTGAACTGAGTTGGTGTGCATAATCAAGATAATGTCTGGGATTTTTTGATATTGTGACTCCTAAATTTCTTCATCTTTTTTTTAATTAAGATAAATTTATTGGAAGCTCTTATAGCTTTAATAGCAATCCATACATCAATTGTATCAAGCATATATATACATATGTTGCCATCATCATTTTCTAAATACTTTCTTTCTATTTGAGCCCTTGGCATAAACTCCTCCTTCCCCCAACCTCCCACCCTCATGACCCTTTGATAAATTATAAATTATTATTATTTTCATATCTCACACCGACCGCTGTCTCCCTTCACCCATGTTTCTGCTCTTCAACAACCCCCCCCCCTTGGGAAGTGGGGATTTATGCGTCAATCCTTGCGATCTGTCCCCCCTTTCTCTCATTTCCCCACCTTCCCCCTACCCTCACTCCTAAATTTTTTATTGAGGTTCAGTATATGTCCTGCCTATCAGGTGAGTAGATAACTAATAAGAGAGAAAAATGGGATGTGTTTGGTTTCTTATGTAAAAGTCTCATGCAAGTGGCCTTTGCTCGAGCTGCTTCCTTACCTGTAATTAACCGCCCCCCCCCCTCCAAATTCCTACTCACTAAAATTCTCGTCCTTCAAAACCCAATCTGTAAAGGCGCCTTCCTAATGCTGAACTGGACGCAGTGTTTCTCTCTTGTATGTTCCACAAAACTTTCTATTTCATATACCACTTTTTATTCCTTTTTACTGATCATCTTCTATATATTCTTTGCTAATTAGTATGAAATGGAAAAAAGCATTAAAAATGACTGTGGCTTTGTAGAAGTTGCTGGAAAAGAAATATGAGAAGCCAACTAAAATATAGTCTATATTATCATTTCTCTGAAAGTAATTTCTAGATCCTTAGACTACAAACGACTGAATCAGAAACTTTTGGAATGGGGGCCCAATAATCTAGGAGCCCTTAACTGCAGGGTTGGTGGCTCAAACCGACCGGCTCTTCTGCAGAAGGATGAGGCTGTTTGCATCTCTAAGGATTTACAGTCACCTATACAGACAACAGAATAAGGGTTTCTGGGAACTATGTAGGAAAGGTGGGGGTAACGGGAGCTGATAACAAGGAGTTCTAGAAGGAAGAAAATGTTTTGAAACTCATTTTGGTAGCAATTGTACAATCCTGTTTGATGTGATTGAACTGTGGACTGTTAGGATGTTTGGATTAACTCCTAAAAAAGTAGATTTACAGTCTTGGAAACCCTGCGGGGCAGTTCTACTCTGTCCTACAGGATCGATGTGAGTCGGAATCTCCTGGACAGCAGTGGGTTGGGTGGTGGTCTTTTGATATGGTATAAGGGAAAGACTGAAAAGTGGTAGGCGAGATAGAAAGTTCTATGGAACACACAAGAGAGAGGACTTGATTCCAGTTCAGCAGATTGGGAAGTGGCCTTCCCATTGGGTCTGGAAGGATGAGCATTTTAATGAGTGGGAATTTGGGGGAAATGAAAGGAAAAATGTACTCCAAGCTAAGAAAATAGCTTGAGCCAAATGTCAGAGGTTGATGGTAGTGCATGATGTGCTTTGAAGGGTAGCAGATACTTTAAGGAAATATGGCAGCTCAGTTAGAGCCTTCCCGGCTAGTTCCTGATCGTCTGGTAGCCTTATTACTCCTTGGACCCTTTACTCCGAACTTCAAGAACCCAGTGAAATTCACTGCCACCAAGTCAATTCTGACTCACAGTTACTCGGTAGGAGAGAGTAGAGTTGACTGCATGGGTGTCGGAAGTTGCCTATCTTTTCAGCAGCAGAAAATCCTCATCTTTGACGCAGTGTCTGACAGTTTCAAATTAATGCTGATTAGTAGGCCAATGTGTGATGAGCTGAGTGAGGAAAATTTGAGGCAGGCCAATTCATTCCCCCCTCATTATTATTTCCATCCACATGCTTTCACCCGCAGCCTGTTCTTTCATCAGAGCACATGGCAGCCTTTGGGGTCTTTGGTCTGTGCCAGATCCATGCCTTTGTGGATTACCTACGCAGCAAGTTGAATCCGCAGCAGTTCGAAGTGCTCTTCCGGAGTGTCATCTCCCTGGTAGGCTTCGTCCTTCTCACCGTGGGAGCGCTCCTCATGCTGACAGGTAGGGAGGCTCGCAGCATCCAGGAAGAAAGGCCGAGATATGGATGTAGAATAAACCCTAAAAGACGAGATATTTCCTGAGTAAAGGGAGATGCTTGCTTTCCCTTCTATTGTTCTTTCAAGCACATAGATTACCACTTCTTCACAGTTGACTTGGTCCGGGTCACAACAATTTGGAGTCCGCCCAGCAGACTGTTCACTGTAGCAGCTCCTACTCCGAAGACCCCCACGTAGTGCAAGATCTTACTTCCTAATCGTTCTCTTCCTTCTGTGAATCAATTATGTACACATTTCATATATTGGGAGGTTGGAACGAGTCTTGTCTGCCGAGCTCAGCTGGGTCATTCATGTAGTCCTTTTTTCCTTTCCCATGGAGTCCTTTGTAGACTAAACTGGGCTTTTAGTTTGTGGTTGGCATGTCACATCTTCTTTCTTCCTCATTTTCACTGGTTGCACTTTTCAGAGCCTTATTTGATTGTGCCCAAATCCTGTGTAGTGACTGATTCAGAATAACCCTGTAAGACCAAATTGACTTAACTTTTCAAGTTCCCTTTGACCTGCCCGGTTTGACTTAAGCTCCTTCAAGGAGCATGTCTGCCTCCTTGCCTTCTGAGTTTTCGTTTGCTGGCTGTCCTGCTAAATTCACTCTCAAGTTTAATAGAAAGCAAGGAGTAGAACTCTCAAAGTATTGGTGACATTTAAGCAAAAAACCTAGTTTTCCTATCTCTGAGAATCTTTTCAAAAGCTATGATTAGTTAGGATTAGATATTCATTTGTTTCTGGAATGTTTTTGAAATACATGTTTTTACATTATTACCAGGAAAAATATCTCCCTGGACTGGACGTTTCTACTCACTACTGGATCCTTCGTATGCTAAGAACAACATCCCCATCATTGCGTCTGTGTCTGAGCATCAGCCCACGACCTGGTCCTCATACTATTTTGATTTACAGCTCCTTGTTTTCATGTTTCCAGGTCTGTGATCCAATGTGGCCTCTTGCAGTAGAGACAATTTTATTCAAAATATGTCAACTGCCCTCATTCATGTTGTTTGTGATTCTGTGCAGTACAAAGTATGACTAAATATATAACAGAGATACAGGCAAATTCAAAGCCTCATATTTTCCTGTATCTTTTGACCAATTCAGACCTTCTGAAATCTAAATTATGGAATTTGTCAGCGGTAGTAATCGCTTTTGTTTAAAAATAGCTTTGTAATGGTGATTATGAGAGTGAAAGTAGTTTATTGAAAACATTATAGACAAGTGTGAAAGAAAAAGGTAAAAGTTGCACAAGTTCTCTTTACTTAATCTGTAGCTGTATTTTGTTATATGAAGATAACTCAAAAGTGTTGATACTAGGGTTCCTGTTCACATATGCCAAGGTTAGTCTAGACGAAAATCTCAACCTCCCTGCCACTGGTTCAATTCTGGCCCATAGCGACCCTGTAGCACAGACGAGAACTGCTCCTGTGGGTTGTAAGACAGAACCTGTGTGAACGTGTCTACAGTTTGTGTACGGTAGCGGCAAGTTCTCTTAGTACCGCACTTGGTAGGGTGCCTTCAAAAAGGGACTGCCTTTTGTGCCATCGAGAGTAGCCCCTCGAGGTCAGAGTCAGTGTGAACTTTTTAGCAGTGCTCAGGGCTATGTTTCCCAAATCCCTGACGCATTGCAACAAGTTTACAGGAATTCTCCTCCACACAAAAGAACATCCCAGGTGGAGCTCGCGTTTTAATGAAGGTTGGAAAGACCTCAAAGATGACTTCAAGGCAGAGGTCAGCTTAGATGGTTATAGTGACCTTTTTTAAAATCCCAAATGCTTGTTAGATTTTCTTAAAAGGCAAAAGTTCATCATGGAACCTTATGAAGAAGAAGTTTTAGGAAAATTCAAAACTGAAGTGGTGACAAAAAGACCAAGAAACTTGGGTTAAGGAAATTTATTTATTTATTTTTTTTGTGAATAAGAAAGAGGTTTATAGACAAGAGCAGTAGAATATTGAGGAAGCATCTCATCCCAGTCCAGATCAAGCCCGTAAGTCCGGGAAATTTTTTTAATCGTGATATTGAACCTGTATCATTCTTCAAGGGTAGCGGTGGCTGTTCTATATCAAAGGGCAACCAGGCGCCATCTGCCCTTTAGCCCTGCTTTTGCCTCTTTGGACTTCTTTTTGTTCCCCAAATTCAAAGAACATTTTAAAGGAAGGTAGCTTGAGTCCCTCAAGGATGCCCAAACGACTGTTTTGAAATGGTATAAACTAAAAAACAGAATTCCTTGGAGCAGGATTTGCAGTGTGTAGAACTTACTTGAGAATTTGCCAAGAAACAATAACCTCACAGTTTGATATTTTTGTTTTATTTCAAAAACTGTTAAAACCATTTCTACGATTTTGTAGCAAAACTTTTTGGCGTACCTTTGTATGATCATCTAGTTATTTAATGAATAAATACATTACAGCATTTTTCTTCATTAAAAATAATAATTTCTCAGTTATTTAGTATTATAATAATGATATTTAAGATAAATTATATTCATTTAAGTGCAGAGTTTATTAAAGAAGGAGGTAAATGGTCCATAAGTTCTAGTAGCGGAATTTTAATTGGTATGATTTTCATTTTATAAATATAATTAACTGGATCCTTATTGTTGGACATGTAGGTTGCTTCTAATATTTTATTTTGATAGTTTAAGGAGCTAGGCTGGACTCTAATAAATTTTTGCACATACCTATTACTGCTTTATCAAGATGATTTCTGGAAGTGGAATTGGTGGGATAATTGTGTGGAAGCATCCAGTTAGTTACACATTGATGAAGTTTCCTTTGTGGGATTTTACAAGGGCTCAACTGCGTACTTCTTCCCTCTTTTGTAGTTGGCCTGTATTACTGCTTTAGCAACCTGTCGGATGCCCGGATTTTTATCATCATGTATGGTGTGACCAGCATGTATTTTTCAGCAGTGATGGTGAGGAATGGATGCCCCCAAATTCCAGCAAGCTTTCCCACCTTTCATTCGGAAGCGCTCTTTAGTTCCTGCCCCACATGACTCAGAAAGTGCGGGTGCGTGCACAGGCGCCGCTCGCTGCGCAGCTGGCAAGCTGCCACGTAGTGTTCTCCTCACCAAGAGTGTAGGAGGCACTAGCCATTGAAAACGAGCGTAGTTTTCATCTGACACTCACGGGGTGCCGTCAGTTGCAGTACACTCGAGGAGGTAGTTTAACAAAACAATATTTCCCAAACTGTTTTGATTCTAAGTCACAGGCAAGAAGTATGTTTTATATCATTATTCAGGATACTTAAGAGGGAGCTTCAAAAAGTTCATGGGAAAACTGTATGAAAAGATAATGGAATTTTCCCATGAACTTTGAATCCCCTCATATTATTGAAACAGTTGTAGACCATGCTTTAAATAACCCATTCCTCTAAATGCATCACGTATATCCCCTTCTTTGTTTTTCTATTTCATTGAAAAATCATGTTGTGATTTCTAATAGGTCCCAGTCTGTAATTTACAAAACCTGATTCGAATATGATCCTGATTCATGTGTCTTAGGTACGACTAATGCTGGTACTGGCACCTGTCATGTGCATACTCTCTGGCATTGGAGTCTCCCAAGTGCTGTCCACATATATGAAGAACCTGGACATAAGTCGTCCAGACAAGAAGAGCAAGAAGCAACAGGATTCTACCTATCCTATTAAGAATGAAGTGAGAATTAAGCAATGCTAAAAATAAGCTTGGGAGACACTGGTCTGTGTGTGTGTGTGTGTGTGTGTGTGTGTGTGTGTGTAAACAGTTGTCATAGAAGGTCATAATTACATTAGCTTAGGAGACTTCATGTGCTGTGTGTGGGGGTGGGGTGGGGGTTGGGGTTGGTTGTATATATGTGGAAGTATAGAGTTGGCATAGATGGGCTTAATTTTATAGCTTGGACTTGGTTTGGTTCATGTCTTGTGTGTGAATGACTGAGAAACTGTACTGTGTGGTAGACATCTAGTTTGTTTTGCTTCACAAGTCTTCCTTGTTTGTAGGTGGCAAGTGGGATGATCTTGGTCATGGCTTTCTTTCTCATCACCTACACCTTCCATTCAACCTGGGTGACCAGTGAGGCTTACTCTTCTCCCTCCATTGTGCTGTCTGCCCGGGGTGGGGATGGAAGTAGGATAATTTTCGATGACTTCCGAGAAGCGTACTACTGGCTTCGTCACAATACTCCAGAGGTGAAGATTTGGGAGTGGTGGGATGATGCAAAGGGGCAAACCATTTGATGCTGTACTGAATCATCGAGCTTTTAGGTGGCTGGAAAGCCTGGGTAAATTGGAACTGTGGAACCTTTGTCATGACAAAGTTAGGTTGGCAGCCATTCTTTACTCAATTGAGGGATTATGTTGGTAGTGACCATATTTTGAAGGCGCCTGTGACACAGTGGTTAGAGCTCTTGGCTGCTTATCAAACGTGGGCAGTTTGGACCCACCAGCCTCTCTCTCTGAGAGAGATGTACAGTCTACTTCCAAAAAGATTACAACCCTGACACTCAATGGGCCACTCTACTCTCTCTGATAGGATTATTACGAGTCAGAATCGACTTGATGGCTGTGTGAATTTGGTTTTGAATTAGACGTTACTCTGATAATCACCTAAAGTCTGCCTGGAAACTTTTATTGACAGGATTGTGATTTTGTCATAAGATAGACCATCTGATTATAGAAATATTTATGAAAAGAGAAAAATTCAAATAAACAATGCATGTTTATTGTAGGAAAACCAAAAAAGAGAAGCATGAAAAAAGTAGATATTTATAATGGTAAACACTTAATAATTTAGCTTAAGCCTTTTGGTAAATTGAAGTGATTAACCTTCTTTCACAATAGCCTTTAAGAATGTTGTTGGCTGCTGACAAGTCCGTTTGGACTCCTAGCAACTCTGTCTTTAGACAAAATAGAGCTCCCCATAGAATTTTCTAGGTTTGTGAATGGGGGGGGGAGTACAGAGTGGAGACCCAAAGCCCATCTATAGGTAACTGGACACCCCCTTACACAAGGGTCGTGGGGTAGGAGACGAGCCAGTTGGTACAATGTAGCACCGATAAAACATACAACTTTCCTCTAGTTCTTTAATGACCACCACCCACAAACACACACTATCATGACCCCAATGCTACCTTACAAATCACAATGATCTCTATATAACCTTCTCCCTGAGGGACAGACATCAGAAAAGAAGTGGGTGAAGGGTGACATGGAACAGTGTAAGGCATGAAAAAATAATAATTTATAATTTATCAAGTGTTCACGAGGGAGGGTGAGGTAGGGAGGGTGAGGGAAAAATGAGCTGATACCAAGGGCTGAAGTAGAAAGAAAATGTTTTGAAAATGATGATGGCAACAAATGTACCAATATGCTTAGCATAGTGGATGCATGTATGGCTTGTGATAAGAGCTGTAAGAGCCCCCAATCAAGTGATTTAATAAAAAAAAAAAAAAAGAATTTTCTAGTTTATTCATTCCAGGAGGCGCCTGATGACCAGGTCCTGTGCTACAGAGTCATTGGGTGGGTTTAAACTGCCAACCTTTCCATTTCCCCAAGCTCTCAACCACTGTGCCACTGGGCATATTGGATTATTCCATTTGAACCGAGGCTTCATGGTGGGGTATAAATGCAGGAGTGGGTGCAAAGATCTGTTTGGGTTAGCTGTGTATTACTCTGTAAAGAACTGATATTGACTAAGCCTCACGGCCTGTTGATTTGCTTTTGAAAGGAATTAATGCATTTGCTGTTTGGAAGCCTCTTATTCCTTATCCCCCTTTTTATTTCAGGATGCCAAGGTCATGTCGTGGTGGGATTATGGCTATCAGATTACAGCTATGGCGAATCGGACCATTTTGGTGGATAATAACACATGGAATAATACCCATATTTCTCGAGTAGGGCAGGTAAAGTACAGTGTATCTTTGTTTTGGTTTTTCCGTGTTTGATGTGCAATGTCTAATGTGAAATACTCTTCCTTGAGAAGATCCTATGACTTGGGCTTTGGCTCTGAGAATTATGTGTTTATTTCTTTAGGCGATGGCATCCACAGAAGAGAAAGCCTATGAGATTATGAGGGAGCTGGACGTCAGCTATGTTCTGGTCATTTTTGGAGGCCTCACTGGGTACTCTTCTGATGGTAATGTACTTAGTCTATATCGACTCGGGGCGTTAGAGGATTAGAAAACTGCCAATCTCCTCTTCTCTTGCCTTTTCATTAACATACAGATATTCCCGTGGATTTTGGGCTCACACTTAATTCTAGCCTCATTCCAAGAATAATTAGCTCTTAGGACATGGCCCTGCTTGATGCATACTCTCATGAAGAGATAATTGAACATATGGGTGCTTTAGCAAACTGTGGCACAGAAATTAGATGGTGCCTGGCTGTCAGAAAGAATAATGTTTGCCCCCTCCCTGGGGCGTGGACAACAGAAAAATGGGTGAAGGGAGACGCCGGACAGTGTAAGACATGACAGAATAATAATTTATAAATTATCAAGGGTATGTGAGGGAGGGGGAACGGGGAGGGAGGGGAAAAATGAGAAGCTGATATCAAGGGCTCAAGTAGAAAGCAAATGTTTTGAGAACGATGATGGCAACAAATGTACAAATGTGCTTGACACAATGGCTGTATGTATGGATTGTGATGAGAGTTGTACAAGCCCCCAATAAAATGAATGAAAAAAAAGGATAGTGTCTGGAGACTTAGAGGCTTGTCTGCAAACAGCAGCCATCTAAGTGAGGTGTCAATTAAGTCCACATGGAGGAAGCACACCAGGTTGTGTGATCCAATGATTTTGAATAATACAATCCAAATACACAGAGAATGTATCAGAGCTTAGATTGTGAACACATGGTTTGTGGAAGACTGGACAGTGGAAGCCCAAAATCCATTTGTAGCATCCACACATGGATGAAGTCTCTGGTGATTCCCCTCTGACCGTAGCCAAGAGGTGTAAATAGCCCCGAATCAGACAGGAGGCATTGCAAAGCCAATGATGGCAGATGTAGTTTGGTTAAAGAATAATATGTTACCATTTAATCTCTACTCACTCTAGTTGATAGTTGAGTCTTAGCCAATCCCCAGGACGAACGAGCCCTAACTGATAGGACTAACATGCTATGTACATTGGACACGCTGTGAGGGACCCTTCCTTGGAGAAGGACGTGCTTAGTAAAGTGGAGGGGCCATGAAAAAGAGGAAGGCCACGACAAGATGGATTGACAGTGGGCTCAAACAATAAGACTGGGTTTGGTTACGTGGGGTCCCTGTGAATGTGCACCAACTCCAGGGCACCCAACAATGAGAGAACCCAGTGGCGTGGTAGGTAAAGTATTGTGGCTGCCTATGAGAGAAAATACTGGGCAGTCTGTTCTTGTAGAATTTAACAGGCTAGAAAACCCCATGGAACAATCCGCTTTGTCATACTGAGTTCCTTACTGGGAGTTGAAAATCAACTGGAAGGCACTTAACAACAATACTTAGGACTTAATCATGAGCATAGTGTTTCAGAAGTCTAATTTATTGGAAGTATTGTCTATTAAGGGAAAAAAGTTGAGTCCTTACATTATCAGGGACTTGAGATAGTATTCCCCCCCCTTTTTTTTTGCTTGTTGCCATCATCATTCTCAAAACATTTGCCTTCTACTTGAGCCCTTAATATCGGCTGCTCATTTTCTCTCTCCACTTCTCCTACCTCATGGACTCTTCATCATTCATAAATTATTATTAGTCATATGTTCCACTGTCCGACGTCTTCCCCCACCCTCTTCTCTGCTGTTCATCCCCCAGGGAGGAGGCTATACGTAGATTCTTGTAATTGGTTCCCCCTTTCTACCCCACATTCCCCCCACCCTCCAGTCATCGTCACTCTCACCACTGGTCTTCAAGGTGTCATCTGTCCTGGATTCCCTGTTTTACCAGTTTCTATCTGTACCAGTGTTCATCCTCTGGTCTAGCCAGATTTGTAAGGTAGAATTGGGATCATGATAGTGGCGGGGAGGAAGCATTTAAGAACTAGAGGAAACTTACATTTATCATTGTTGCTACCCTGTACCCTGACTGGCTCATCTCCCCACAACCCTTCGGTCAAGGGGTGTCCAGTTGCTTACTGATGAGCTGTGAGTCTCCACTCTGCACTCACCCACATTTACAATGATATGATTTTTTGTTCTTTGATGCTCGATACCTGATCCCTTCGACAGCTCGTGATCGCACAGGCTGGTGTGCTTCTTCCATGTGGGCTTTGTTGCTTCTGAGCTAGATGGCCACTTGTTTATCTCCAAGCTTTTAAGACCCCAGACGCTATATCTTTTGATAGTCGGGCACCATCAGCTTTATTCACCACATTTGCTTATTCACACGTTAGTCTTCAGTGATCATATCAGGAAGGTGGGCACCCACTTTTAGTATTTTTAGTTCTGTGTTTACAAATTAGTGTTAAATGGGAAAATGTTTTGAGGAAATTCCTTACAATATTTCCACCGACTTGTGATGCTGCAGTTTCTTCCTTGTTGTTGAGAATATATGGGGCAGAATATTGACCAGTTCAGCTATTTTCTTCTTGTTCCTAGATATCAACAAGTTTCTGTGGATGGTCCGGATTGGAGGCAGCACAGACACAGGCAAACATATCAAGGAGCATGACTACTACACTCCAACTGGGGAATTTCGTGTGGACCGGGAGGGTTCTCCAGTGCTGCTCAACTGCCTCATGTACAAGATGTGCTACTATCGCTTTGGACAGGTTTACACAGAGGCCAGTGAGTGATTTGTAATAACATCAATAACAATAGGGACAATAGCCAGTACTTACATACCATGTTCCACTTAACACCAAGCATTTATTCCTTACAGCCCGAAAGGCGGGTAGTATTGTTATTCATACTTACTTTATACATGAGCAAACTGAGTTGCAAATAGTTTTAGTAACACCCCCAAAGACCTAGTGTTTGCAGAATCACTATTCAAACTCTGGGATTTTGGCTTTAATCAAAGGGCTTTAATCAAAGGGATGGAATGACCAAATGACTTCTCATTTCTTTATATGACTGTTGAGATTAAATTGGTAAATTTCAGCCTTCCCTCTCACTGCAGTTATTGGTTTTATATTAGGGAGAAATTCTGAAGTGGACTCTGGCTTTTGCTCTGTAATAGTTTTGTCTCTGATCTTTGGAAGGGTTATTAGTATGTCATAGAAGCCTCTGGATGACAGTCTTCAGGGACAGAAGGGCTTGGATGTCAGCCACTATTTCCTAGAAGGGTTATAAAAGTTCCATGAACTCTGCCAACTATCATCTTGAGTTAGGCAAGCACTTAGTTTGCTTTTCTTACCTACCATATACTTGTGTATAAGCCAAATTTTTCAGCACAGTTTTAATGCAGTGGTTGTGGTAAAATTAGGTGCCTCGGCTGATATTTGGGTTGGCTTGTACTTGAGTCTATATGGTAATGCCTTTTTCTGCATGCCCTACTCAAATAAACTGCTGACACCAGCATTCCAATTAGTGGTTGATGTACTCAACTTGAGATAACATCTGCTCAGGGAATCAGCACTGTTTAAAAAGATGTGATTCTCTCTTGTTTTCTTTTCCCTCTAGAACGTCCACCAGGCTTTGACCGTGTCAGAAATGCTGAGATTGGGAATAAGGACTTTGAGCTTGATGTCCTGGAGGAAGCCTACACCACAGAACATTGGCTGGTCAGGATATACAAGGTAAGAAGATGCTTGACTGTCTCAGAGCAGCTCTCGTGGCTGGAGAGTGGGTATGACACCGGTGCAGCGTAGCCCAAATCCTGCCTTTTTTTTCTTTTAAGATCAAACAGACATTCCATTTTAGCAGTTGGTGCAGTGATTCTTTTGCATTTGGAGCTTGATTCAATCCATGATTATCAGGTTTGGTGGAAAAAAGCAAGTGTGTACAGCTTTGTTTTCAAATGATACTTTCTTCCCTCCCATTGTAGAATTTAGGTTTTCGAAAGTCAGATGGTAGTGTTTTATTTCTCTTGCATAAGTAAAGATTGAGGATCCTTGATTTATTTTGAGGGTGGATCGTTTATTCTCTTCACAGAAGTGCAAAAGTTTAAACAGTCACTAGTCTTTAGCCATTGTTGGTTCCTAAGGCCCGATGCAGTAGTCTTCCATGTAATTTCTGTTCCTCGGGGTGAACCTCACTCAGTGGGAAACACCACCATTGACCTGACTGCAGGTACTAACTGACATTTTTATGTTGCAGGTAAAGGACCTGGATAATCGAGGCTTGTCAAGAACATAAAGGTCATGTCATGCGGAACTGTGATGTGCTTTGCACTGATAGCAAGCATCACATCAAGATGCTGAGATTTTTTTTACATGCAGTGATTAAAATTGTCTGGAAATTTTGACCTGGGCATTAGGGGCTGGGCCAAATGAATGGATTTTTATAATTCTGAGCAAGTTACCAAATGAAATGTTCTGACTAACTGTGGTGAATTAAAGGGGGGGATTTTTAAAATAATGTGCCTTATTTGTTTTGAGTTATTTGAGGAAGGCAAAAGTTTATGTTGAACTGATTCAAGGAAAGATAATGATCTTACCTGTATGCTTAGCTCCCTAAATGAACCAATTAGACCTTTTCAATCAGTGAAATTATCAATGACCAGCGCAAATCCTGCATATACAAATACTTTTGCCAGCCTGTTTGCATTGGGTCACTTAGCACAATATCTAGCACATAGTAGGTGCTCAGTGAAGTGTTGTGGAATGAGTCGATGTTTGTGGACCTGGGAGTTTTGTTTCATGTACAGGAAAAGCAGCTATCTGCCATCAGTTCTCTGTTTTCAATGTCATTTGTTCTTGCGGGCTCTTCACCTAAGAAGGGACTGACAGTGTTTAGCCAGACCTACTCTCAGAAATACTCTTTGAGACTGGTCAGGTTTTTGGGTTTTATATTGATTTATTTGTTTGTTGTAGCAAGAATAAATCAAGCATGAGTAAATCAGTGTAGAAGACCCCAGGCCAACAATGAAATTATTCTCCATGGAGAAGAACCGCCTCCTCCAACATCATGTACAGAGCTTGATGGTCAAATGTTTTTTCAATTTAAATATGCATATATTTATCCTCGGCCTGGGTGCTGTTACTGTAATCAAACCAACCAGATGATCTGGTTTTGGAACCTTTGCTAAATAAGCCACAAGTTAGAAGGAATTATCTTACAAATCCTGTCATTAAAATATAAGGTAACGAGTGTTACCTGTTTAAGGAAAAAGGAGGGATGGCATGGCTTTTAGATTGTAAGTCAAATGGTGCTTTTAATGAGTAATTGAGAATACTGGTAGACCCAGAAAATTTGGCCTTCCAAACCATTTTATATACCAACTGCTTTAAATGCAGCTGAGATTTAGATTTGATAAAATATTTGACTTACTATAAATAAATACATTATATTTGATTTGTATATAGAATTCCTTCCTAGTGGAAGAAGTTACCCTGGGTTTTATTTACCATTATGAGCTACACTAATTATAGTTCATTAATGATCTGTTCTTATTTAGTGGGATAACCTTGTAATTTATTACAGTTGCTGCTGTTCGCCTTCAATTTTGTCACTTTGTAGGGCACATGAAACCATCTTTGTAATTTTTACTTTTCACTTTAGCCAGTATAAAAGAAAAATCAATGCTTTTCACTCAGTGAAAACCTCTTTACATGTTATTTACTTCCATATCATTAAATACTGTGCTTTGCCTTAGTACTTCTTGGTTTTTCAAGTTTAGGCATTGTCTATCGACTTTATTATGTTTGAATTATGAATTTAGCTCATTTTTACGATAATCATATCCATGAGTACACATATTCTTACTAGCTCCCCAAAGTTCCGTTATACATAGTATATTAGGTTAGAGCAGTATTGAGTTCTTCCTTTATGAGCCATGTTGTATATACTGCCACATGTCCTGTGTAATATTTTTGTTAGTGGATAATTGCCGTTTATATGTTTAAAAATTTGCTTTTAGTACTTGACACACATTCATCCCCAAAGTCTTAATTTTTGACAGTCTTCTTTTGTATGTTCAAACAAGTTACATATTCATTCTTAAAACTATCTTGTCTTTTGATAATTTCAATCTTGGATTCTTTTATTTACTGAAACATTCTGGTCTTGGTTCACTCTTTCATAGTTTGTTTGTTTGTTTTTAACTGGGCTTTGGGGAATTAGCTTGCTTTCTTTCTCTTTTGAACTTCGATGTATAGATACATGTGTGCCAATAGCCAAATTCATCCTTGATGCATCACCTCAAAGTACCTTCCAGAGATAGTATGTGGGGGAGATACAATTATTAGAGATAAATTCTATGTCTCTTCCACATACTTGATTGACAATTTGGATCTAGACTTCCATTTCCTTAGAATTATGTTGAAGCCATTGGCTCATCGTTTTCTATCTCCCACCTGTTGTTAAGAAATGCATTGCCAATCTTTTTAATGCATTTCCTCTTATCCCAGACTTCTCTGGATCTTCTTTTTGTTATGTTCTAACCTTCCCAATAATGTATTTTAGAATGGGTAACCCATTGTGCTGGATAGTTGGGGAATTTTCAATATGGAAAATCAGGTTCTCAGAAGAGTTACTTGTGGATTCCTTTTCTCTGAAAATAGTTACTTGGATGTTAAATTTACTGAATTAGTCTAATGTAATCTTTACTTTCCTATACACTGCCTTCTGTTTCTTATTGGAGTAATTTCCTCAACTTTACTTTCCAATCTAAATTTTCTGTTTTCTGTCGTATTTTTCATAACTAAAATTTTAAAGTGGAATATTTCTTATTTGACATCTTTAATATTAAAAGCTTTCTCAAAATCTTAACTGTCTGCTTTTTTATTTAGAGTTAGGACCCTGAAATGAAAATTTGATAGGAAGATCTATTGGTTAATAAGGAATAACGGGAAGCTTATCAAATGTGGGCTTCACTGTACTGTGATCTAAGTAAGATTTTTAAATTGGGGGCATGTAGTCTTTGTTTATTCTTACATATAAGATATTTTCCCCAAGCAGGCTTGTGTATTATCTGGCTCATGAATAAAAGCTATAGTCTGCTAATTTTCTAGGAGTAGAGTGGGGGCAGGCCTGAAAGTATCAACATTCAGTGCCTAAACTTAAATTTAATGGTCTTATTATCAGTCAGATGTCCAGGCTTTCAACTGTGTCTGATGTACTTCTGTTCAGTTACCATCTATTATTCTCTTTAAGTCCTAGCTGTGGGATGGGACAGTTCCTTGGTACATGGAGGAGGGAGGCATCTAGGGGTCTCTTTCTTACAACCTCCCCTCTTTGAACCAACCCTCTCTTCGGCCCCATTTTCACCTCCACATAGCTTTTTCAAGTGTCAACAATTCTTTAGCTTTTTGAGTTCTGTGATGTAAATCAGTTGAGTTTTCGCTTTCCCGTTGCTGACTTTGAGAGTCAGCTATCTTCACCTAAAGGCTTTTCACTTTCCAAGATTTTCTCGTACTTTGCTATGGGTTGTTGTCTTTACACTTTTTATTCTTACCATCATTTCAGTAAAATTTTGGATGAAAATATATTCATTCTCTTCTAGCTATTTTTAGCTCACATTATGGCTGAGACCTGTTCAGCCTATATTTTTCAGGCTGACAAACCATAGTCTGAAACCCATTCAGACATGGATAGGGCTGTGTGTAGGGCCTTCTCATTTCCTCATAGTCTTTGTAACACTGGGCGGAAACTCAAGAGGAAAGGGGCTAATGACATGAAGTTCTAACTGATGTCAAGGTTAACACTTGTGCCATCTCTGTTTTCAAATGTTCTGTTATTTCTGCCCCTGATTATTTTTTTAAACAGATCTGTGAATTTTTCGTATACTGTATTTTACTCTAACTAGCTATGCTAAGTGTATGTGGCCCGGTTTTGCGGACTGGAGAATATAATGGAAATTATTGCCTGAGTTTTCGGTTTAGTTTAATGTCACAGAAAATACCTATTCCAGGTTTTCAAGATTATTGGCTTTCAAGCTAGTATGTTTTCTCAGAATTGGCTTTACCCACTTTAACCATTCCACAAGAAAGGTGATCCAACAGAATGCAGAGATATCATTCTTACACAAGTGAAATTTTACTGACAATAATGATTGTAGCAGTAAACCAACATGGAACTTGCAGATATTCAGGCAGGATCCATAAGAGGACATGGAACCAAAGGAATCAATACTAATATTAGGTGAATCTCTACTGAATGCAGAGAACACCAGAAAGATGTTTACCCTTTAAAGGCTTTCGATTATAGGCATCTTAACAAATTCATGGATGTTTCGAAAAACAGGAATTCCAAAATACTTAGCTGTGTTGATATGGCGTCTGTACTTAGACCAAGAGGTAGTTGTAACAAGAGGATACTGTGTGGCTTAAAGTTTGGACAGGTGTGCATCAGTGTTCAATCCTTTCACCATATTAATTCAATCTATGCCGAGCAAATAATCCGAGAACAATTGTATGAAGAATGATTTTGGGTCAGTATTAGAGGAAGTTTCCTTAACCTACGATAGGCAGGTGACACAAATTGCTGAAAACAGGACTTGAAACACTTCAGTATGGATTACATCTGAAAACAATCCCTTCAACTGGTAATAATAAATGGCGTCAAGATTGACATGGTCAAGGATTTCATTTTACTTGGATCCAGTGTCAACACCCATGGAAAAAGCAGTCAAATTAAACATATTGGGCAAATCTACTGCAAAAGATCTCTAAAATGTTTGGGAGCAAAGATGTCCCTTTGAGTACTAAGATGTGGTTGGCCCAAGCCATTGTAGTTCCAACCACCTATGCATGTGCAAGCTCTGGTGGTGGAATGCTTACCTTTGGGCTGCCAACTGCAAGGTCGGCAGTTTGAAACCATCCACTCAGGGCTTTCTACTCCCCAAAGGAGTTAAAGTCTTAGAAAGACATAGGCAGTTCTATCGTATCCTACAGGATCGCTATGAGTTGGCATGAACTTGATAACTTGATGAGATTTGAGTTTGGATATATGCATCTGAAAGATGACAAAAAGATTGAAGAACTAGTGCCTTTGATTTCTGGTGTTGACAAAGAATCTTAAATGTAGCATTGACTGTCAGAACAACAAGTCTGTGCTGAAAGACATGTAGATGGCGCGTACCTCAGAAAGGGGCTTGACAAATTGTGTCTCAATGTATTTTGGGATGATATCAGGAGACCTGTCACAAGGACATTGTGTTTAGTAGAGGGCGGTGAAAGGATGGCCCGGAAGGGGAGAGGGGTTGACAATGGCTGCACATTGGGCTAAAACAATAGGAACAATTATAAAGGACCAGGCAGTGTGTGTATTTGAAGATGAAGTTTCAAAAGTTCAAAGACAAATCCTATCCCTTTCAATTCTATTTTTCTCCAAACTCTTGAAGACCCACTCACACAAGGATTGCTGAAAGAATAAACTCCAAACATTTGTACTTTTTTCCCCTTTTCTTTGTAAAATGAGGGCTCCTGTCTATTAAGAATGGAAAAGGGTGTAGACCTGAGCAATACTGATGTTCTTCCTTCAGAAAGATTGGGCCAAACATAGGTTGTTTTGGAACCCGTTTTCACAAAACAAGGCAAAGTTTTATCTTGACACTGTCTCAAATGACATTTGTGATGCGTCTAGCTCTGGTGGTGGTGTGGTTATGGATGGGCCGCGATCCGAAGTCTGCAATGACCAGCCCTCCGTGGGATAAAGACAGGGCTTTCTACTCCTGTAAAATGTTCCAGCCTCCTGGTAGGGCAGGGCCAAGGGTAATGTAACCGAGAGGAATTACTGAAACCCAAATGAAGACTGAACATGATATGGGGACAAGAGGAAAGTGAAAAATAAAGGAAAGATCTGGGAGGCAAAGGGCCTTTATAGAGGTCTAAATAAAGGCATGTACATATGTATATATGAGGATGTGGAAATAGATCTATGTGCATATATGTATGGGTTTAGTATTAAGGTATCAGATGGATATTGGGCCTCCAAGTACTCCCTCAATGCAAGAACACTTTGTTCTATTAACCTGGCATTCCATGATGCTCACTTTCCCACCATAATCGCTGATGACAAATGGGTACATGAGCAAATGTGAAGAAAGCTGATGGTGCCTGACTATCAAAAGAGATAGCGTCTGTGGTCTTAAAGGCTTGACGGTGAACAAGCAGCCATCTAGCTCAGAAGCAACAAAGCCCACGTGGAAGAAGCACACCAGCTTGTGTGATCACAATGTGTCAAAGGGATCAGGTATTGGGCATCATCAGAAGAAAAAATCGGAGTGTGGAGTGGAGACCCAAAGCCCATCTGTAGGCAATTGGATATCCCCTTTTGGGTCGTGGGGAGAAGAGCCAGTCGGTGCAGTGTAGCAACGATGAAACATACAACTTTCCTCGTTCCTAAATGCTTCCTCCCCCTCCCCCTGCCACACACACTGTCATGATTGCAATTCTACCTTACAAATCTGGCTAGACCAGAGGATGTACACTGGTACAGATAAGAACTGGAAACATGGAAACCAGGATGTATGATCCCTTTAGGACCAGAGGTGAGAGTAGCGATACAGGGAGGGTGGGGGTGGAAAGGAGGAACTGATAACAAGGGTCTACATATAACCTCCTCCCTGGGGGACGGACAACAGAAAAGTGGGTGAAAGGAGACATTGGACAGTGTTCAGATATTACAAAATAATTTATAAATTATCACGGGTTCATGAGGAAGAGGGGAGCTTGGAGGGAGGGGAAAAATGAGCTGATGCCAGGGGCTTAAGTGGAACCAAAACAAAAAAGTTCCAGCCTTTATGCTGCCCAGGCACGTGGGCACAGAAGAAATGAAAATCTCCTTTTCTTCGGATGACGTAATCTGATATATAGAAGAGCCCAAAGATAAACAATTGTTCAAACTAACTGAAAAATTTGGAAGCCTAGCAGGCTATATGACCAAAAGACAAGTCAATTGGACTCTTATTTTAGAGATGATGAAAAAGATATTCAAAGAACAAAGACCACTTAACACAACTACACAAAAGATAAAATACTTCACTTGCAAAAGAATGAAACGACCCATACCTCACACCACGTACAAAAACAAACTGAAGATGGATTAAAAACATATATAAATCACAGGACCAAAAATTAGGGGCAATGTAAGGACCCTAATAAAAGGGCATGCCATAAACACACTACTGAACATAATGAAAAATATCCATCCTGTGGATAAAGAACTGGAACCTACTAAAAATATGCCATTTGTGCACAAAAATTTAAAAATACATCTGATAAAGGACTAATCTCCAAAATTATATAATATACAACTACATCTTAATGAGAAAATAGGAAAAAAATCCAATTTAAAATGTGCACGAGTAGGCAGTTTACTAAAAGTGGCAGATAACCACGTGAAGAAATGATTAGCAATCTAAATTAATGAGTAATCACCTCACACCAACACTTGGCAAAATGAAATAATGCCGAAAATAAATGTTAGCGAGGTAGTGCAGATATAGGACCACTTTCACATTGCAGGCAGGACTATACGATTGTACAACCATTTTGGAAATCAATATGGCTCAATAAAAAAAAAGAAATCAATATGGCTCTTCATTAAGTGCAAATCCAAGTACTTTATGATCCATCAATCTCTACTGGGTATACATCCCAAAGAAATTAAGACTATAACAGACATGTACACCTCTGTTTATTGCAACAATTTCCACAATAGCAGAAACATGGAAACAACCAAGAACCTTAACTACAGAGGAACAGATCAAGATGCTCTGGGTACATTCACACTGGAATGTAGTGCGTCGATAAACTAACTTAGAAACATCACAGACATTGAGAATGTTATGATTAGCAAACTCAATGTTACAAAGAAACATTTAATATAATTCATTGCTTTAAGAAAAAAAAAAGGTGGTTTATAGACTAATAGACGGACGACTATGTATGGGGGGACCAGGGCCGGGGGTGTTTGGTGGTGGTGGTGGTGGGTGTGGGAACGGAGAAGAGGGATAAAATGGGGGATAAACAACCCCCCCCTCCAAAAAAAAGGGTTTAAGAGAGAAAAAAAAGAATCGCTTTATGGGGAGAGAAACCGCTTCCCGCAAACCTTAAATATTGATCCGAGTAACTAACTGAAGGGGACTCGGCGCCTTTGATAGCATACCAGTTCCTAATTTCAAACATAAAAGTTCCGGCCTGGGAAACACGGGGCAGGTCTACCCCGCCCTAGCGGGTCGCTGAGAGTTGGCGTGGACTGGGTGAGCGGCAGGGGGGTGGCATGGGTTCAGCTCCTACCACACATTCGTTTCAATAGTCACAGGATCGATTCTCAACAGCTAGCCCTAGCTTTCTAGTTCCAGTATCTCCTGACAAACACTATCAAAACGTAGCGCTTATGCAGGCCCGAGTGGGCCCCCACAGTCCTGTCAGGCAGCAAAAGGGGTCCCACAGGCCAGTGGTTCCCACCGAAAGGCACTCGTGGGCCCACAGCGACACCCCGGCCGTGCTTGGGGCCCACCCCTGGTCTCGCAGGCGGTTGCGGCGCGGTGCCTGCGAGCAGCACCCGGGGGCGCGCGGCCCGGCTCCCCACACCGGGGGCTCCTTTCCCGGGTGCCCCGAACGCGGGCAGCAGCCCTTACACAACCTCAGTGAGGCTCTTTCCGGGCTCCCAAGTCACCGAGGCCGGACGCCTCGAGCGAAGGGGCCACAAACTCCGAGCGCCCAAGCTTGACAGCAGCAAGCCGGAAACGCGCCCGGCCCTGCTTTACGACACCGGGCGCGCGCACTTACGACAGTATGACGCACGCAAGTTTTGGCGGGAAAAAGACTGCATTTGGATTCTGGTGGCGGGCACTGGACAGCCTGGAGAGAAGGACGGCTGGTAAGGTGGGACAGGAGCCTGGACGGTGTTCCAAGGTTTTGAAGAAGGGCGTGGAGAGGGAAGCTGTGGAAAAGAGAAGGGGGGAGGAGAGAGTCCCATGGAGGGGTCACAGCCAGAGGGCAGAATGCGGTAGAAAGGGGTCCCCAAGAAAGGGGAATCGGAGATTCCTTCCACGGATCTGCTGGCTGGCAATGCCAGAGTTGGGGCCCGCGCAGCTGTGTCCCAGCCTCTCCTTCCGCGTCCTGGGGCGTTTCGGCCCGGTCCCGGGTTCCTCTGGCCGGTTAGATTGGTCGGTGCGGGAGCATCAGAAAGAGGCTGCTGGAGCCGTAATTGGGCTTCATTGTCCCCCTCCTTTCCCCAAATCCCCTGGGCCAGTCACTCGCCCTAAAGCGTTCGTCCCCGCCCCCTCTCCCGCAATCTCTGAACGCTGCTATTGGATTTCCTCTGACCTTTAGCTTGCGCGTGTGGCCACGCCTTCTTTGCACAATAAAATACCTAAATAGATTGCGTGTGATTTAAACACTTGGAAGACGATGGAGTTGCTGTAAGGAGCAACCAAAATGTTTACATTGGGCAATCGTGGCACAGAGCTCAAGGGCATTACACGTGATTGAAGCTTGGCACTCATCCTGTGTCTTTTCTGGCCCCCTGCCCTTCGCAGCCCAGCTACTTTAGTGACGCGATGGCAGTGCCCTTTGTGGAAGACTGGGACTTGGTGCAAACCCTGGGAGAAGGCGCCTATGGAGAGTGAGTGTGAGCCCGTTTCCTTCCTGTCTGTTATTTGAGTACTTTTGGTTGTCTTGGATTCGTGGCGCCCCAGACAATAGATAGTTGCATTTGAAATCCCAAACATTTGGAAACAAACTACAGAATCAGGCTCTCTTCTATGAGAATAGTTCTTCCCCGTCTGATGTTTTCTTGTAAAGAACTAAACGAGATCTATGGAGTCATCATGCCCCCATATATTACTTGCCTGTGTGGAAGCATAGTGGTTAGAGGAGTGAACAGATTTGGACGACAGACTCCAGGTTTCAAGTCCTCTGCTTAACCGTGGTACTTACTGTTTTGTGATTTTTTTTTTCTTTTGGATAAACTATTTTTAAGAGCAGTTAGGTTTGTACAAAAACTGCAGAAAGCGCAGGGAGAGTTCCGGTGTGTAACCCTTTCTCTTGTACATTAGTGGCTAATATGCATTTCTGTGATACAATATTACAGGTTATTGTTACAAAAATTGATACATTACTAAAGTCTAATTCATATTGGGATTTAGTTTTGGTATTATACCTCGAAAATGCATGGAAAAATGAAATTAAAAGGAAATGGAATTTTTCCACGCACTGTTTGAAGCCCCCTTTGCAGTCCTGTGGGTTTGGACAAATGCTTAATGTTATGCAGCCACTATTCCAGCATCACATAATTAGCTCCACTGCCCTCAAAACGCTCTGTGACCCACCTTTTCATGTCACTTCCAACCTCCAGTGAACATTTAGGATCACTTTAGTGTTGTCTTTTCCAGAATGTTATATATTAGGAATCATACATGATCTGTTTTTTCCAGACTGATTTCTTATACTTAGCAGCAGTGTATCTGTAAGGCTTTGCTTTATGATCTTTGGCAAGTTTCCTACAGTTATTTTGTATCTCTGTTTCCTCACCTGTCAGATTGAAGGTGGTACAGAGGACTGGGCAGTGTTCTCTTGTACAGAGGGTCACTGTTGAGTTAAAACAGACTGGAGGGTACCTAACAACAGTATTGAATTAGAACCAACTTGATGTCACCTAACGACAACAATTGAAAGATGACGATTGTAGTACCTACCCCACTGGGGTGTAGAATAGTAGTCCCAAACTGCCATCGAGGTGATGCTGCTGCACACTGACCCTGTAGGACTTGTGAGCTTCCAGAAGCCCCGTCTTTTTCCTGCAGATTGTCTGGTACGGCTGACCTGTCCGATCTCAGCCAACAACATAACCACTATGTCACCAGGGTGCCTTAGAACAGTCGTCGCAGGTGTATAATATGGTAGTACTAGATGTTAGATAATTTTAGTAACTAAATAACCCGTTATAGAGGTGATATGGAGTAGATTTGCTACCATCTAAAATTAGTTTATTTAGTCGAGCATTTATTAATGATTTGGGTGACAGCATGATTGCTTCTTTGGGGCATTAACCATCATACTTAACATCTTAGAAAGGAATCGTCTCTGTTGAGAGTATGGCAGAAATAATTTCCTTGCTTTCGTTTTGTTGAATTGGTAATTCAAATAAAATAGTTTTGGTTTGAGTATGTGTAAGTTTTGAAGCTTCAGAGGGCGCAGAATTCATACATTTAGCATATTATCACTCTTTTTCCGCCTTAGAGTTCAGCTTGCTGTGAACAGAAGAACTGAAGAAGCGGTTGCGGTGAAGATTGTGGACATGAAGCGCGCCGTAGACTGTCCAGAAAATATTAAGAAGGAGATTTGTATCAATAAAATGTTAAATCACGAGAACGTAGTGAAATTTTATGGCCACAGAAGAGAAGGCAATATCCAGTATCTATTTCTGGAGTACTGTAGCGGGGGAGAACTGTTTGATAGAATAGGTATGGAAAAAAAGGGTCCCAATTCAGTGTTATAAAGATTTAAGATAATTATTCTACCTGATCTCTAAATTTGTTTTTTTTTTATCTTGGATTTGATTTTGCTTATGCAACCATGAGATTGGGATAAATTCTCTTTTTTGCTACGTGAATTAACTGATAAAAATCTATAGTTACTTAAAACATTTTCCTTCAAGTGATATGTGTGATTTTTATGAAGATTGCTGTGATAGAGTTTAAAAAGGATAAATTATAGTTTCGTGATGAAATATTCTCATTGCAATGTAGCTAGCCCTATGATTTCTTTTTCTTTACAGACATCCTAGCTACATGAAATCACTGCAGACATTTGTAGGTCCAAAAGAGTGACATGCTGTAACATTTCTTTGTTTGTTTAAGTGAAATAATTGGGAATTTTATAGGGATTTTTAACATAAAAGATCTACTTAGTACTTTAGCATTCTGTGTTGATGCCAAGAATAAATAGACAACACTGAGAAATAAATTTCAAGTTTAAAGCTAATGTGTTACCAGTCAAAACCCAATTATTGGAAACTAATATGAAAAGGATTAAAATATTTCATGGAACAATTCGATTATCTTTTAATTCCATGTTCCATGAATTTCCTGAAGCACCCTTGTATTTACATCCCAAGAGAGTTGAGGAAGATGGAAATATAAAAAGATAGCTGACAAGAAACTGTTTCTCTTTAAAACATTTTCTCGAGCTTCATAGGCATTCATGACTTTGTAGTGTAAGACACTGAAATTTAATTCTCTTGTTCCAGTGGTAATCTAATTGGTTTAGATTTGCTCAGGCATGCTCTTGGCAGTTAATTTAGGAGTGAGACAAATTAGACATCATTGAGAGGAAATAGAGAAATCAGGGTTCTAAGAGCTAGCCATTCTTTATATGTCAGTAACTCTGCAAGTTACTTGTGATACGTTAATTTGTGTGGGTCATATCACAGGAAAAATGTGAGCAATTAAATACCATATATAAGTGGTCTCCTGAGTCAATTGCTGAGCTTCCCTTTTCTAAAGTACAGTGACAAACACATATGCTTGAAACTAAGAACTGACTGTGATTCCTGCTTTGAATATATTCATGGTAAACTTCCTTTTCTAATTCTTACAGAGCCAGACATAGGCATGCCTGAACAAGATGCTCAGAGGTTCTTCCATCAACTAATGGCAGGGGTGGTAGGTACAGTCGACACTTTGACTTTTATTTAAAACTGCAAATGAAGTACGTTAACAAATACTGGCGTGTCACCCCTTTGCTCCCCTCAGGTTTATCTCCATGGTATTGGAATAACCCACAGGGATATTAAGCCAGAAAACCTCCTATTGGATGAAAGGGGTAAGTTTGACATTTACTCACTGCTACCTACCTTATTTTAATATGACCAAACAAAAGTAGAATTGAAAGCTTTTGTAGTACTAAAATCTCAGGACAAAAAAAAAAAAGAAATCTGAAAATAGAAGGAAATTTGAGGAGAGTCAGTACATTTCATGTCAACAGGTTATATAGTTTCAGGTGAAATACAGTGACTTAGATACAAGTGTAACTCACTAGATGAGTTACTGTAAGATTAGTCTTGGGTAATTCATTAATGAGTAAGTTTCCATGGGGATAATGTCCTAGCACTAGAGATGGTAAATAGTAGGTTTTCAGTAAATCATTGAGTGACTCATAGCAGATTAAAGAAATGGTTTAAATCCAAAAACCTTGTTTTCTAGTGTAAAAAATACCAAATTAGTATTTGGATTAAAATGAACTAATCAAACAGTTAAAGTTAAATGTCATATTCTTGGTAGCAAACAGGTTAGAAAGACTTGTAGGCACCAAACTTAGTGTCAGTTACCAGTGTGAATTGGTATCTGGCTATCAAAAGATATAGCGTCTGGGGTCTTAAAAGCTTGAAAATAAACAAGCAGCCATCTAGCTGAGAAGCAACAAAGCCCACATGGAAGGAGCACACCAGCCTGTGAGATCATGAGGTGTCAGTGGGATCAGGTATCAGGCATCAAAGACCGAGAACAAAAAATCATCATTGTGAGAGTGTGGAGTGGAGACCCAAAGCCCATCTGTAGGCAATTGGACATCTCTAACAGAAGGGTTGTGGGGAAGAGATGAGCCAGTGGGTGCAGTATAGCACCGATGAAGCATACAACTTTCCTCTGGTTCTTTAATGCTTCCTTCCCCCACTATCATGACTCCATTTCTAACTTGCAAATCCGGCTAGACTAGAGCATGTACACAGGTCTAGATAAGAGCTGGAAACACAGGGAATCCAGGACAGATAACTCCCTCAGGACCAATATTGAGAGTAGCCATACTAGAAGGGTAAAGGGAAGGTGAGGGGAGAAAGGGAACCGATCACAATGATCTACCTATAACCCCCTCCCAGGAGAATGGACAATAAAAAAGTGGGTGAAGGGAGACATCGATCAGTGTAAGACATGAAAAAGTGATAATATATAAATTATCAAAGGTTCATGAGGGAGGGAGAGTAGGAAAGGGAAGGAGGGGGAAATTGTGAAGTATCTACCAAGGGCTCAAGTAGAAAGAAAATGTTTTGAAAATAATGATGGCAACAAATGTACAAATGTGCTTGACACAATGTATGTGTAGGTGGTGATAAGAGTTGTAGGAGCCCCCAGTAAAATGATTTTTTGTTTAATTCAAAGTGATGGAGGAGCTAGCAGTCCAAAACTACTTTGGTGAGACCCCACTGTAAAAACCATTGTAAACCACGACAGGAGTTCTCTGACAGGAGCGTGAGCAGAATGACGGAAAAAGGTGTACTCAGTCAGATTAAGAACAATCGATACCTTTCAGGGAGCCATGCAAGGTCAGCAGTTCAAAACCACCAGCAGCTCCATAGGAGAAAGACAAGGCTTTCTACTCCCTTAAATAAGTTGCTGTCTTGGAAACCTACAGGTCTTATAGGATCCTGTCCTATAGGTTCACTAGGAGTTGGTATTGACTAGATGGTTATAAATTTAGTTTTCAGTTTTTTGAAATTTTTCAGATATCCCTTTTATTAAACCATTTATTTACCTGTCTACCTTAAATCTGCCCTTGGTTAATTAGCCTTCTGCAAGTTGTTCTATAAGACACATAGCAAAATTTCAGATATTTAAAAACTTTGGTTTATAGGGAAAAAGTGATTGTGAATGGCCCATTGATGAATCCTGAGAATCCTGGTAGCACAAGCGTCCAGATTTTCTATGATTCCCATTATTTTTGAATGCTGATAGCCTTGCTAACATTATATGAATGCCCCTCCTTTCTCTTCTACACGTTAAGTCATTTTTAGTAAGCGCAGGCTCAAGTGACAAGAGCTCCAGAACACAAGGACTACATGTGTGTGAATATGAGGCCCCATAGTGTATTGTTAAGGTCTTGGATTTTGAGTCATTTGGACTTAAGTTTAATTGAGGCCATTTTGCACATTTTTCAATGATAAAACAGGGATAATAAAACCTACTTAGAGTTGTAACCCTAGGAGAAGGATTAGGTTTTGTGTTGTGGTAAAGATTTACAGCATCAGGAACTCAAAGGGGCGTTGCTCCGCAGACCTATGGGGTCTGTGAGTTGTAATTGACTCAGTGGCAGTGCGTTTTGGATAGGTTAGGTATGAAGACAAATAGGTGTAAGTAGTCATTCTGAATTTTATTTTATGACCTTGGTTTTCTTTTGTGATTGCTCCAGTGTTTATGTCCCTGAACTATGTTGTTTGTTTTTTATTTTTTATTAATCATTTTATTTGGGGGCTCTTACAGTTCTTATAACAATCCATACTTCAATTGTATCAAACACATTTGTACATTTGTTGCCAAAACATTTTCTTTCTGCTTGAGCCCTTGGTATTAGCTCCTCTTTTTAACCCCTCCCGCCCCTCCCCTCTTCCCCCACTCTTGTGGACCCCTGATAAATTAAAAATTATTATTATTTTCATATCTTAGCCCCATTTGTTGTCTCCCTTTGCCCACATTTCGGTTGTTCGACCACCTGGGGAAAAGGGGGGGTGTTATACGTGGATCCTTACCGTAGTTCCCTACTACTCCCCCCCACCTTCCTCCTACCCTCAGGCTACTCCTATTACTGTTCTTGAGAGGTTTGTCTGTCCTGGATGCTGTGTGTTGAGAGCTCTAATCTGTACCAGTGTGCATGCTCCTGTCTAGCTGGATTTGTAAGGCAGACCTGGTGTCATGAAAGTCAGGAAGAGCAAGCATTCAGGAGCTAGAGGAATGCTGTCTGTTCTGTTGATGTTCCAATCCACGGGCATGGGATATTCTTCCGTCTGTGGAGGCCACTCAGTTTCTTGGAATAGTGTTCTGTAGTTCTCATACAAATCTTTTGGGATTTTTGTTTAGTTATATCACTAGCTATTTCAATTTGTGCTTGGCTGTTATGAAGGGGACTACCTTTTTGATTTCCTCTTCTGTTTGTTGATCTTGTATCCTGCCACTCTGCCATATTCCTCTTATCACTTCCAATACTCCTCTTGTGGAGCTTTTGGGGTTTTCTACATATAAAATCATATCATCTTCAAATAATGATCATTTCACCTCTTCTTTCCCCAGATGAATACTTTTTTGACGTCTTTACTTTGCCTTATGTTCTTAGCTGGGACCTCCACTATTATGTTAAATGAGAGTGGGGACAAGGGGCATCCTTGTCTTGTCCCCTTTTTTAGTGGGACCGTTTTCATCTTTTCCCCATTGACTGCCACATTGGCTGTTAGCTTTTCTTATATAGCTTGTATTATAGTGAGGAATTTTCCTTCCATTCCTATCTTCTTGAGTATCTTAAATAGGAATGGGTATTAGATGTTGTTGAATGCTTTTTCTGCATCTATTGATTGTTATCAGGTGGTTTTTATCCTTTTTCTTATCAATGTGCCAAATAATGCTGGTGGTGTTTCAGATGTTGAATCACATGGAATCCGCGAAGCTGCCAAAGCCTTAGACTAGCGCCAAGCTCATCTCTGTGCGCTTGCATCCAACTGTGATGAGCCTGTGGGTGTCAAGTTAGTGGAGGCCCTGTGTGCTGCACACCAGGTCAGCCTCGTTAAGGTGATGACAATCAGACACTAGGAGAGTGGGCGGGCCTCTGCAACATGGATAGAGAAGGAAAACCCCGGAAAGTGGTTGGTTGCAGTTGCGTGTTTGTTAAGGACTATGACAATCTCATGCCAAGGTTGTTATTGAAGAATACTTTAAATGTAAAAAAAATGAGCAAATAAAATTTTGCTAATTGTAAAAAAAAATATCGGTCTGTAATTTCCAATTATTGTGGGATCCTTGACCACTTTAGCTATCGTTGTTATGCTAATGTCATACAAAGGGTTTGGGAATTTGCCATCTTTTTCTATGCTCTGGAAGTGTTTGTGTAGATTGGTATCTGTTCTTCCCTGAATGCTTGGTAGAATTCTCCTGTGAAGCCAGCTGGCCTGGGGGCTTTTTTAGTTGGTGTTTCCTTGACAACCTAGTCTATTTTGTCTATTGCTATGGGTTTAGTGAGGTTCTTGAGATCCATCTGGGATAGTCTAGTATTTGTCCATATCTTCCAAGTTGCTGAATTCATTGTAGTACATGCCTTCGTAGTACTGTGTAATCATCCTTTTAATTTCTTTAGGAGGCTTTAATTTCCCATTTCATCCCACATCCTGCCTATTGATACTTGTTCCTTCTTTTCTTTGATTAGATTTGCCAGTGGCCTATCAATACTGTTAATCTTTTCAAAGAACCAGATTTTGCTTCATTGAATTTTTGCATAGTTTGTTTTCCCACTTGTTTATTTCTGCTCTAATTTTTCTTTTCTCTTTCCTTTTTTGTTTTTGCTTTCTTTTGCTATCAGATTGCCCTGTTGACTGCACTCTAATTGCTGGAGGTTTTGTGCCAGCCTGAATTCTAATCAAACACCCTCTGACAACTGCTTGTGCTGTGTCCCAAAGGTTTTGGTATGCCATATTCCCATTTTTATTGGTTTCTAAAAAGTTCCTAATTTGTCTCTGATCAGGGTCAATATCCACTCATTTTGCAGTAGAATTATTCATCCTCCAATTGTTTGCCCGTGTTTTTCTTGTGTCCCAGCACGTGATCTTTGAGTATGTGCCATGCGGAGATGAAAAGAATGAATTTTTTTATATTTGGGTGGACACCTCTGAAAATGTCTTATCCGGTCAAGTCGCCTAATTGTAGAGCGTAGTTCTGTAGCTTCCTTGTTAAGCTTCTTTCCCTGTGATCTTTCTCAGAGAGTAGTGTATTAAAGTCACCTACTCTGGTGGTTGAGCTTGTGATTTCTTTTTTATCTATTGGAGTGTTTGATTGACGAATTTCACTGGTGTCTCGTTGAGTATATAAATGTTTATGATGCTCACTGGTTCTTGTTCTACTGATCCTTTAAGCATTATATAGTGCCCCTCCTTATCTCTTGTTATGACTTGTGCCTTGAGATCAGTTTTGTCGAGATCACAATTGCAACCACTGCTTTTTATGAATTGCTGTTTGTTGGTATATTTTTCTCCAACCTTTGGTTCTCAGCCTTTTTCTGTGTGAAGGTTGAGCTGTGTCTCTTGTTGGCAGCAGTCCGCTAGTCTCTGTCTTTGAATGGGTGAGTTCAGTCCATTGATATTCAGAGTTAATAGCATCCATCAGTGGACTCTGTGATGTCATCTGGTACCTTTGTGTTAGGTATTTTCCTACGTCCCTTCACACTGAAGCATTGGTAAAATTCTTAAATTTCTTCCTCACTTGCTTTAGTGGTTGGTGCACAGATTTGAAAAATAGTTCTATTGATTGGATTTCCTTGTCTTTGTGTATACTTTCTATCACAGACAGCATTGGACTTCAAGATAGACCTTAACATCCTTGTTAACCATGAATGCAGTGCCATTCCTCTTGGCTAGCATACCTGGCGTAGTAAACCATATTATTTTTTATTCCAAATAGCTAATACCGGCCCATTTCAGCTCACTAATGCCTGGAATATTGATCTTTATGCATGCTGTTTCATTTCTTACAACTTCCAATTTTTGTAAGTTCACGCTTCTTACGTTCTGAGTTCCAATTATTAATTGATGTTTGCAGCTGTTCTTATCTTGAGTCTTGCTCCATCAGCAAATGAAGATCCTAAAGATTTTATTCCCACAGACGTTTCTCCAGCCATGTCATTACATAGATTCTGCTTTGAGAAGACAACTCTTCCTCAGGCATATTTTGAGTGCCGAGCATAAGGGGCTCATCTTATGCCACTATCTCTGACAATATTCTACTTCTGTTCATGAGGTTTTCAGTAACTGACAATGTTTCTATGCTAGTCATAGGGAGTTCGGTGGTTAGGTTTTCTCTGTAGTCTGTTCTTAGTCAGGAAGCTCTGCTGAAACTCCGGCACTTTGGGTGACCTTGTTGGTATAGTAGTACCAATTACATAACTTTAAGCAACAAACCTACCACCACAATATGACAAATTGACAGAGAAGTAAAATAGAGGTAAGCATAAGTGACTTACATAATGTATGAGTATTCCTGATTTTTATAGAAGCAGTTCCTTGTTTTTGGACATTAAACTTGTCCCTAACTAAAAAAAAAAACCCCACTAGTTTTCATTGTAAATGTGTATTAAAATGATGGACACCCCCCAACTACCATGATCCGAATTCTACCTTGCAGGGCTGGATAGGACAGAGGCTGTACACTGGTACATATGAGGGTTGGAGGTACAGGGAATCCAGGGTGGATGATACCTTCAGGACCAAGGGTGTGAGGGACGATGCTGGGAGAGTGGAGGGTGAGTGGGTTGGAAAGGGGGAACTGATTACAAGGATCCACATGTGACCTCTTCCCTGGGAGAGGGACAGCAGAGAAGGGGGGAAGGGAGACTCCAGATAGGGCAAGATATGACAAAATAACGATGTATAAATTACCAAGGGCATATGAGGGAGGGGGGAATGGGGAGGGAGGGGGGGGGGGAAAGAGGACCTGTTGCAAGGGGCTTAAGTGGAGAGCAAATGCCTTGAGAATGATTGGGGCAGGGAATGTATGGATGTGCTTTATACAATTGATGTATGTATATGTATGGATTGTGGTAAGAGTTGTTTGAGTCCCTAATAAAATGTAAAAGAAGAAAAGAGAAAAAAATGATTAGGGCAAAGACTGTACAGATGTGCTTTATGCAATTGATGTATGTATATGTATGAACTGTGAAAAGAATTGTATCAGCCCCAATAAATTGTTAAAATAAAAAACATTCAAGCAGATCTGGATGTTTTCTAAGGTCCTAAAGGCAAGACCTCTTTGAATCACAACCACTGCCATAAACATGGCAACCAGTAAAAGAACTTGACCTCTGTTTGAAAATAAAAGCAAAGAGGAGCTGATGCCAGGGACTTACGTGGAGAAGAAATGTTTTGAGAATTATGAGGGTAACAAATGTACAAATGCGCTTTACACAATTGATGGATGTATGTATTGTGATGAGTTGTATGAGCCCTCAATAAAATGATTTTTTAAAAGAAAAAAAAATGATGGACACTTGAAGCATATCAACAGAAAAGCTCCCATAAATTAACAAATATATATACAAATAGTCATAGCAAGTCTCAACTAAAATGATTAAGTCCCTTAATACATATTTACAATGATTAAATCTCACAATACATATTTACAATGACTACATTGGTATTGAGATTTAATCATCTTAATTGATATTTTCTATGACTATTTGTGTATTTGTTAATTTATGGGAGCATTTCTCTTGATAGGCTCCTAGGAATGGAATTACTATTTCGAAGAATGTATTCTAATTTGAGAAATTTATCAGATAGCACGATTAAAGGATACTAATAGATACTTCTTCAATAAAGGGCTTCCCTAATTCTTATGAAAACTAAGTAACATATGGGAGAAAGATAAGACATTTTGCTCCCATAACGATTTAGTCTCAGAAACTTTCAGGGGCAATTGCACTTTATCTTCTCCGGTTGTTATGAGCCAGAATTGAATCAATGGAAGTGAAAGTGAGTGAGGTTGAATTAACTTGCTATATGATCCTTTAACATTCTTTCTTAACACTTACCTGTGTTTTTTCACTGGTTTGTCTACTGACTGGCTAATTGGCTAGCACATTAGTGCCACTTTAACAATTTTAAGGTATTTGAAATAATTTTATTGTATTATGGATGATCAGGCAGGTGTGGCTTTACATTTTTTTCTTTCTGCCAATTGATGGTCGAGTAAGCTACGCCTAGAAGGTTATTGATATTTGCTCTATGCCCGTGACTTAGAACGTTAGCTCTTTTTCTCCCATCCAAAGTTTCAAGTGCTCTTTTTCAGGAGGTCACCTCCCTTTGATGACATCAGCCTATTTCTTAACTTAGGCCAAGTTATTTTGTGTTCCAGTGGCATTTCTCTAGATTAATAGATGAGAATCAAGCCTCTTTCTTGTTTTAGCATAGATAGTAATATTTTTGCTGGTTTTATTTATTTGTTGTCTATATTGGTTATTCTTAGGGGATGAATACTACATGTCTTAAATCAGTGATTTTGCAATAAAACCCAATAATTCCTGTACCGGGGTAAGTCAAAAAGATTGCTACTGGGGTTCCAATTCATATGTGTTTGTTTATTCCAAACAAAATGTGTTTAAATGTGTCCCGTCAGTCAGTGGATGGCTGCAGACAAATTGTATTAGCAATACTCTTGTCTTAGTGCCATTACGGTACCTTCAGAATAAAAAGGTCCAGTCCAAACTGAGTTACGAGCTGGTCTTTTTTTTTTTTTGTCTAATAGAGAACTTTATGTCAAAGAGTAATTGTATATTAAGAAAACATCAGAGCCAAGTCCAAATCAAGTCCCTAAGTCTGATATTAGCACATACGTCCGATACCAATCTATAGTTTCCTCTTCAGACTCACACAACTCATGCAATGACACCAAATGAAGGAAGATCACAGATCAGTGGGTGGAAAGTCTTGCAGATCCAGTGGCCGTGGAAGCATCTCAGCACTGGCATGGGTCTCCATGTGGCTCCTCCAGCTCCAGGGCTTTGGTTCCATTAGGGGTCTCCATGTGGTTTGTCAGTAGGAAGACAAGCAGAGTGTCTTACCTCCAGGGAAGAAGACCGGGAGTTCCCAGAATCCTCAGGAGGCCATGCCCACACAGAGGCCTCATTGGCTATGGCCTGATTAACAGGCTAGACTTCGCCCCTTCACAAGTTGACTAGAGATTATGTAACTCGCAACAAGGCTAAGTCCACATGTGGCCCCTGGGCCCAGTAGCAGCTGTGGGTGTGAGGAAAGTATTCACCTGGAAAGGGGGCTGGAGCTGCTGGGAGGAAGAGGGAGATTAGACAGCACAGGAGGTTGGTGGAGGAGAGAGGAAAGGAGGCTGAGAGGCTTCTGAGGAGCCCTGTGAAGGGGTAGATGGGGTTGTAAGGCTGGGGTGGGGTGTCCGAGACACACTTGCTCAGACCTGGGGGGCTCTGCCGGCAAAGACCACCTCTACTTCTCTGAAGCAGGCAGAGCTCAGCTCCAGCTGCTCAGGATACTGTTGCCATGGAGATGCCAAGGAGCTTCAGAGAGGATTAGAGGTGCTGGGCGTGGCCCGCTCCAGCATGATTTGAAGTCTGAGATGGGGCCGGGGGCAAGGTTGGGCAGCAAAGGGGTTTGATGGGACCTTGTCAGACCCAGCACTCACTGACATGTGTCAAGTGATAGCAGTGGCTTTGGAGTCCCCACCTGGGCCTGAATCCCAGTGGTGAGTTGGACAAGTGATGCCATAGCTCTGAGCCTCAGTTCCCTCATCTGTAAAGGGGGCTGCTGAAGCTGTCATAGCAGTGTCGTTAATTTCACAGGCGCTCCTGCAGGGGAAGCACAGGGCCTGGTGCCAAGTGCATGCCCAGTAAGTGGTAACTATTATTCCCGTGATTGGTGTTAGGGTTGGGGCTCTACAAGATTCTGCCCTGGAGGCAGCAGCTCCCTGCCCTCCCACCTGCTCTTGGGATCCTGGGAGAGGCTGGAGAGAGGCCTGACGCTGCCTCCACAGATAGAGGTGATGATCAAGGAAGGAGTCAGGAGTTATGTCATCCTTTGAACATGGGCCTGGAAGCTGTGCCGCAGGCGCATCTCCTGGATGGCCATGATCTTACCAGCCAGGTTCGCACACAGCCTGGGTCGAGATGAGGTGGGGCAGAGACAGCTGGCCGGCCATGAGCTGGTCTTTTAGACCAATTAGATCCATGGCAGAGAGATCAGTGCAGAAGGTTATGGCGATTGTTTTGGGGGATTTTCTCAAAGGACACAGGATGATCATATGGTTTATTATGCAGAAATTTTAGGAAAATTGAAAACGACACCGATGAGAAAAAGTCAGGAAAATTACTCCAATGAATTTTTTCCCCATCGTGACAATACACCTGCTCATTCTTCTTTTTTTAAAACCTCATTCTTTAACGGTAGCAGGGACTATCGGAAAAGCATTTCCTTGAGAAACCTGTCTCATCCATTCTGTAGTGCTGATGTTGCTCTTTCATGCTTCTTTCTTCTATTCCCAGCACTCAGAGCACCTTCAAAAGGCACATGATTTGAGTTCCTCTAACCCACTGCCACTGAGTGGATTGTGACCCATAGCAACCCATAGGATGGGCTAGGACTTGCTCCATAGGGTTTCCTGGGTTGTAAATTCTTTACAGGAGTAGACAGCCTCTCTTTTCTCTTACAGAGCAGCTGATGGGTTTGAACCACTGATCTTGCAGTTAGCAGCATGATGATTAACCCACCGACTGTGCCATCAAGCTCCTTAAGTAATCCCAAAAAGCACTAATTGCAGTATTGCTTTCATTCATAACTTTTGGTAATAGATTTCCAGCATCTCAAACATTGGGGGCTCTTACATCTCTATCACAATCCACACAGCCATCCATTGTGTGAAGCACATTTGCACATATGCCATCATTTTCAGTGTTTTAAGATATATTACATAATAGCTACTTATTGAACTGTTAACCGCAAGGTCAGCAGTTTGAAACCACCAGCCGTGTATCTGGGGAACAAGATGAGGCTTTCTACTCCCATAAAGAATTACAGTCTTGGAAACCCACTAGGACAGTTCTTCCCTGTCCTGTAAGGGATTGCTGTGAGTAGAAATTGACTCGATTGTAGTGAGTTTGGGGTTTCGTTTGTTTAATTTAATACTTATGAATTAATATATATGTAATGTCCATTGGAAGTTAGAAAGCAGGCAGGTTGGAGAGGGGGAAAATGAGCTAATACCAAGGGCTCAAGTAGAAAGAAAGTGTTTTGAAAATGATGGTGGCAACATGTATACAAATGTGCTTGACACAATGGATCGATGTGTGGATTGTGATGAGAGAGCCGTAAGGGTCCCCAATAAAATGATTTTAAAAAGAAAGAAAGAAAGTTAGGAAGCAGAGGTAAAATACCCACTAACTTAAAACCTGATGTGATCAGTGTTTCGAAGCTTGCTCTGTGCTACCATCCCTGGCCTCCCCTCCTACACAATGACACATTTTGTGTGTATCATTCTCTTCAAGGTTGGACCATTGGTTTTTTGATATAAAGTGATGGGAGCAGAATACTTGACAGAAGGGTTGTTTGGTCTTGCTGGGGAGTTAGCTCTGAGCCACAGCAAGGCTGAGTACCACAGAACAAAGCACTGCCCAGTGCTGCCCCATCCTTATCGTCACGGCGATTCTTGATCCCATTGCTGCAGCCACTGTGTCACTCAGCTTGACACGGTCTTCCTCCTTTTCACAGCCCTTCTACTTTGCCACGCCTGCACCCTGTCCTTTTCTAGGTGCTGGTGTCTCTTTAGAACAGGTCGGAAGTCCTGGGTTCTAAGGACTGTTCTGGCTCTACTTCTAAGATGGATTTTTTCCCCCTGGCTTTTGGCAGCCTATGGTACTTTCAATATTCTTTGCGAACATTATAATTCTTTGAGAACATCATTTCTTCTTTGATCTTTCTTATTAATTGTTCAACTTTTTAAAAAATTATTTCATTGGGGGCTCTTACAGCTCTTATCATAATCCATACATATACCCATTTTGTCAAACACATCTTTACATATGTTGTCATCATCTTTTTCAAAACATTTTCTTTCTACTTGAGCCCCTGGCATCAGCTCCTTATTTTCCCCCTCTCTCCTCCACCCTCCCTCCCTCCCTCCCCATGCCCCTTTGATAATTTATAAATTATTATTTTGTATTTTTTCATGTTTTACACTGACTGCTGTCTCATTTCACCCACGTTTCTGCTTTCCATCCCCCGGGATGGGGGCCATATGTTGATCCTTGTGATCGCTTCCCCTGTACTCCCTCCCACTTGCCCTCCTAGTATCGCTGCTCCCTTTATTGGTCCTGAGGGGTTTATCTGTTTTGGATTCCTTGTGTTTCAAGCTCTTAACTGTACCAGTGTACATGTTCTGGTCTAGTCAGAGTGGTAAGATAGAATTAGGGTCATGGTAGCAGGGGAGGGAGGGAAGCCTTAAAGAACTAGAGGAAGGTGAGCGTTTCATTGATGCTGTACTGCACCCTGACTGGCTCGTCTCTTCCTTGTGGCCGTTCTGACAGGGGGTGTTCAGTTGACTACTGATGGGCATTGTCCAACCTTCGTAGGCATGTTAGGCAATGAGAACTATCCTGGCTTGGGTCAGGTACACTTAGTCTTCAGAATGACCTATTGTTCTTCAACACTGAAAAATTTTTTTGCAGATTTGCCTAATGTCATTTGATTTCATGACTTTTGCTTCCCATGAACAATTACTGTGGATTCAAGCCAGTGAAATCCTTGACCACTTCAGTAACCTTCAGAAGTATATCGGACCTGGATGGGAGGATATGCCGATAAATAATAGTTTCACATTTGTATATTTCTGTTCAATAGTATCATGGTTCTGTAGCAACACTTTTGGATTTAACCAGGTATATTTATAGAGTATTTTTACCAAGTTTCCTTGTTTCTCCTATTGGTATAGATAACCTCAAAATCTCTGACTTTGGCTTGGCAACAGTGTTTCGGCATAATAATCGGGAGCGCTTGCTAAACAGGATGTGTGGTACTTTACCTTATGTTGCTCCAGAACTTTTAAAGAGAAAAGAATTTAATGCAGAACCAGTTGACATTTGGTCTTGTGGAATAGTCCTTACTGCAATGTTGGCTGGAGGTAAGAACGATTTAATGATGATAAAATAAAACTCCTGTCCTCTGAAAAGTCCCATCTGTTATATTGAAATCTATAATGGTTAACCCCAAACATTTCTCAAAATGAGATATTATGGCTACTATATGAAAAATATCTGTAGAATTCATGTTACTACATGAGAAGTTAAGGCAGAGGTGTTTCATTCATCTTTGAAGTACTTGATATTGTTGAAAAGCATACTAATTGGAGGAAATCCCCCACCCCTAAAAATCTCCAGTATATTTTGATATGAACATTCAGAAAACTGGACTTTCTTTTATAGAATTGCCATGGGACCAGCCCACTGACAGTTGTCAGGAATATTTTGATTGGAAAGAAAAAAAAACTTACCTAAACCCTTGGAAAAAAATTGATTCTGCTCCTTTAGGTAAGTGGATTATACTGATTAAAAGTACTGAGTTCTTGGATAAGTGAAGTCTAGTGCTTTTTGAATATTTTTTTCTTAATCTATGTTTTTTCTTTTTAACTTTTAAAAACTTCATATAAGTAATCCATGTTTCTTGTGGATAAATTAGAAGTAAAAAGTAAGTGAAAACATCCCTATAATTTTATATTTTAATATGACTTGAAGACTGTCTGATAATGATGCAAATATGTGCTTCTTATATACATAATACATAAATATGTGTGGTTTTCAAAAAACATTCTATTTTATCATGTAGTTTTTGGTGTTCTTTGTGAGCATTTTTCCATGACTATAATTTTAGGTTGACATAAATGTTTTGAAATCTGGTGATGTGGTGGACTTTGGTTAGCATTGGACTCTTAACCCAAAAGTTGGTGCTTTGAATCCACCAGCCAACGTAGTCTTTGTTAATATTGCCACGTAGGAGACACATTTTCCTTGTTCACCTTTCTGCTTATTTGCACGCAATTGAGAATTAGAGCTGTGAGGAATAGTCTAAGAATGTACAGCGATAAAGAAGAACTGTAAGATATTAAAGCAGTAATACAGTAGCTGTATTTTCTTCTCCAGAAATAATATTTGGACCATAGAAAATGCGCCCTCTGCAACAATCGCGTTGTTTTCACTTGCGTTGAGTTGACTGACTCATGGCAAGCTCGTGTCTCACAGAAATAAACATTGTCCGTTCCTCCGCCACCTTTGTGATGTGTGAGCTCACTGTTGTGGTTGTGTCAATCCATCCCTTGAAGACTTTCCCTGTGTTTGCTGACCTATTTTACCAAACAAGATGCTCTTTCTAGGATTGTTCCTTCCCATTACCGGGCCCGTTTAATCTGCATGACTCTTGTAAATGTTGTCTTATTTTTTTTATAGCCCTGCTACATAAAATTTTAGTTGAAAATCCATCTGTGAGGATTACTGTCCCAGACATAAAAAAAGACAGATGGTACAACAAGCCCCTCAAGAAAGGTAACCTTCAAATGCCAAGTCTTTTCATCTGTGAAAGAATAGTACTGTAGAGTCAGCTTCACAAGTGAGCAACGCAGCATAGATGTGGTCTCTTCCGATGGACTATTTAATAGACAATAGAAAAAACAGCAATGTAAAATACAATTTAATTGCTACTTAAGGGGTAAACCAAGGTACTACAGCTAAGTGTTTGACCAAGTATTAAGGAACGGAGAAGGTTTCTTTCCTGAGGAAATAACATAAAATCAGCAAGATGAAGTTTCAAAGGCAGCTAGCCAGACAAGGCAAATGACAGATCTGATTCTGAGCAGAGAAAGCAGCATGCTAATCTTGGCGTGTACAGAGTGCTTCTGGAAACTGACAGGGACCATATCTATCTTGTAGATCTGTGTGTGATATTTGTATGGTACAGTGTACAACAGTGGGTGGTACCATTGTAGCACCGGTGGACAGCACAGTGTATGGCATTTTTCAGGCACTTAGTAAAATATGTGTTGAATGATGAGTGACTAGAAAGGGAAGAGAAGGATTTGAGGTACGGCGGGAGAGGGAGGGTGACAAAGTTGTGGAGAGGGCCTTGTAAGATATAGTAAGGATTTTGAGTTTAATCTAAGACCATTGACTCTTAGATTTTAAGCAAGATATAGTTTGATTATATGATTGATTTTAAAAGATCTTTTTTGCTATAATTTTTCCATTGTCTTTGACCGGAAGAGGTTAAAAACGTTCATACTAAGTGTCTGAGGAGGAAAGGACGATCAAGGTTGCAGGTGTGTCAGCACATTTGGCGGTGGCAAATTGAGAGTTTTAATCGAATGACTTGGTTTTGTCTATGAAGTGGAGGATGGTATCATGTTAACAGTAATGAGGCACTGGAAGGTGGTCTTGAAAATTCAAAAAAGAATGTAGAAATTTGAAAATAATTCGTTCTGGAGTAAGGCAGAATAAATGGACTAGAGAAACAGAATTAACTAGCAATGTCCAGGTGAGGGTAGTGACCATGAAAAAATGCACCTGTTCCTCACCGACGATGTTGGCGTATGTATTTATCTTTTCTAAGTGACACGGAGGCCCCAGGTCACTTCAGGAGGGGTATCGGAGTCTCCAAGTGGATTTTCTAAGCATATTCAATCCAATTTGGACTTCTCTCCAGTAACTAGTGCAAACAGGTACGACCAAAAGGGATATAAAATGATTGCTGATAAAGTTCTTCATGAGAAAGAATATGCATCCACAGTTTTTCTTAATAATGTAATATCTGTGAAAATAGTAATGTGATACTAGAAAGTTATGATAGATTTTACTGAAAACGTTTCCCCCTCTTATCTTAATGCCTCAGTGAAGAAAGTCTGAAGTACTCCAGCTCCCAGCCAGAACCACGGACAGGGCTTTCCTTGTGGGACAGCAGTCCCTCAAACATTGATAAACTGGTACAAGGGATCAGTTTTTCGCAGCCTGCTTGTCCTGATCATATGCTTCTGAATAGTCAGTTACTCGGCACTCCAGGATCCTCACAGGTAAAGGAATTTACCTTTTTAATAAATAATGGAAACCTTTCTTGTTGTTTCAAAGTTTTAATAAGTTTTACAAATCATAACATTTAGTGTTAACAATTCTTTATTATTTTAATTGTAAATTAGGTATGTAAATTATATTTCATATCATCAGCTTTGTGTTCACCTATTTAAACTACTCATCCCACAGTTTAGCCTTCAACTCCTCCCTGATTTCTATGTCTTGTGGACCACTATTTTTCCTTTCACCCGTTAACACATGTCAACAGTGTAATCCATTGCTCTATCTTCCCTCCCTTGTCCTCTCCTCCTTGTCAGACTCCAAAGTCTTTCCCTTGGTTCTTGAAGTTGTTCTGATTCCCCTATAACTGTGGTCTTATATAATATTTTCTCCTTTTGGGATTGGCTGCTTTCTCTCAGCATAAGGTTCTGGACCATCCATACCATAGGGTGCCTCGTAGATTCGTCTCTGCATAGTGTTCTAATGTGTGGGTGTACCAAGGTTTCTTAACCCATTTTTCTATTGCTGGGCATTTAGGTTGCTCCCATCTTCTTGCTATTATGAACAGTGCTATGATGAACACAAGTGTGCGTATGTCTGTTTGTGTTATAACTCTTCTTGACCATATATATACACCAGTAGATGTATTGCTGGATGGTGTGGAACTTTTATTCCCAGTTTATTGAGGTGGCGCCATATCACTTTCCAAAGTGGATGCACACAATTATGTCCCCACTAAAGTGCATGAGAATTCCAGTCTCTGCACACCTCTCCAGCATTTGTGATTTTTTTGTTTTAATGATCTTGACTCTGAGAGTAGGAGTAAGGTGGTTTTCTCATAATTTATTTGATTTGCCTCTCCCAGATGGCTTGTGATTGTGAGCCTATCTTTATATGTTTGTTGGCCATTTGAAGGTTCATTTTTAGTGTTCATGTTCGTCACCCACTTCTTAATTGGGTTATTTAGTCTTTTATTATTGAGATATTATAGTTTCCGGTAGATTTTAGAGAGTAGATCCTTGTCCATTGTGTGGTCAAAGATTTCCCCACACCAGGGGATCTCTTTTTACTCTTGATTAGCTCTTTTGATGCACACAGTGTCTTATTTTTAGTACGTCTAAGTCATCTATTTTGTCAACTGTGTATGTTTCCATATTTATAATTGAGTGTGTCTGGGCCGTAATAGGGCACTTAAGTCTGCCCCCATTATTGATGATGTTTTGAGTTCTGAGATTTACATTTCGGTCTTTGATCCATCTTGAATTTGTTTTTCACACGGCGGGGGGGGGGGCGGTACGGATCCTGTTTTGTTCTTCTGTTTTGGATAGAAATCCCATTATGCCAGCATATTTTGTTAAAGAGACTATGTCTATTATATTTAATGTTTTTGGCTCTTTGTCAACAGTCAGTGTTTGTAGGCGGTTGAATTTATTTCTGGGTTCCATAACCTGCTTGTTACATTGGTCGTTGTACTGGTAGCCGACTATTTTAACTACTGTGGCTGTGTAATAGGTTTTTGGTTATTTTCAGGGAATGAGAGGCCTCTGACTTTGTTTTTGGCTTATCCTGGGTCTATTCCCTCTCTATCTGAAGTAAATCATTATTCATTTCTTTGAGAAATGAAGATGGGTTCTAGATTAGAATTGCTTTGTATTTATAGATTGCTTTGGGCAGTATTAAAACTTTCACAGTGTTAAGTCTTATTCATAAACAGAATATTCTTCCATTTATGTAGATCTTCTGTTTTCTCATAAGTGTTCTGTAGTTTTCTTTGTAGAAGTCTTTTGTATTTCTGATTAGGTTTCTTCCTAAATATATCATCTTTGAACGTGGCTATTGTAAATGGTATTGTGTTCCTGATTCCTTTTTCTGGGCTCTCTTCATTAGTATTCAGGGATTTGCTTGATTCTTGTCTGCATCCTGCCATGCTGCAGAAGCTCTAGATTTTTTCCAACAATTTTTCTGTTGCGTCATGGGGATTTTCTACATATGAACTCACAGAGGAAGTGAGAGCTACACTTTTTTGCCCATCTGCGTGCCTTGCATTCTTTTTTTCGTCCGTCCAGGAGCTCTGGGCGATGTTGAGCAAGTGTGGGGATAAGGGGTATCCTGCTGGCTCCTGTTTGTTAGAGGAATGCTTTCAGTTTTTCCCCATGGAGCAAGATGTTGACTGTTGGCTTTGCATATATAGCATTTATTGTGTTGAGAAATTTCTCTTCTAATCCTCATTTGGTCAACGTTTTTATCAGGAATGGGCATTTGATATTGACAAATACCCTTTCTGTATCTGTTGATATGATCATGTAGTATTTACCTTTTGTTTTTTGTGTATGGTGGATTGTATTGATTATTTTTCTAATGTTTTAACTATTCTTGCATGCTTGGTATGAATCCCATGTGATCATGGTGCATTATATACTGATAACCTTGGTGGTTGAACTCAGTTCCTTGTAAATTCGTGTTTGAACACCGAAGTTTCAGAACTGAACATATTTTTCCGATAAGAAATAGTGGAAAACCAAATAATTGGTTCTGAGGCCCCAAAATTACACTTATAAATAGATTTCCCAGGACTTTTACTTCAGCGTGGAGGCGTTTTGCCTTCTCACATACCATTCTCTCAGCGATGCTGGCGCCTTACAGCTGCTTCTGATTTATCCAACGTGACAGTACCTTTTCAGCCTGTTGATGGCTCTTCGTTCCTTTAGCCACTTTAATCACTTTCCCCCCAAAATGTTCACAACACCAACTTAGCCTATTGTGTTCCGCAACCGCCAAATCAGCCAAATGGCGACCTGGTTATGTGTTGTTGTCAGAATTGTCTGCTGTGGTTGATTTTATGGCCGTAGTATCCCCCTTTGTGCTTTTGTGACGCTCGCCTTGCTTTTACAAATCCATGCAATTTCTCTTTGTCTCAAAAAAACACACTTTTAAAAACCTCATTTGATGGAAAATTTTACTGGTATAAGATTCTTTATTGGCAGTTTTACTTTTAATTTCAGGATTTTACATGTCCTTCCATTCTGTCCTTGTCTGCTTATTCTTACTTCTTTCCCTCTATAAGTGTCTGGTTTTCCTTCCCCAGCTGCTCTCAGCATTCTCTCCTTGTTGATAGTGAGCATTGGACCACGACACGTGGTGCTTTCCTTTCAGAGCCTGGCCTACTTGTGGGTCATTCGTCTTTCTGGATAGTTATTTTCTCTTTTACGGTGGGTCCGGAAGGTTTCTTGTCCTGGTTTCCCTGTGAAGCTAATGTTCTCGCCTCGTCTGGGACCCCAGTGTGACTCCTCTTGATCCTGTCCAGCGGAATCCCCAGGCACGCTCAGGCTTCGTTCTCTTCTTAGGCTACTCTTGTAACTGGAGGCGAGAGGTCTGTGTTCCAGCTGTAGTTGACTTGACATTTCTTCAGTTCTCTTACTCTGCTCTTTCGTAGTTCTGTCCAACGTATTATTAATCTGTACATTTCCATTTAGTGGAAGTTTTCTAGCTTTTCTATTTAACAAAGTCATTGGAGGCCGTTACAGCTCTGAAAGCATTCCATACATCAATTGTATAAGCACATTTGTACATAGTTGACATCATCACTTTCTAAACATTTACTTTAAATGTGAGGTTGGTATCAGCTCCTTTCCCCCATACCTCTCCCCGTCCTACCCTTGTGACAACTTGATAAATTATTATTATTTTCATATATTACACAGCGCTGTCTCCCTTCGCCCATGTGTCCTTTGTTCATGTTTCTGTTTTTTGCATTGTTATTTTGAACTCTTTCTCCATCTGTTGAAAACGTCAATCTTAAATTCTTTTTCTGGTCCAGGGCCTTTTCTTCATCACAACATTCCTTTGGATGTGGTTGTTGTTCACTTGTTTGTGTCTGGTTTTCTTGATTTTTTTTTTCATGTGGCCTGAGATTGACTGATGTTTCCATGGCATCTTAGTGCAGCTGTTGGGGTTGGGAAGGTTGATGGGCCATGTGGAAGTAGTTGCTTCTGAAACCATGCCCGAAAGGAACGATAGAAACCACAAAACAGAAGGAGGAGTAAGACAGACAGAGTGATGAGGAATGTAAGGGGGCAGGAGGGAGGAAAAGGGAGAGGAAAACAAAAGAAAACGAAAATGGGAAAAAGTTTAGAGGGAGGCGGGAAAAAGCAAAAGAAAAAAGAGGGGGAAATGGGCAGCTCTCCTGGGTCTTGGGGCTGGCGAGGCGCACCTTGCTGGCTGCTGGGAAACCTGGGCCGTTACTGTCTGTGCGGACTACGCCTTCCTTGTCTGGGTGTCGAGACGGCCAGGGACTTCCTTGTGGGGTGAGAGCACTGCCCGGTCTTGGTTCTCGAGACACGGCAATAGCCAGGGTTTCCTTGCTGGGGCATGGGGTGTTCGAGGCTTTCTTATTGGGCAACCCTTTTTACGTTTTACAGACAAGAACTCTCAAAAAAATCGCAAAAGAATTTTCAGATGGATTGCCTTTGATTATGACTATTTTTGGTGAGAATGGCTTTCTTCTATTTGACATGTAGAATCCCTGGCAGCGTTTGGTCAAGAGAATGACACGATTCTTTACCAAATTGGATGCAGACAAGTCTTATCACTGCCTGAAAGAGACGTGTGAAAAGCTGGGCTATCAGTGGAAGAAGAGTTGTATGAATCAGGTAAGTTTACTTGTTTTTATTATATCTTCCTGGAGAAAACTTTCAATACGACAGAGCTTCAAAGAGATCATGGAAAGTGCAATAACACAGATCTCTAGATAAAAACCCCTTTGTTCCACAAAACAAACTAAGTAATCTTTTACGCAGTTAGTCACAAACACAGTCTCAAGCTCCGTTGCCCAGACACGTATTAACTAAAAGATGACTTCTTCATAGCAGCGTCTAGGCCTTGCCACCACACCCCGCTGTTTAACTGAGAGCACAAATCTGTTGCAACTTGTAGTTTCCTTGTCACTTCTGGCTCACCTCTCTCACTAAGGGTTGTTTCCTGGTAGCCATTAAAATCTTCCGTCATTGCCCTAGCTACTGCTACTGCTTGCACCTCTACAACTACCTTGGTTTTGAGGTTTGGCAAAGTAGTTAACCTCTACTACCATAAGGGCCAGAACTTCTTCTGCCTCCAGTATTTCTTACCTTCACTGGGATTTGAAGTTCGATTCTTAGAAATGACAAAATCCTTGTAGCTTCTGCCACCTCCAAAATTGCTGTCATCATTACTAAATTCATTATAACCATTCCCACGGCCTCCGTATCGACCACTACCCCAGCTGTCACCTTAGCCATCACATGCCCATTGAAGTTTCCGCCAGGACTGAAGTTGTCATCCCAAAGACAACCACCTCCACGGCCACCCCCGAAGTTGTAGAACCACTTCAACATCTTTAGCCCGTCTCTTGTTTCAGCCAGGGTTTCCTTACCTCACCGTTGTGCTCATTCACAGCATGGTATTTCTGAACAATAGTCTTATCTAAGAAATCAGAGTCATCAGGTTACAAAACCAAAGCCCCTCTTCTTGCCACTGCCTTGCTCAGGCGTTTTTTTAGTTATTTCATTTTTCCCGTATGGCTCACAGCAATCTCATGGGTGGTGTTCTTCAGAGTCTTCTTTGCTGTTACCAACGAAAAGATCTTTTTCATAGTTCAGTGGGCACCCGGTCTTTCTTTGAGAATCTTCTCATGAGTCAGTCCTCTGTGGCCTGGCATTTCTCGTTGCCTCTACCTCTTCTATAGTACAGTAAGTGACACACCCAAAGCCTCTGGAGTGCTCAGTGTCTGGATCTCAGTTCACATAGTCAGTGAGCATGCTCCGTTACTCACAATGGCTCCACACCCTCATCTGTTGTTTCAAAGTTCAACCCTCTAATGAAGAGTTTCCCCAGCTGTTAGGGCTCCTTAGAAGACGGACTTAGGCAAGACAATACTGGGGCTGGGGGAGGAAACCTAACAATGCTTCCTCTGTGCCGTCCTGTCCATAGACAGGAAGGAGTAGGCTAATGAACACATCTTGCCATTGTCTTTTAACTCTGTTTTTCCATAAACTTTTTGAAGACCCATGTATTGGAGGAAAAGCTATTAGGATCAGAATACTCATGTTTTAAGATTAGAATGTGTTTCATTTAATTTGTAACAGAAACTTGAAATTTAAAAGACTTATAAAAATGTTGCCAAGAAATGGGGAGCTGATATCAGGGGTTCAAATGGGAGGAGAATGCTTTGAAAATGATGATGACAGCATATGTGCAAATGTTCTCAACACACTGGATGAATGTATGGATACCGATAAGAGATGTAAGAGTCCCCAATAAAAGTATTTGAAAAAATAAATGTTGCTTAGATCATAAGGAAGTGTGACTATGGTTATTAAAAATAGAAAGTGAATGGAAGTCATTATTTTAAAAACATTTGCTTTCTGCTTGAGCCCTTGGTATCAGCTCATTTTCCCCCTTCCCTCCCTCATGAACCCTTGATGATTTATAAATTATTATTTTGTCATATCTTACACTGTCCGACATCTCCCTTCACCCACCTTTCTGATATCCGTCCCCCAGGGAGGAGGTTATATGTAGATCCTTCTAATTGGTTCCCCCTTTCTACCCCATCTTCCCTGCACCCTCCCAGTATCCACTTTCACTACTGGTCCCGAAGGGATCATCTGTCCTGGATTCCCTGTGTTTCCAGTTTCTATCTGTACGAGTGTACATGCTCTGGTCTAGCCGGATTTGTAAGGTAGAATTGGGATCATGATAGTGGGAGGGGAGGAAGCGTTTAGGAACCAGAGGAGAGTTGTATGCTTCATCGGTGCTACACTGCATCCTGACTGGCTCATCTCCTCCCCATGACGCTTCTGTAAGGGCATTTCCAGTGGCCTACATGTCCACTCCGCACTCCTCCTCATTCACAATGATATGATTTTTTGTTATTTGATGCCTGATACCTCATCCCTTCCACACCACATGATCACACAGGCTGGTGTGCTTCTTCCATGTGGGCTTTGTTGCTTCTGAGCTAGATGCCTTCAAGTTTACCTTCAAGTCTTTAAGGCCCCAGATGCTATATCTTTTGGTAGCCGGGCACCATCAGCTTTCTTCACCACATTTGCTTATGCACCCGCTTTATCTTCAGTGATCATGTTGGGAAGGTGAGCATCACGGAATGCCAAATTAATACAACAAAGTGTTCTTGCATTGAGGGAGTACTTGAGTAGAGGCCCAATGTCCATCTGCTACTTTAATACTCAACCTATGAATATATGCACATAGATCTATTTCCCCATCATCATATATAAATATGTTTACGTATGTACATGCCTGTAGTTAGACCTCTATAAATGCCCTTTGCTTCCTAGTTCTTCTATTTCCTTTAACTTTCCTCTTGTCCCACTGTCATGCTCAGCCTTCATTTGGGTTTCAGTAATTCCTCTCAGTTACATTGCCCTTTATCAAGCCCTACCAGGCCTCTTAAACCCTCCTTGCCATTGATTTTGTATTACTTGTTGTTCCCTTTTCTCTGGGTTTGTCTACACCACTTCCTTTCCCCCACCTTCCCCTCTCTCCCATGTCCCCCGGAACCATCACTCCAGTTGTTTTTGCCTCCAGATTGTTTATCCAACCTATCTTATCTAGACCTGGGGTGGTGTGTTTTTTAAATCATTTTATTGGGGGCTCTTACAGCTGAATTCTTTTTACTGCCTTAGGTGACTGTATCAACAACTGACAGGAGAAATAATAAACTGATTTTCAAAGTAAACTTGGTGGAAATGGATGAGAAGATCTTGGTAGATTTCCGACTTTCTAAGGTATGTTTCTAATATGCATTTTTATATTTATAAGAAACTATTTATAAAATACGTTTTTGCTGTTATAAAACTATTGTTAGAGAATTATTTAAATCTTTTTTTTTAATTTAGGAAAGTATAAAAAAGAAAATAAGACTCAGTCATCAGTCTTGTCTCCTAGAAGTACCACATGTGCAATCTTGATCCATCTTCATCATAGCATTTTGTCTGTGGAAATATTTGTATGGAGATTCTTTCTTTTATTAGTCATTTTATTGGGGACTTATACAACTCTTATCACAATCCACACGTACATTCATTGTGTCAAGCACATTTGTACATTTGTTTCCCTCATCATTCTCAAAACATTTGCTTTCTGCTTGAGCCCCTGGTGTTCACTCTTCACTTTTCCCCTCTCTTCCCACTTCCTCCTCCCCCATGAACCCTTGATAATTTATAAATTATTATTATTTTGTCATTTCTTACACCGTCCGACATCTCTTTTCACCCACTTCTCTGCTCTTGGTCCCCCTTTCTGTAATCTGTTCCTCCTTTCTCTCTCATCTTCTCTGAACTGTCCCATTTTTTTTAAACATGGAGATTCTTTAAGTTATTAAAACATTTGTGGTTTGTCAAAAATGTTTGCATATTATAACTATGACCTTTTATTCATTACAAATAATTCTGTAATTTGTCTTATGTAGATTTTTGTCTAAACTTCTGATGATTTCATTAAACCACATTTCTGGTTATTTCCCTAGAAATTATTGCTCTTGAAGTTGTAACTTAAAAGCTCTTAGATGTAAGTCCAGAATAGCATTTTCACTATTACCTAGGAGTTTGTACATGGCTCCAAAGAAGTTTGGAGGAGTGGGTCACATTTTTTGCTGGGTCTTTGTTGCAATGTTATATGGTTGTCCAGATGCTTGCTATAAAATTAACTTGTTAAGATCCAGGATAATGAAATTCTTCTTGTGCAACAAGACCTTGGTTGTCAAACTCAATTCATTCCTACTTTTTGTTCAAACACCTAAAAGATCAAGAACTGAACATATTTTTTCTTTTAAAAAACAATGGAAAACCAAGCAATTAGTTCTGAGACCCCAAAATTACACTTATAAAGTCTTTTATTTAATTAAATCATTTTTTGGGGGGCTCGCACAACTCTTATCACAGTCCATACATACGTCAATTTTGTCAAGTACACTTGCACATTCGTTGTCCTCATCCTCCATATACTTGCTTTCTGCTTGGGCTCTTAGAATCAGCTCTTCATCTTTATTTTTCCCCTCCCTCCTTCCGCACCCCACCCACTTAAAAATTCCTTCTTGCATGACTTTAACACAGAGTTAACAGCACTGAGTTACAGAAATACCCCCTAAATGTCTAAACACAATAAATACATTACATATCAAAACGCAACACCATAAATAAAACTTTAAAAAAATTGTACAGGTATTGTACTTTGACTTGGAAGCTTCCTGGGTGCTGGAAAGAAGTTGAAGGAGGAGGAGAAATGTTATTTTTCCGGAAGGAGAACCTCCTTCCATGGCTGCTGGTGGTACACTGTCTGGGGTTTTGTGCATCTTTTCTTCACCGCTGGCACAGTGATTTGGGGGACAGTTTTTTGAAATTCGCAATCACTTGCTGGTCTGTGGACTGGATGAGAGGAGGTGTATTGGGGGGGGGGGAATTAACGGAGATAAAGGATCATTTGTGATCCAAGTTGCCCTCCCAGTCTGGAATGCACAGGAGCATTGTCCACGCAGAGGAATGCCTTTAGGCAAGTTTTTCTCCTTCTAGCATCTTTCACACTGGACCCAAACACCTCGCATGCCGCTCGATGAAAAACCGCTAGGTCGCGCACACATTACTGTTTGCCCTCAATATCACACTGAAATTGTTTTTCATTTTTTTAAGATGTGAGTTTTCTTGGGGGGCGTTGTGAAATGTGACTTTTTGGAATGATACACTAACATGGGCTTCACTTTAAAATCCCCACAAGCAGTCTTACAGAAGAGCGGTGTGAGCCTGTCTTTCAGCTCGAGCCTGCCAATGCCTTTTCCTCTTAGGAGTAAAGGTCCTGCTGGACATTTCCCCTCAAATTGTGAGTTTTGTCACGGTTGAACATTTGCTGAGAACAACACATTCAACCTCCACAAACTCCACCACAAATTTATTGGCTTCATTTTTTAATTGTTATTATCATGGATTTCAAGCTTTGTTTGTCAACAAGACCACACTGTCCAACTTCTTTTCCTTCCTTTGTTTGCAACTCTTGCCTTCCAGGCATCAGTCACCAGCTTGATTTTTGATGGCCTCTTCCCCTCCCTCACCGCACTGCGCATGCCTCTTGTCCTTTCGCGTTTCTCCAGCCCACCATATGCAGCTCTGAACATTTCTGTCCATCAGCACTTGACCCCGCATCAGTTTCCTTAACTCACGATGGAGGCTTAAGCTTTCTCACATGTAACTCTTTGGGCTATTGTATCACCCTGAGTTGTTCCCATTTATCCGAACTGACAGTAGCTTTCAACCACTCTGACGGCATGGGCCTTTTGTCTCATGGTTAACAACTTCACATCTTTCACTACACTAGCTGCTTTGATCACTGTTTCCCCCTTTCCCCCCAAAAGTGTTGATAATAACGAGCTAGCCATGTTGTCTTTAGCTGTCAAACCAGACAAATGGCCACCGGATTCAAATATTGGGACGGTTTCTTTATTTGTATTATGGTTCTCACAGTTTTCTCTTAGCTTTATTGCTGGTGTCACGAACTTTCTTTGGAGCCACGGTGGCAATATTTTTACGCAAATAAAGTGCCAAATTATGTTTTAAGGCATATGGTGAATTTTAACAATCAACACGAGCACAGTATGTTGTCTGAACAAGAGTGGCGCTTAGACTGAAGCGTCACCCTCCTTCGTTTCCCTAGCGACACATGCCTCACTCTCAGCTAGGACAGCATTTTTTCAAGTTGGGTTTTCGGTTCGACGATCTAGCAAAGTTACACACACTGAGAAGATTTTTATTTTGAAATTTGCTTGTCAAGTAGTGGAAAGTCCGATCTTGGAGCTGTCAACAACTGCAGCATCACTGTAACTGCATCATCTACCCTTGATGCCACTTTTATGGCAGGATTTTTTTTAAATCATTTTATTGGGGGCTCATACAACTTTTATCACAATCCATACATTCATCAATTGTGTAAAGCACATCTGTACATCCCTTGCCCTCATCATTCTCAAAACATTTGCTCTTCAGTTAAGCCCTTGGCATCAGCTCCGCATTTCCCCCTCCCCGCTCCCCCCTCCCTCATGAACCCTTGATAATTTATAAATTATTATTTTGTCATATCTTACACTGTTCGATACCTCCCTTCACCCCCTTTTCTGTTGTCCAGCCCCAGGGAGGAGGTTATATGCAGATCCTTGTGATCGCTTCCCCCTTTCCACCCCGCCCTCCCTCCACGTTATTGCAAGAGTTTAGTGTAGTTGTGCAGCTTATTTTCAGTTCACAAACCGGCACTGCCCATGGCAGACAACGACTTAGGAACAGAGGGAACAGCACTTGAAACAGATAGGATGCCACTTTATTGCTGCTGTCTGAGCGCAATGTGGTAGTCAAAATTATTCATGCAGCTGTTGCTTCTACAGAATTTTTGTTCTTCACAAGAGGACCTGAAGGGAATTGTAACTGAACGTAATCTAAGGATCTTTGATTTTATAGAAATCCTGTTTCCCTTTTGTTGACATAATTTTCTAATATTATTCCTAATATAGGGAGATGGACTGGAGTTCAAGAGACACTTTCTGAAGATCAAAGGGAAGCTGAGTGACATTGTGAGCAGCCAGAAGGTGTGGCTTCCGGCCACATGAGCAATCCGTTGTCTCTGCGGTTCCTGGTGAATATCGTGCTGCTATGTTGACATTGACACAAGTCTTCCGAGAGAAGATTGCCCTATTCTGCGAGTAATGGTTCCTGGGGATCTTTGTCTTCTGCTGTCCAGACACCGTCCACTTTTTTTTTGTACTGCACACAGGTGATGCCTATATTATCATTGTAAATAAAACTTTGGGAATGGAATGGGTAAAATTCATTAAGTATTTCTTCGGCAGGATTTACTGGCGGAATTTGAGACCCACATGGTAGAAACCAAATTTGGGGTATACATGAATTTACAAGCTTTCTTACTACCATAATGAAAGAAGATGAGTACAGCCCATTTTTACCAAAATATTTAGTTTTATCCAGAAAGTGTGTGTTATTTAACTATTAGGATAGATTAGTAAAAACATAGTCTTTGTGACTTTTGGAAATAGATTTATCCGTGAAGTGACTCCACCTTTTAAGAAATGTATCCCCAATATTTGTACTTCTATTTTCAAAAGTGCTTGTGTAGGTATGAATACCTGCTTTTGAACTATAACTGCCGATGAAAACTTCAAGTAGGTGTATTTTTCTTGGTGTAGCTAATAATATGTATACTGATTGGTCTTTCGGCTATAAGTTGACTATAAAATCTAGAGCTTAACTAACTTTAAAATTCCTGTTATATATCTTAAGTAATTTTCTGTATTATTTTCTACTGTCACAGCTACATTTTCTTTACTGTAGAAATAAATTCTACCTTGAAAACAAATAACTGGAGCTCATTGATGAGCAAACTGGTCCTCCAGTGCCTTGTGCAGATCCCTCTCCTATCCCAGCAACTTGTGCCTGCTCCCAGCTTCTGACCGGGTTTCTACTGCATCCTTCGTTATTGTGGTGTGCCCTCAAGGCAGTGTGACTCTTAACAACCCTACCTAATAGAGTGGAACTGCCCTGTGGGGTTTCCAAGGCAGTCCGTTTTTATGTCTACAGTCTGCTACCGCTTTCTCCCAGCAGTGCCATCCTTTCACTTAGCAGCTAAATACTTAACAACCCTGCTCCCAGGGCAGCTTGGAATAGGTGCCATATTTATTTATTTATTTATTTATCTGTTTATGTATGTATCTATCTATTTTTTTAAAAATCACTTTATTGGGGGCTCTTACAACTCTTATCACAATCTATATATACACCCATTGTGCCAAGTACTTTTGTACATTTGTTTCCCTCGTCATTCTCAAAACATTTTCCCCTCCCTCCCTGCCACCCACCCCATGAAACCTTGATAATTTATAAATTATTATTTTGTCATGTCTTACACTGTTCAATGTCTCCCTTCACCCACTTTCCTGTTGTCCGTCCCCCAGGGAGGTAGTTATATGTAGATCCTTGTGATCGGTTCTCCCTTTCTACCCCACCTTCCTACCACCCTCCTGGTATAGCCACTCTCACCTCTGGTCCTGAGGGATTCATCTCTCCTGTATTCCTTGTGTTTCTAGCTCTTATCTGTAACAGTGTACGTCCTCTGTTATAGCCGGATTTATAAAGTAGAATTGGGGTCATGATAGTGGGTGGGGAGGAAGCATTTAAGAATTAGAGGAAAGTTGTATGTTTCATTGTTGCTACACTGCACCCTCACTGGACCGTCTCCTCCCACAACTCTCCTGTAAGGGCATGTCCAGTGGCCTACAGATGGGCTTTAGGTCCCCATGCACTCCTCCATTCACAATGATGATTTTTTGTTCTTTGATGCTTAATACCAGATCCCATTGACACCTCATAATCGCACAGGCCGGTGTGCTTCTTCCATGTGGACTTTGTTGCTTCTGAGCTAGATGGCTGCTTGTTCCTTCAAGCCTTTAATACCCTAGATGCTATGTCTTTATTTTTTTAATTTATTTTAATCATTTTATTAGGGGTTCATACAAATCTCAACACAATTCATACGTACATCAATTGTGTAAAACACATTTGTACATTCATTGCCCTCATCATTCTCAAAACATTTGCTCTCCACCTAAGCCCCTGGCATAAGCTCCTCATTTCATCCCCTCCCTTCCTGCTCCCCACTCCCTCATGAACCCTTGATAATTTATAAATTATTATTTTGTCATATCTTGTACTGTCTGATGTCTCCACCCACTTTTCTGTTGTCTAACCCCTGGGAGGAGTGTATAGTAGATCCTTGTAATCGGTTTCCCCTTTCCAACCCATCATCCCTCTACCCTCGCAGTATAGCCACTCACACCACTGGTCCTGAAAGGATCATCTGCCCTGGATTCTCTGTGTTTCCAATTCCTATCTCTATCAGTATACATCCTCTAGTCTAGCCAGATTTGTAAGGTAGAATTGGGATCATGATAGTGGGTGGGGAGGAAGCATTTAGGAACTAGAAAGTTGTATTTTCATCGTTGCTACATCACACCCTGACTGGCTCATCTTCTCCCCGAGACCCTTTAAGGGGTTGGCCAGTGGCCTACAAATGGGATTTGGGTCTCCACTGTGCACTCCCCACCTCATTCACAATGATATGATTTTTTTGTTCTGAGGATGCCTGATAACTGATCCCTTCGACACCTCGTGATCTTGCAGGCTGGTGTGCTTCTTCCATGTGGGCTTTGTTGCTTCTGAGCTATATGGCCACTTATTTGCCTTGAAACCTTTAAGACCCCAGACGCTATATCTTTTGATAGCTTTCTTCACATTTGCTTGTTCACCCACTTTGTCTCCAGCAATTGTGTCGGGAAGGTGAGCATCATAGAATGCCAGTTTAATAGAACAAAGTATTTTTGCATTGAGGGAGTACTTGAGTGGAGACCCAATGTCCTACTGCTACCTTAATACTCAACCTATAAATATATGTACATAGATCTATTTCCCCATCATATATAAATATATTTACATATGCACATGCCTGTATTTAGACCTCTACAAGTGCCCTTTGCCTCCTAGTTCTTTCCTCTATTTCCTTTTACTTTCCTCTTGTCCCACTATCATGCTCAGCCATCATTTGGGTTTCAGTAATTCCTCTCAGTTACATTGCCCTTGATTAAGCCCTATCAGGCCTCTTACACCCTCCTTGCTACCAATTTTAGATCACTTGTTGTTCCTTTGCCCCTGGGTTTGTTAACACCTACTTCCTTTCGCCATCTCCCATGTCCCCCCCACCACCCCGAACCATCCGAACCATCCGTCCCGTTGTATTGTGTTCTCCTGCAGATTTTTTCTCCAGCCTATCTTATCTAGATGGACCTGCAGAGATAATCTGCTTTGTAACCAAAAAGGTTTCTGTTGTTCAACCAATCCCTCTCTCAGTTTTCCCAACTCAGTAAATAATGTTTCAGCTGTTCACTCCTTAAGCTGGAAAATATCCTGGATATCTTTTTCCTCCTTAGATTAATACACTCCTCTGTAAATCCTTTAGACTCGTTATTCAAAATATACCCCTCTTCTCTCTTCTACGGCCTCTAATTTAAGGCTCTGATATTTCTCTTTCTTATGACTGCAATAGCCTCTCTTCTGATTTTCCTGTTTCGTCTTGTTCCTCAACAGTTTATTTTCCAAAGAATTAGCCAGAATGTTCCACGTAAAATGTTAATTAAGTGTCCTTTTTCTGCCTTTAAGTCTTGTTACTTTTCATGATGCTTAGAGATAACTTTTAAATTCATTCCATGCAAAAGTAGGGCAGGGAATGCAGAACAGAATTTTGAATTATGATGCATTAGAGACTTTCTGGAATAATGGAGACTGAATGAACCCCAGAAACAATTCTCTAACATAATCCCCTGAAGTCTTATTAATATCAAGTAATAGTTTAGCTTGATTAGCATTAGATCAAATTGACAGTAGCAACTCAAAAGCTAGGTAGGCCTAGGGGCCCAGGACTATAGTGCTGGGAGACACCAAGGTCAACTGACAAAAAGACATGTTCTATATCCTATTTGGGTTAAGTAGTGACTGGGATCTTGTGAGCAGCCATCTACTGTACAACTATTGGTCTTTCCCAGTCCAGAGGAAAGAAGAGTGATTACAATAGAACGAAACACTCCAGTAGACTAATGGGCCATGCAAACATCAGTCTCAAGCCTGACACCAGAAAAATTAAATGGTACCCACCTACCACTGCCCACTGATCTGAAAAGGATCACATTAGAAGATCTTGGATAAAATGAGAGGAAAATGTGGATCAAACACAAAATCATAAAAAACCATGTTTACTGGTTGGATAGAGACAAGTGCAACACCGGAGACAATGCCCAGTATGCCCTTTGGGCCTCATATCTGGTAGAATAGTTAACTATTTAGGTCAAAAGGGCATCATTTACCCAAGGTCAAAAGTTCAGAGGGTTTAGAAGGAAACAGGAAATGTGGGTGGAAGTGGGATAAATGGTACACTAATTAATTGCAATAGATGAAACAAAATACATATGAATTGTTAAAGTAAAACTCCATGATTGGCTTTGTAAATCTTCAGCTACTATACAAAAGATTTTCAAAAGTTCATGGGGAAATTCCATTGTCTTTTAATTCCAAATTTCCATGAACTCTTTTGATTAAGTGTTCTTAGGTGCTGGTGAATCCATTTCAACCCATTGAAACCCTCTGCACAATGGAATGAAACACTGCCTGCACCTGTGCCCTCCTCACAATTGTTTCTGTTCTTCAGCCCCTTGGTACAATTGTTCCCGTGCTTAAGTCTATTGGTGCAGCCACTGTGTCAATCCATCTCATTGAGGGCCTTCCTCTTTCTCACTGCCCTTCTACTTTACCAAGAACGATGTCTTTCTGTAGGGACTAGTCTCCTGACAATATGTCCAAAGTACATGCGACAGTTTCACCATCCTTGCCTCTAGGCCAACAGTTCTCAACCTGTGGGTCACGACCCCTTTGGGGGTCGAACGACCCTTTCACAGCGGTCGCCCAATTCATAACTAGCAAAATTACTGTTATGAAGTGGCAACGAAAATGGTTGAATGTGGACTAGTTTTCTTTGGTACAGTGACTCTGTACTCTTTCCATCTTCTTTGAATGCTTCCTGCATCATTCAATATTTTGCCCATAGAACCTTTCAATATTGCAATTGGAGGCTTGAATTTTTCCCTGAGTTCTCTGAGTTTAAGATATATTGAGTATATTCTTCCCTTTTGGTTTTCTAACTCTGTAGGACCTTGTACTTTCTGTTTGATTAAGAGGCTGATAGTAATTACCCTCTAGAGTTGTTTTTTGTTTTAAATCTCTGATATAATGTGATGCATGACTTTGAGAAAATGTCTATGCTTGTCTTGAAAAGTAATATCTGATTTTGAAAATTTGCAGAAGTTGTAATGGGAGAATTATTGCCTAAAAAATAGCAAAAATTATGATGGGAAATTCAACACATTCTCTTTGTGTGTTTCTGTGTGTCTTGGCTAATGTTGCTGTAACAGAAATACCACGAGTGGATGGCTGTCACAAACATTTATTCTCTTACATTTTAGTCTGAATTAGGAGATGCTCTGTCACTGCTGAGGAAAAAAAAATTCTTGTTTCTTGTCAACGTCTGTGGGCTTGGTGTCCTTGCGAGATCTCCAGGTGTCTTGGCAGCTGTCTCCCCATGGCATAGGAGGTTCACAGTACAGTTAGGAATCCTGGATCGAAAGGATGACCTCCACTCCTGGCCCTTCTCTCTTGGTGGTATTGAGGTTCCTCTGATTTCTGCTCAATTTTTGAATTCCTTTTATTTCCTCAAAAGAGTTTAATTGAAGATGTAATGGAATCCTGTAGATTGTATCCTTCCTTATTAACTACCACTGATTTTGCCTCATTGACATAGAGGTTAAGATTTATAATGCATAGGATAATTACATCAGATCAGGAAATGGAAGGTAGTTACAGAATGCCAAGAATCATGTCCTGCCAAATTGGGAGACATAATGCAATCCGTAACAGTATGTATAACAAAATGTATGTGCAGTTTAACAGCTAATCATAAACATTCATTTATTTATTTTAAAGAATTTTATTGGGGGTCATACAATTCATATCACAATCCACACATACATCAATTGTCTAAAGTACACTTACACATTCATTGCCCTCATCATTCTCAAAACTCTCACTTTCTGCTTGGGCTCCTGGAATCAGCTCTTCATTTTTCTGCCCCCACTACCCCCAATCCCTCCCCACTCCCTCCTCCCTCATGAACCTTTGATAATTTATAAATTATTATTTTATCATATCTTACACTGCCCGGCATCTCCCTTCACCCACTTTTCTGTTGCCCATTCCCTACGGAGGAGATTATATGTAGATCCTTGTAATTGGTTCCCTCTTCCTGTCCCCCTTCTCTCTTCCCTCCTGGTATCGCCCCTCTCACCACTGGTCCTGAGGGGTTCATCTATCCTGGATTCCCTGTCATAAACATATAACTTTCATTAAGGTAAACATTGTAAGACCCCTCAGATGCATCCTGTGGTCTTCTTCCCAGTCACATGGCTCATTTCCCCATGAGGAAACCACAACGTTGATATTTGTTATAATCATTTCCTTTATTTTTCCTTAAAATTTGGGCATCTTTAGATAATAGAGGGTACTTTTGTTTGTTTTTGAGCTTCATATAGATGTATGCCATTTGCTGTATTTTATATTCAAGCTATTGCTTGTATTGAATACACTGGTTTTAATTACTGTATAGGGTGTCATTTGTTAACAGCACATTTATTTACCTATTTACTACTGAGTAAATTTATATGATTTACGGTTTACAGATTTGGATTATTGAGGTATTATAAACAATGCTGCAAAGAACATTCTTTTACACATGTCAGACTGGACTTTTCTAAAGAAGTAAAACCACGGCGTATATATGTATGTAAGGAGACATATCCAAAAAAGCAGGGAGCCCTATTAGTATAGTGGTTATATGTTGGGCTGCTAACTGCAAGATCGGTAGTTTGAAACTCCCAGCCACCCCGTGGGAGAAGCACAGGGCTTTCTACTCCTATAAAGAGTCACAGTCTCAGAAACTAACAGGGGCAGTTCTCCCCTGGCTTATAGGGTCCCTATGAGTGGGCATTGACTCATTGGCGGTGAGTTTCATTTTTTAATCAAGGATGCCGTTCACACAGCCACAGTGCAGGCAAGCCGAGTACAGCGCCCGTTGATGGGCCTGATGCTAGCTGGAGAGCTTTTCTGGCTCACACAGGCTGGTGGAGATAGAGTTGAGTTGATCCAAGACACGGAGCATAGTAGGCTGCCAGCAGCTCTCAGGGTCAGCAAGCCACATAGAGGCAGCCGGCCTCAGAAGCTGGACAGGATCCAAGCAAATAGGCAGGAAAGGGGCAAGAGAGAGGTCAGTTTTCAGTGTGTATTTTAAATATCCCCACAGAGATGTCATGAAGTTGCCACTTGCTTTAAAGGTTGGACTCTACCTTTACCTTCCCACAGGTGCAGCCACGTTGACAGCCTAGCCATCACAGCATCTCTAGCTAAGTACCCATGAGCTTTTCCAGAGGCATGAAATGGAATTTCTGCGTCTTACAATATGCAGAAATATCTGCAACTGTAGTAGACTAATGGCCAACTGTTTTCGAAAGACTATACTAATATATGCTGCCATCTGAAAAATACCTGCAATACCTGGAAAAGCCATTTGGAATAAGCTACTAAAGTCTAAGAATCCAGAGTAAATATCTAATATTTATTTTACCTAAATTTGGTATTATCGGTCTTTATCTTTTTCTTGTTGACATGTTGCAGTTTTATTTTTCCATTTTTTCACAATTGAGGGGGTTTATTTGGGAAGCTAACAGGTTGCCACAATTTAGGATCAGTAATAGTAAGAATGAGGAGCCCTGGTGGCATAGTGGCTACATGTTGAGCTGTTAACTCCAAGGCCAGCAGCTCAAAACCACCAGTTGCTGTGGAGAAAGATGGGGTTTTCTATTCCTGAAAAGAGTTGCCGCTTAGGACACACAGAGGCAGTTAGTTCCACCCCGCCCCATAGGGCCACTAAGAGGTGGCATCCATTGAAAGGCAGTGAGTGAACAGCAAAGACGGTCACTGGGCCACAGCAGCACCCCTCCTCAGCCAGCAGCCAGGTCTCTTGTCCTCAGTCTCTCAGCCACTCGGTTCCTTAGCGTGTGTTCCTCGGACCAGGAAGCCTGCCGTCGCTCTGTCACAGTCCCGTAATTGTGCAGCTCTCTGTTGTGGCTCATGATCTTGCCTTGGCCTCTGTTTTCAGCCTGACTACTTTGATCCGTCCTGTGGTTCCTGGGCCACAGCCTCTGCTTGTTGCCGTTTTCTCCAATTTGGAGATTAGTCCCTTGTCTGATATGTCGTTGCCCAAAATTCCCCATCAGCGGGTTCTTTTTGATTCTTTTGGTGAGGTCCTGGTTTTTTGTGTGTATGTTTTATGTAAATGTTAAGTTCTGAATTAAGTGGGACGGTTACATTTCAGACCACCATCTCTGTGGTTAAGTCTTCTGCTGGTCCAGTGTCTTACTTTTATCAGGTCCCTGCCACCTATTTGTCTTCTGCTGAGACTGGTTTTGTTGTTGTTTTTTAAATAATTTTATTAGGGTCTCATGCAACTCATCACAATTCATACATCCATCCATTGTGTCCGGCACATTTGTACATTTGTTGCCATGATCATTTTCCAAATATTTTCTTTCTAATTGAGCCCTTGGTATCTGCTCATTTTCCCCCCTCCCTCGTGAACCCTTGATAATTTATAAATTTTAATTATTTTTCCATGTCTTGCACTGTCCAATGTCTCCCTTTACCATGTAGCTGTTGTCCATCCCCCTATGAGGGGGTTATATGTAGGTCATTTTGATCAGTCCACCTTTCTCCCCCCACCTTCCCTTTCCCCTCCTGGTATGGCTACTCTTAATATTGATCCCTCAGAGTTTATCTGTCCTGTATTCCCTGTGTTTCCATCTCTTATCTGTACCCATGTACATGCTCTGGTCTACCCAGATTTGTAAGGTAGAATTAGGGTCACGATAGTGGGGGGAGGAAGCATAAAAGAACTAGAGGAAACCTGCATGTTTCTTCGGGGCTGTACTGCACCCTGACTGGCCTGTCTTCTCCCCACGACCTTTCTGTAAGGGGTTGTCCAAATGCCTGCAGATTGGCTTTTGACCTCTGCATACCATGCCCTCCATCCCCAATTCACATTGACATGATATTTTGTTCTGGGGTCTTTGATGCCTGATACCTAATCCCATTGACACTAGTGATCACACAGGCTGGTGTGCTTCCTCCACGTGGGTTTTGTTGCTTCTTACCTAGATGCCCGCTTGTTTACCTTCAAGTCTTTAAGACCCTGGACGCTATATCTTTTGATAGCCGGGCACCATCAGCTTTCATCACCACATTTGCTTATGCACCCACTTGTCTTCAGTGATCATGTCAGGAAGGTGAGCATCTCAGAATGCCGGATTATTAGAACAAAGTGTTCTTGCATTGAGGGAGTACTTGAGTGGAGGCCCAATGTCCATCAGCTTCCTTAACACTAAACCTATAAATATATGTACATAGATCTATTTCCCCATTGTCATATATAAATATATTTACATTATACATGCCTGTATTTAGACCTCTATAAATGCCTCCTTGTTCTTTCCTCTATATCCTTTTTTTAAAAAAAATCATTTTATTGGGGGTTCGTACAACTCTTATCACAATCCATACATCCATCCATTGTGTTAAGCACATTTGTACATTTATTGCCTTCATTGTTCTCAAAACCTTTGCTTTCTACTTGAGCCCTTGGTATCAGCTCCTCATTTTTCCCCTCCCTACCCGCCCCTCCCTCATGAACCCTCGATAATTTATAAATTATTATTTTGTCATGTCGTACACTGTCTGACGTCTCCCTTCAACCCACTTTTCAGTTGTCCGTCCCCCAGGGAGGGGGTTATATGTGGATCCTTGTGATCAGTTCCCCCTTTCTGCCCCACCTTCCGAGTAGGTTTTTTGTTTGTTTATTGTTTTGATGCATGTGTTTATGAAATGTATCAGGGTCCAAGTTTGTCCCTTCTCTTGAGGGCTCTTTTCTAGAGTTTCTAATCGTTATCCATAGGAGGGTTAGTTTAACCAAATTGTTCCACTATTAACTGCAACCTGTACCCCTAAATTTAAACAACACAATTAAAAAAACATTTTATTAAGGGCTCATACAACTCTTATACATATATATACATCAATTGTATAAAGCACATCTGTACATTCTTTGCCCTAATCATTTTCTTTTTTTTTCTCCTCTTTTTTTTTCTTACATTTTATTAGGGACTCATACAACTCTTATCACAATTCATACATATACATACATCAATTGTATAAAGCATATCCATACATTCCCTGCCCCAATCATTCTCAAAGCATTTGCTCTCCACTTAAGCCCTTTGCATCAGGTCCTCTCTTTTTTCCCCTCCCTACCCGCTCCCCCCTCCCTCATGTAAGCGATACAATTTAACCTACATTTTCCCCTCAACTCCTATTGCCAATAAATATTTATCTCCCTCTCTCAAAAACTAAAATAAAAATAAAACGGTGTCCAGAATGTTAACAAGTTTCTTTTTTCCTTTTTCTCCTTCCTACTCTCCAGTAGAGTTATAGAAGAGTGTTTGAGATCGTCCATTTTATTCTTGACTTCCCCGCTACCCAGATGGACAGTCTGGGGACCTTCTCCACAAGTTCCTGGAGATAGTCTCAATACAGCATGTCGACTTCACATAGCCTCATGGGAAAAGCAAAACCACATTCACTCTTACAGCCTACATTAGAAAAGTTTCTCTTTTTTGCCCTCTATGACTCATTCTTTAAGTTGAAAACACCTGGGATCTTAGTTCTGGGTTTCTTACCTTTCTTTTTGAAGGTTCGTTTATTTAAGAATAGGAATGTTGCTAAAAAAAAAAAAAATTCCTGGAGATAATATTTGACTTTCATACTATAACATTTGGAGAAGTGCCTATTCATTATTGCTACTCAGGAGTATGCTAACAATATATTTTTTTCCTCTTATTTTTTTAAAATCATTTTACTGGGGCTCTTACAGCTCTTATCACAATCCATGTGAACATCCATTTGTGTCAAGCACATTTGTACATATGTTGTCATCATCTTTTCAAAACCTTTTCTTTCTACATGAGCACTTGGTATCAGCTCATTTCCCCCTGCCTCCCCTCCCTCCCTCATAAACCTTTGATAATTTATCTTTTTTTTTTTTCATGTCTTACACTGATGGCTATCTCCCTTCACTCACATTTGTGTTGTACATCCCCCCTGGGAGGGGTTTATATGTAGATCATTGTGATCAGTACCCCTTTCTCCCCCACCTTCTTCTTACCCACCTGGTATCGCTACTCTCATTATTGATCCTGAGGGGTTTATCTGTCCTGGACTCCCTGTGTTTCGGGCTCTTACCTGTACCAGTGTACATGCTCTGGTCTAGCAGGATTTGTAAGGTAGAACTGGGGTAATGATAGTGGGGTGGGAGGAAGCATTAGAGAGCTAGAGGAAAGTTGTATGTTTCATCGGTGCTATACTGCACCCTGACTGGCTCGTCTCTTCCTTGTGACCCTTCTGTAAGGGGATGTCCAATTGTCTACAGTTGGACTTTGGGTCTCTACTCCGCCCTCCCCCTCATTCACATTAATATGATATTTTGTTCTGGGTCTTTGATGCCTGATACCGGATCCCATTGATACCTCATGATCATACAGGCTGATGGGCTTCTTCCATGTGGGCTTTGTTGCTTCTTACCTAGATGGCCGTTTGTTTACCTTCAAGCCTTTAAGACCCTTGATGCTATGTCTTTTGATAGCCAGGAACCATCAGCTTTCTCCACCACATTAGCTTATGCACCCATTTTGTGTTCAGTGATCGTGTTGGGAAGGTGAGCATTACAGAATGCTGGGTTATTAGAACAAAGTGTTCTTGCATTGAGGGAGTGCTTGAGTAGAGACCTTAATACTTTGCATATAATTTGTGTACATTTACATATGTGTATTCCTGTATTTAGACCTCAGTAAGTGTCCTTTACCCCCCAGTTCTTTCCTGTACTTCCTTTTATTTTCCTCTTGTCCCGCTATCATGTTTGGCCTTCATTCGGGTTTCAGTAATTCTTCTCAGCGACGTTGCCCATGAGCAAGCCCCACCAAGCATCCTGTGCCCTCTTCTCCATCAATTGTAGATCACTTGTTCCCTAATCCCTGGGTTTGTTGACACCCCCGTACCTTCCCCCTCCTCCCTCTCTCCTGTGCCCCCCACCCCCCAACCATCGGTTCCATTTTTTTCTCCTCTGAATTGTTTATCCTTCCTATCTTAATAGACACGCAGAGACAGTAATAAGCACAAAAACAAGAGAAAGCAAATGAAAACAAAAGATCCATCGACAAAAAAGAAAAGCCTATAAATAGTTCCAGGTCTGTTTGTCTACCTCCAGGAGTGTTTTCTGGTGGAGTCTGATGGAGTACCACCCCCTGGCCCCAAAGTCTATTTTTTGGTATTACCTGGGAACTTAATTGCTTTGCTTCGTTTGCTGCTCTGTTGCATGCCCTCACTGTTTGTTTACGCTGGTGTAGTGAGGTCAGATCAGACACAATTCCCACACTGTGTCTCCAGCGTTGTCCCAGTAGCGCTGTGGGTCAGTGAGGAATTGCTTGTCTCGTGCTGGAGCCGGCCCTATGGTCTTTTCTGTGCTTTGGCTACTCTGAGCAGGAATATCGTCCTTGGGGATTGGTAGGCCAGGATGTGTTCCACTCCCTCTACTTCCCCCTTGTTTACTCCTTTGTGCTCTAATCAGATGCACCCCTCTCCCTGAGCTGTAGCTTCAGTGCTGTCCTCTGAAGTAAATTCTTCAGGGGGTGTGGGATGTGGTCCACGTAATTGGGATTGGAGCTGGACCTGCAGGCCTCTTATTGGTTTGCAGCTTCCTGCTGGTATTGCTATTTTAATTGTGCTTTTAAATTTTTACAGAGTACAATTGTCTTTTTCTTGATATAGAATTCCAAGAGTTAGACTTAAAACCAGAAGCCTTAACCATAAAAGAAAAAAAAATGAAACTTCTGCAAAAGACATTGGTAGAGCTGTCCACATGATCCCTCTGTACTGCCATTGGCTTCATCCCAACGCAGAGAGACCCTTAGGACAGGGTAGAGCTGCCCTTTGATTACCCAAGACCATGAATCTTTGCAGGAGTAGAAAACCTCGTCTTTCCCCCACAGATCAGCTGGGGTTTGAACTGCTGACTTTGTAGTTAGGAAGCCAACTTGTAATCACTATAGAGCCTTCAAATGGAGGCCTGTGGGCGTTATGGCTAAAATGAGGTGGACTTGTATGAGGGTTGATTTAGTCTTGAAAGGATCATTTGGCTAAAATTCTTAATAAAGAAAACCCCTCAGATTGAGATTATGCAGTTTTTTTAAACTCTTAACACTTGCTCCAGTAATCAAGTGAAACTTGTAACACAACACATAGTTAAATAAAGCCTCCCTATTTCACATTTCCCTACTCATAAAATAAAGATGGTGCTACTTTTCCGATCTACCCCCCTACAGCATTTTCTGATGAACAGATACAGTCATATATATGAAAATACTTTGAAGAATGTAAGGACTATTATGTAAAAAAATCTTGCTCTAAAATCATAGAAATATTTATGAAATAAAAATATCCAAATGTTATGTTCTTGTTTATTGATATGCCCTCCACCTAGGTCTATATCCTTCTGAAGGTGTGTTATCATCTCTCTAACCCTTCCCCATAGATTTATTCATGCTTTATACCATGTCAAAACATCAAGGGACTCAATTATGTACCTTTTAAATACTTTGAGTTTGGGGACCAAAAGCAAATGTGAATGAACAAGATCAGGGCTGTGGGTGGGATAAGGTTTTCCCTGCAAAATTCCTGTGGGACAGTCCTCGCTGCCCAGGAAGAATGGCAGATGTTCTGGTTACTGCTCCTGAGAGCACACTTTCTGGCCTTTTCTTCACTAGTTCAGTTTTCCGTTTTCTTTTTTCTCCTCCATTTTCTTAAAACTTCTTTATAATAAGACCCCATAATTGTTCTGTGTTACTGAGAAAATCTTCAAAGGTTACCCTTTTGGAACCCCCAAAAAAGTCACCTCAATCTTCTGAATTGACCTCTCTGCCTTGAATTTAACTGGCCCAGCAGGTCCCCTTGCAAACAGTCTCCACTGGACCTGTTTTTGTTAAGACAAGCTAATGAACTGAAGATAAGTGGGTTTCTGAAAAACTTGTCTGCAGCGATCCAGATCACCAAAATATGTTTAAATGCTTTGTTTGGAATAAACATGTACACATATGAAGTAGTATGAATCCTAGTGGCAATACTTTTTTAACTTACCTTTATAGCATTTCCATAGGAGCCCAGTGGCTACATGTCCGGCTGCTAACTACAAGGTCACCAGTTTAAAACCTCAGGAGAAAGATGAGGCTTTCTACTCCCATACAGTCTCAGCAACCCACAGGGGCAGTTCTACCCTGTCCTACAGGGTCATGAGTTTGCAGCAACTTGATGGCAATGAATTTTAATTTTTTATAGCATTTCCATTTACCCCTGTATGCTGAGCAGGTAATCCGATAACTTTGTATGTGTGAAAAAGGCTGCTACTTACTTATTTAGCAAATATGTAGCTAATCACTATGTTAAAAGCGGACTTGTTAGACTGCAAGTTCTCTGAATGTCAAGAAGGGTGGAATTTTAGACACGTGAGAAGGGGCAATGTAGGTCAGGCGAAGTAAGGGTCAAAGGGAAGGGCTGCAGTGTTCTATGAGCACTGAAAAAGGTGTGCCTGCTTTACGTGCCCTCTTGTTGTTTCTGCCCTAGGGAACCCTTCTCTTTCACCAATATGGAATGGTTTCAAAAGGCATCCAGTATGTGAAAGGAGCCCTGGTGGTGCCGTGGATTAAGCACCGCACCGGTCTGCCGATTACATAGTTGACAGTTCAGGCTATTTACTACCATCAAGGTTTATAGTTCCAGAAACCTTATGGAGTAGTTCTGTTCTGCCCTATAGGGTTGCTATGTGTAGAAATCACATAGAAATCAACTTGATGGCTGTGGGCTAGTATGTGCGGTGTAAGGAAGCTCAAGTTGATGCAGCAACATGTAGGAAAAGAGATCTGTTGTCTGACTTCTTTAACCATGCAGAATTTATTGAAAAGAAATGTTGGGAGGTAGGACAGGAGGAATAGGGAAGACAGATGACCGGGTAACAGGGAATGAATAGGGGCAGGAAGACAAGATACATGAGGGCTTCCATAGTTGAGAATCTTGGCTAGGACTCAGGCAGAGGCAGATGTGATTAGCTGTTGATTAGAGGAAATAAATAAATATCAATTGTGCCCAGAAGGATGATGGTGGAGGCCTTGAGTCAGAGCAAGCAGCAAGGGAGGTACAGACTTTTAGATCTTGTTGCAGAAAGATTGATTCCGACAGCATATAATTTGCATCCTGGTTCCATGGGAGAAGAGGTTCATTGATGGGCACATGTTCTCACACCCCTGAACCATGAATTGGAGTTTTCCACCTGTAAGGAAGAGAGAGACACTATAGCGAGCAGATAGCTTCCCCCCCAACGTTAGCTTACAACATATCCCCCTTGTCCCCATGTGAGCATGGCCAAGTGCTCCCCTTTTTTTACATCCAAGCAAGAGATTCACACAAAGTCTGACGACCCCGGGATAGTTTAAACTGTAACTACCCGGTTTGCAGAAGGCTGTGGTTGACACTGGCAGTCCAGACGCCATTCGCAGTGTCCACAGATAAGTCACACCTCCAGTGCCTCCTTCGTGAAGACAGTCCAAGCGAGTGAACAGCCTTGCTGTTCCACAGAGAGCATTGTAAGGCTGGGCATGGCAGATGGAGCGAAGCGAAAATGTAATACCTTATCGTATGATCTTTTGATTCGTTTTAAAGTTGTTTCAGGTTTTAATAATTTCTTCTTTTTGATTGGGGTTTTTCTGTGTTTTGTCTAGTGATGTTGATTTTTGTTGTTTGCTTCAAAGTTTATGACTTTCTGTATATGAAGCCCAGGATAGGTGTGCACCTGGACAGTAACTGGATTCAGAATTGCCGAGGGACGTGGCAGGAAAGGATATGAGGGAATGGGGCGCTAACAGCCGTGAGAACAAGAAGAAAATGTTCTAAAATTAATAGAATAATCTTCCTTAAGAAGTGTTTTTAGCTTACCAGGGTGACTTCTCTGTCTCTTCCTAGCTAATGTCTTCAGGCAAGCGATTTAAGTTTCTCTTTAATTAGTAAGGTTAAAAAACAAACAAAAAACCCCAAACCGTTTCAAGGTTATTGCGAGGATTAAAATAAGAAAATATATTGTAAAGCATCTTAACACAATGCTTGATCTAGACCACTGCCATCAAGCCAATGCCCCCTCATAGTGACCCTATAGGACAGGCTAGAACTGCCTCTGTGAGTTCCAGAGACCAACTCTTTACGGGAATAGAAAGCCCCTTATTCTGGCTTGATATATAGCCGGGGTTTAATAAAGAACTATTATTATTAACGTCCACATCAAGTCACTCCTCTGTTCCAAAAGCCTCAGGTAAACCCCTTAAACTGCTATCAAAGTTATTTGTTTCACCCCTTCCCCCTCACCCCCCCCCCCCGCAAAGTTCTTATGAGATCTGAAATCAGTAGTTCTCAATCTTGACTGCACATTGGAACCACGTAGGAGCTTTAATAATTTATTCGTACCTTGATTCCATAGCATCAGAGATTGTGATTTAATCTGGTACAGCCCAGCATTAGACTGCACAGATTCCAGGCTTTTATTTATTTATTTTGACCCCAACCGATTTAGGCCGGGACAGTCTAGGAGCCTAGAAGTCCAAATTCAGAACACCAGCTTTTGACGGAGGTTTTCTCTCTCTGTTGGCTCTGGAGGAAGGCCCTTGTCTCTTTTAAACATCTGTCCATCGGGCTTTTCTTGGAGATCTTCATGTGCCCTGGCATCAGTCTTCCCCGGGGTCTGTGAGATTCTCACCACAGGGACCCCAGGTCCAAAGGATGTGTTCTATTTGTTTCTTCTTGATGGAACATTTTCTGAATGCTACCTCCTCTTGGGTTTTCCCTGCATCGCTAAACTTCTTTCTCTTGAACTTCAACACTTTATGTGTGCCTTTCTTATGATACTTTGTCACCTTTTCCTTTGTCATATTTGTTATTTAAAACTAACCTCAGTGCTTCGAATAATTCGTTCTTTCAGTTCAACCCCCTGGTAAGAATATACTTTTCCACCCCAGATATACTGAATCAGAATTGGGATCTTGGTAAAATGTAGACTCTGGTTTAGTATATTTGGGGTACAAAGGCAAATTCTCAGCAGGGGGCCAAATAGGAATGAACTGGTTCAAAACCCTGCTCTATCTGTTTGTACAGCCAATATCTGATTCAACTTTTGTTAAAGCCTCATGGTCTGTTTCATTAATGTTTATTGGTGGATGAATGCACCCTTGTAGAAATGTGGAGGAACCTAATGAGGGACCCGACAAACCACCAAGGAAATCATGGTTGAAATAAATAAGATCCGTCATTTTAGGTATGATGAGGGAATATAAGTGGAGAAATATGTAGGAATATGTAGGCCTGATGACTTGTAAATAATTGTTTATTAGCTTTTTTGGTTTTTCAATATTCACCATATAAGGGCCTTTCAAAAAGTTGGAGGAAATTTCTTATTATCTTGAAATTCCATTTTCCAGGAACTCTCTGAAGGCCCTTTTGTGTAGTGGACGTGGTAGGCACTAGGGAGATACAGCCAAGAACAAGATAGTCACAGTCCTGAGCTTACAGTGCCTGGATCCACAGGCAACTTAAACCTTTAATAGGTAGAAAGTCACACCTGGCTGTCCAAATGCCCTTTTTTGTCCAAACCTTCACAAATATGCCCATTTCTACTGGGCACTTCCCCCACTCTAGCGTTAAAGGTTTCACGTCCCATCATCCAGTCTCACCCTGTACATTTCATAGTTGCTACAGACTCTCATCCCCAGGGTGACTGAGAATAGAGAGCACTCAGGTGCAGAACTGTGCAGGCCTGTGATTACAGCTCTGTAGCTCCAGCCTCCTTTTAAGCTGTATTAGATCTGAAAAGGCCCTCCACTAAGCTAAGATTATGCTCATATCTTGAAAGAATAAAGTTCTCTTCGTTCCTGATGAATCGCCACTTGATCTCTCTCCAATCCCCTAACATCCTTCTGCCCCAGTTGGTGCTCAGGTTAGTTGGTGTGTTCTCTGACAGATTGTCTCATGAAGTCACTCACCACTTACCTTCAAAGATCTTCTTCAGCATGCACTGCTGAGAGTTCTGAGTGGAGCAGACGCCCTCCCCACGAAGACATTTTCCTTGCTCATTCATGTAAGAGCATGTATGGCAACTTAATCCAGCAGCTGAAAATTTAAGATTTAATACTGATGAAATGCCTTAATGAATTAGGTATAGAGATTTGAATCGGGGGAGAGATGATGGACAAAAATAAGTTACTTGATACAGCACATTAATTTTTTGGTCCCTGCTGAGAATGTCAGGATCCTGTGTCTTGCACAGCATAATTAATGTATTTTTATTGTTTCCTCTGTGACTTTATTAATATGAATCCCAAATTTATCTCTATAATACTGATTTTCAGTTTAGACCATATCTCCATGGGATTCCTGGACATTTATAAATGTGGAATGAGTACAGGCTATGGCTGTGGTTCCCAACCTTCCTAATGCTGCGGCCCTTTCATACAGTTCCTCATGTTGTGCCCCCAACCATAACATTATTTTCATTGCTACTTCATAACTGTAATTTTGCTACTGTTATGAATCAGGTGACCCCTGTGAAAGGGTTTTTGACCCCCCCCCAAGGGGTCGCAACCATAGGTTGACAGCCTCTGGGCTATGGGGTTAAAACAGACATGGATTTGAATCTAGTTTGCCAATATCTAGCTGTGTGAATTAGGCATATTACTTAAGCCTCACTTATCATTTGAAAAATTAGGATGAGACTTATTCAGTGGGTGAAATACGAAGTGTTTGTTTCTGGTAATAACTTAAAGCATCAAATCTTGTGTCGTGTTTCTGTTCCTTGAACAACCCCATTTCAGGAAGAGTCACCACAGTGCAGTTATCCGGGAAACCTATTCTGGATCTAGCAGACAAAGTTGCCTGTGTCCTTTACTTTCCATGTTCAACAATATACCAGCCACTGTGCTAGACATCTCTTGACAAGGTCTGAGAAGTTGCACGAGCTAACATTGTAAGAGGCAGATTGATCATGAGGCTAATAAAAGTTAGTCTTCAGGGTTCTGCACAGCCGTGAGCTACTTCTGGGGAGCTTGAGCATTTTGTATTTGTCAGTTCTTATGAGGTGGGAGGGGAGGGCTGCTAGCACTTTGTATTCATATTGTTTTTCTTAAAGAGCTCTCCAAATGGCGTGGCGTTAGGGCCCCCACCCAGCTTGGATCCCGCCTCCTGGCATCATGGTTACCCACCCTGCATAGAGACGCCTGTTTGCGAAGTGTCAACTGTTATTTCCACTCTTCTCCTTCCTTCTCTAAAATTCAGCACTTCAGACATGTTCATTCCCATTCAACCCACGCTGAAAATTTGTATTTACATCCAAGATACACAAGATCAGAATCTATAGTGTAATCAGATACTCAGGAGATTCTTTTAAAAAAATCATTTTATTGGGGGCTCGTACAACTCTATCACAATCAATTGTGTGAAGCACATTTATACATTCATTGCCCTCATCATTCTCAAAACATTAAACATGACCTGAGACTTTTTAAAATGTAGATTCTGATGCAGTATATCTGGGGTGGAAATACAAGTTATCAAACTGGGTCAAACCAGAAAGAACTGGTTTGCAGCCCTGTTAAAACTCATGAGCCATGCGCCACTTCCCACCTGAAGTCAAGGACTGGTACCCATCCAAATGCGGCTCACCTGAAGATGGAGTGATTGAAGAGAGTGTGCCTAACGACGGTTCGCTGGAAGGCTTCTCACCGGAAGCCTGCTCTCCAGAGGATTCACTGGAAGATAACTGGTCGTTTGAAGATTTATCGTTTGAAGGCTTTTCCGAAGGCTTTTCCACGAAAGATTGATCACCTGAAGATTGATCACTTGAAGATTGTTCACCTGAAGACTTTTCACCTGAAGCTTTATCACCGGATTTTTCACCTGCACTCTGCTCACCAGACTTTTCACCTGAAGCCTGTTCACTAGAAACCTTTTCACCAGAAGATTTTTCACCTGAAACCTTATCCCCAGAAACTTTGTCGCTGGAAGATTTGTCACCGGAAGCCTTTTCACTGGAAACCTTTTCGCCAGAAGATTGTTCGGCCACAGACTGATCACTAGAAGCTTGCTCTCCTGAAGTATTCTCGCTGGAAGAGTGCTCACTTAACGAGTGCTCGCCTGGAATGGACTCGTATAAAGACTCCGCGTCTGAGGGGTTTGCAAGTGGGAAGTACTCACTTGAAAGTTGGTGGATTGAAGCTTGATGATCTATAGAGCCAAGAGGCTCATCAGGCTGACCTGATGCTCCTAGGTTAGAGGTGGGAACAGGAGAGAAATGGCAACGGTGAGAGAATGTCAGGAGTAAAGGCCACTTTGATAGTTTCAATAAAATTGGAATATCTATGGAAAGAACACTGGGAGAAACATGCTACTCTCTTTCCCCAGCATCTCTTACCATTTATAACTGGTTGCTTTATCACGCTGCTGGCACATAGGAACGGCCTTCAGCAAGTTTAGGGGGAAATGGAATGAAAAGCTAATGATCCCCCACCACCACCACACGCACACGACCATGCGCACACGTGCACCACACACACACCACCACAGGCACACACCAGCACCACACGCACACACACCACACACCACCATACACACGACCATGTGCACACGTGCACCACACACACACCACCACAGGCACACACCAGCACCACACGCATACCACCACACGCACACACACCACACACACACACACTCCACCACCACACGCACACACCACACACACACATACCACCACACGCACACCACCACATGCACAGCACCACCACACCACACGCACGCACACCACCACACGCACACACACCACCACACGCACACCACCACATGCTCAGCACCACCACACGCACAGACACCACCACACGCACACCACCACACGCACAGCACCACCACACGCACACCACCACCACACGCACAGCACCACCACACGCACACCACCACCACTACTTTCTGAAGCCCGCTGTATTACTGTCTGGTGGCAGTATATCTACCCTTGAGGAGTCAATTTTTAAGTCTAACAAGGCAAACAACTTAATTTCTGGAAGTCTATTGTCAAAAACAAAGATTGTCATCTGATTCAGAGCTCAGAGCCTCTCTTTTTTCCTGCAGGAGGCAGGAGAGAACAAAGCCTACCAAGATTGTGAGGGAGTGAGGAGGGGGAGGTCCTATAAAAGGAAATAATGGATCACACACACAACCATTTTTTTAAGTCATTTTATTGGGGTCTTGTACAACGCTTATCACAGTCCATCCATCCATCCATTGTGTCAAGCACAGTTGTTGCCATCATCATTCTCAAAGCAGCTGCTTTCCACTTGAGCCCCTTCACACAGTCTTGAAGGAGAGACTTCACAAGTCTCGGCCTCGTGGCCCTGCTAGGGTCTGAGCCGGCTTTCTCGGCAGCATTTCATATTTATCTCCTTGGCACACTAACTTGAGGACCCCTTACATGCAGCTGGTTGGGACAAACCTTCCTTCAGCTTCTAGAGAGACCTTTTCCCCCATCTTCGAGAACATCAGGCTCAAGTATATTGAGTGGCTAAAAGGACCGCCCCAGACCATTGAGCCTCTCTGGCTGTAAAGTCACATTTAGGAAGATTTGGCTGGTTAGGGATTCTCAGAGGTGGGCTTGCGAAGCTATACCTGATTCTGAGTCCAAATGGTTAAGGACTGAAGCATTTTAAAGGAGGCCCCTTATGTATACACACACCAGTAGATATGTAACATAGAGGACTCACCTCTGGCAGACCCAAGCAGGTAAATTAGTAAGAGAAACCTCATCTGGATTTGGGAAAGCAGGAGCCCTGGTGTTGGGCACCCAAGAACCCAGAAGGAAACTGTGAGGAGAAACTCCCAAGAGTGAATCAGAGCGTTGGGATTCTAGAATCACAGAGTCAGATCATATCTCCTCATAATGGGCTGTGCCCTGAGATTCTAACGTAGCCTGTGAGGCAGGCTGACCCTCTACCAGCCCATGGAAATCCACCAGGGAAGAGTGAAAGTTTTTGCTATGTGCAAGGTGCTGTGTTGGGACTACCTGCCCTATCTTAAAAAATATGACTAAAATAATTTATACCCTCTAATAAATTTAAAATCAACCTACTCGCTTTTTAAAAAGTTCTTGACATTGAAGGATGATTGGCTGACTTTCTATTTGCTTTACTGAATTAGCCTCTCTTTGTCATGATCTGCACCCTAGAAGTCTGACCTCTATGGACTTTATTTATCTGGGGGTTTGATTAGATTGAGTGTAGCCAAGGGAAAATGTGAGGGTAGAGAGACACAATATTGAGTATTTCCTGCCATAGTTATGACACTGGCTGGGTCTTTTATGACAGATCTTCTTGTGTGTGGCCTCACTTCCAAGATTCCAGCTTTTCCACAAGGCGAGGGTAACATGTTCTCCCCCCGCCCCTTACCTCCTTAGGCCTAGAGATGATAATGGTCTCTAACTGTTGCTAGAACCTTCATGTTTCAACTTTCTTTGTTTCCTTAAACCTGCCCATAGTCTTTCCATGTCCACCTACACTAGTCATGGTTGTGACAAGAGACAGGTGGCAATTCAAATGGGCATCTAGGGAGAGTTTATAGAAATGCAGGCAGGGCAAAGATACCAACAAGGGATAGTTGAAAGTTCTACCGTAAGATGTAATTTCTATCCAGGGGTAGCCAAGCAGACAAGGTGAGGCATCCACCTGGTACAAAGCTGGTTCTAGAAGATTTCCATAGGCCCCATGTCCTTGCTCGTTGCCCAGCGCTCTTAGACTGCTCTGTCACTTGTATCAATGAACTTTTGATCTAGAGTAGATTTGATCACTTTTGAATTATTTGTCGAGAGGGCAGTGATAACCCGGTGGTCAGATTCCTGCCTTCTACGAAGGAGGTTCCAGTTGGATCCCCAGTTGTGCAGTGTACTGTGGTTCGTTAAGTCCGTCTTTTAACCAAAGGACTGAGTGGGACTACGTAAAATCAGATGTACATGTCTTTACCGCTGGGATCAGCCAGTTTTGCCATTCTGTTCAGTTTTAAAGGAACCATCTCAGACCTGGGGATGAAGTACTTCACTACCATTAAGAAAGAGCCAGGAGTGGGGCATGTTCTTTGGACCTGGAGAGAGCTACATGGAATCTACTTGATCCAGGAGATGGGAGGCTGTGGCACTAGAGAAGTGGCAGAGAAGCAGCAGCGACTGAGGAAGATGAGCGTGAGCGAGAACAGAGCAGTGGATTTCCGAGCCTACAGAGCAAGTAAACACGAGTGTGCTTACAGGCAGGTGGCTGGCTCCCTGGCAGAGTGGGTTGCCTCCAGTAACTTAACCTGGGAAGCTAGACTGAGGCTTATGGTAGAGTGATGTGCCCTTTGGGCATTTACTGGCAATACTAAAGGAACTTTGTAACACTTGCCTGCACAATGACAAAGTCTTGTGGCTGGGAGGCCCAGGCCAGAGAGAGGCATATCTGAGAAGAGGTAGTCCTGACTGTAGAATTACAGTATCCTGTGTATTTTTTATCCTGAATTGTAACCTGTTAGCTTCCCTAATAAACTCCATATCTGTGGTTATTTTCTGTGAGTTCTGTGTGGCCATTGTAATGGATTATAGAGCCTGCAGAGTGCCTGGGAAGAGACAATTGATGTCAAAATTGGTAAAGGGGTTGGAGGCATGTCTGACTTCTGCCTTGTAAGAATTGACCAAGAGTGGATGCTGATGGTGATTCTCCTCCCTCCTCCCCTTGTGAAGTCAGAGAACACGAAACACTGCCCCTATGGCATTTTAGCACCAGTCAGTGCACTTCAAGTATAGTCACTGTTCATCTGAAGTGGAAGCTAGTATGTTGATCAGACGTTGAACAAGTTGTAGCACAACCCCTAGACTAAGAAGAACTAAGAAGAAAGACTTACTGATCGACTGAAATCAGCCAATGAAAACCCCATGATTTACAAGGCTCTGACCCCATGGTCCATGGAGTCTTCATAAAACAAGGTTGACTTGACAGCAGCTAACAATTAGCAAACTGCTCTTTTGCTTAATGTCTGTGTCTCCATTAGATTCTTAAGCTTGAAAGGAGGGGACCCTGTCTTGGTTGATCACTCCAGTATCTTAACGGCATGCTTGCCATGTAATACCCAATGCAAACCAAGTCAATTTCAATCCCTAACCACCCTATAGGACAAGGTAGAACTCTCACTTTGAATGTCCAAGAATTTAAATCTTTACATGATTGAGCAGCTTCATTTTACTCCTGCAGATTGGTGGTTTCGACTCAATAACTTTGTGGTCAGCAGATCAATGCATAACCCACTATACCACAATGAATAACCCACTTTGCCACATAATAGACAATACATTTTGAATGGCCTTTTTTGCCTCATGTAGTACAATCTAGAGGGAAAAAAAAATCAGGACCATCAGGGGTCAAAAGTTACAGAGAAAGACTTATTTCACTTGAGTTGGAGAGCAAAAGTAGAATTTCTGTGCCTGAGGCTAGGTCCCTAGGGATTAGAGAAAGGATGGGGGAGGGGGAGGAAATCTTACTATCAATAGTCCCTTCATTTCTAAAAGTGAGTTTGGAGAAGAATAGCTGTGGGATCACATTGGGTTGCACTTTTGTTGATATGGGCAGTGGGAATTGTGAAGAGGTAGAGATATATCACATATTAATCCTACCCTTCAGTACAGTGAACTACTGAATATTGCTCTTCTAGCTATAACCCTCTGTTTTTATGATATGTTGTAAATCTTAGCCTTTATGCCTGTGGTTGAGGCCTGGTGGTATAATGGATCATATATGCATTGGGCTGTTAACCACAAGGTCAGCAGTTCAAAACCACTAGATGCTCCACAGAAGAAAGATGAGACTTACTTCATGTAAAATGATTTACAGTTGATTTCCAGCAAGATGGTGACCGAGTAACACATACCAGAGGGACTTTGTAGAAATCAATGCAGGAGAGTCACTAAGAGGGAAATTTCACACTGTTGGGTCACAGGAGGAGCATCTTAAAGATAAATAGGCACAGATCCACTAGGTTTTGAGGAGCTGGGGGCCTTTGGCTTGCCACCGTGGAGGCCAGCGAGGGTTTTACCTTAGCCCTGCCACTGTCTTGGGCAGTCTGGATCCTTTGGAGCTGGCCTGAGGGCTTTATCTCAACACAGCCACAGCTTGCCACTGCCTTGGGGTAGCATTTAAACCCCTCCGGCCCCACAGTCAGGGATAAGGGCTCAGCTATATTGTTACTTCCCCCCCCCCCCGCCTCTCTTCTCTCTTTCCCTCCACAGTCTCAGTGGACTCAAAGTTTTTTGTTTTGTTTTGTTTCTTTTCTCTTACATGCCACTGTGGACCTACAGGCCACTCCCATTAGCCAGAGGCATTTACCCCTGTCCTCCACCCAGCTTGGCAAGCCCCACTCTGCTGCATAAAATGAGGAGGGGGAAATCTGGCCCACCTTCATCTGGGGGATATCCCAGCCACATCTTCCAGGGAAAATCCCAACTGCCTCCTGCAATGCCTATCTCCTGTCCACCTTCCTCCGAGAGAAATCCTGCCTGCCCACACCTCCTCTGCAGCACTGAACATGCTGCTGGGGAAATCCCACCCACCTTCTTCTGGAGGAAGTCCTGCCTACATGGCTGGGGGAGCTCCTACCCTTCCTCTGTGGTCCCACATGACTGAGGGAACTTCCTCTCACATGCCATTGTGCCTCACACAGCCTAAGGCAACTCAGCCAACACTCCAGTGTTCCACGCTACTGTGGGAACCTCTTCCAAACCTCTGCAGCAATCTAGTTGACCAGGGAAATTCCACCCACCATCCATGGTACTCTACACCAGAGTGGGCACACCCACCTGCCTTCTGGGGCCCTCCAGTAGCAGTAGGCATCTCCACACGCCCTCTGCAGCATCCCAAGTTGCCATGGGCCACACTGTCATGGCTTCTTGTGAGATCACCCAGTGCAGCACCATCCTCGTGGGTCCACAACCTCCCAACCAGTGCTCCCTCGGAGGACCATTAACTTGCTCTCCAAATAACAGAATACTGGTTGACTAGGGAAAGAGTGAAGCCACAGAAGGATAAAACAGTAGACCAATCCCATAGTGCAATTAGCTGTAAACAGTTTGAAGAAGCATTCCTAAGAGTCTTTCAGAGAACCCAGTGCTCTTCGACTCTCTGGAAAATGGCACCAGACTCCTCTAAAACAATGCAACGCAAAACAGCAATCAGCCACTACAACCTCAATGGAAAAAATTAACAAACCAGGAGAACCAAAAGGCAATGTCGGAAGATGTCTTGAACCTAGCAACGTGCATAGAAGAAGCAGACATTGATCTGCCACAGAAAGAAACTTTCAGAATGCTGTTTGGAGTCATACAGAATATGATGGAAGCAATATAGAAAAATGATGAAATGATAGAGGAGATAAAGATCATACACCAAAGGGAAATACAAGAGCTTAGGGGTGAGATAACAGAAACCTGTAGCAGACTTATGGATTTCTCCAACCAACTGGAGAAGGCAGAGAACTGCACCAGTGACTTGGAGGACAGGCAAGCAGACTAACAAACGTGAACAAAAGTCTAATACGATCTTAAGAGAAGCAGAAGAAAACCTAAAAGTTATGTCTGATGCTATGGAGAAAAATAATTCCAGAATAATTGGATTACCAGAGAACGACAATAAAGAAATCAACTGCAAAAATAGTGAGAGAATTTTTGGAGGAAAATTTCCCCAGCTTAATGAATGAAAACCAGGCAAACATTGAAGAGACTGAAAGAACACCAGCTACACAGAATCCCAAGAAGTCACCAAGGAACATAATAGTTAAACTATCCAAATTTGAGGAAAAGGAGAAAATCATGAGAGCAACTACAGAAAAACAAGCAGTCACCTATAAAGACTCCCAAACAAGGATATGCTCTTACCCATCAGTGGACACTATGAAAAAGATGAGAACATGGAGTAAAATATTTCAAAAACTGAAGGAAAATAACGCAAACCCAAGAATATTCTATCCTGCCAAATTATTTATCAAGTTAGACGGAAAAGTAAGAGTTCCCAGACAAGGAAAAAAATCAAAGAATATGTTAAAAGAAACCCAACCGTACAAAAGATCCTTGCTGACTAAATATGGGCAGAAGACCAGTACGCACCAAGCACAAATAAGAGACCACCACATAGAACAACCTCACCTAGAGGTCAACAAAGAGAAAACAGCCCCCAAGATAGCATTGGCTTAAGGGTGGAAAGAAGTCAATAATGAACCAACCACACACATGCATGCACAACACACTGATAACAAAGGGAGGTAGGAAGACACCCAACATAAAAGGTATAAGATGACATGACAGAGTCACAGATGGATGTAATAACCCTGAATATTAATCGACTGAACTCAGGTATTAAAAGGCTGAGGCTAGCAGACTGGCTTAGAAGACACCACCTGTCAACTTGCTGCCTACAGGAGACACATCTCAAGATTATAGACAAAAATAGACTGAGAATCAAAGGCTGGAGAAAAATATACCAAGCACACAGCAGTTCTAAAAAAGCAGGGGTTGCAATCCTAATCTCAGATACAATGGATCTCAAAGTACAAAACATAAAAATAGATAAGGAGGGACATTATATAATGCTCCAGGGAACTGTAGACAAAGAACCATTAATCATTTTAAGCATATATTCCCTGAAGGAGAGACCCACTGAATACCTCGATCGAATGCTCCAAAAAACTAAAAAAGAAATCACAGTTTCAACAATTATAGTAGGTGACTTCAATGCACTGCTCTCTAAGAAAGATAGATCACAGTGGGGAAAAAAACTCAACAAGGAGGCTAGAGATCTAAACACTACAAATATAGTTTAACCTGATAGATATTTACAGAGCTCTCCACCCAAATACAAAAATATTCACATTCTTTCCAACCCCACATGGCACTTATTCAAAGATAGACCACATGCTGGGGCATAGGTAGAATGTGCATAAATTTAAGCACATTGATATCACACAGACCTCTTTCTGACCACTGTGCCATAAGGTTGGAAATCAACAAAAGGAAGATGAAGAAAACATGGGCACACAATTGGAGGATGAATAACTTTCTACTGCCAAAGGAATGTGTACTGGCCCAGATCAGAGATGAAATTTAGAAACTTTAAGAATAACGAGAATGAGAACATGATGTACCAAAACTTTTGGGACACAGCAAAGGCAGTCATCAGAGGAAATTTCATAACAGTACATGCACACATGAAAAAGGAAGAGAGACTTATGATTGATATGCTGGCAAAGATTTACAGCAACTAGAGCAGAGTCAACAGGACAATCCTACTAATAACAATAGAAAATAATAAAAATCAGGGCTGAGATTCAAGACAGGGAAAATAAGCAAACTATGGGAAAAAATTATGCAACTAAAAGTTGGTTCTTTGAAAGGATAAGCAATTGAAAGACCGCTGTCGAACCTAACCAAAGAAAGGAAGGAACAAATTTTAATAGCAAGGATGAGGGACGAAAGAGCGGACATTACAACAGACCCTAATGAAATAAGGATAGTTACACAGTACTACAAAGAACTGTACTCCAATGAATTTAACAACTTGGAAGACATGGACAAATTCTTGGAAAAACAACCCCTCTCTAGACTATCCCTGATGGATGTCAAGAATCTCAACCAGACCCACAGCAATAGAAGAAATAGGTTATCAAGGGATTACCAACAAAAAAAACCCTGGATCAGATGGCTTCACAGGAGAATTCTACGAAGCATTCAGAGAACTGACACCAGTCCTGCAAAAACTCTTCTAGAACATAGAAAAAGACCGCAAACTCCTGATCTCTTTCTATGAAGCTAGTATAATTCTGATACCCAAACCTGGAAAGGATCCCACAAGAATCGAGAACTACAGACCAATATCCCTTAATGAACATTGCTGCAAATTCCTTAACAAAATTCTGGCCAATAGAATACAAAAGTATATAAAACAAACAACTCACCATGACCAAGTGGGATTCATACCAGGGATGCAGGGATGGTTCAACATACGAAAGACCACTAGTACCGTTCTCCACATTGACATGAAAAACTATAGGAACCACATGATAATATCGATAGATGCAGAAAAAGCATTTGACAACATCCAACACCGATTCCTGTTTAAAACACTCAAGCAGATAGGAATGGAAGGAAAATTTCTCAATATAATACAAGCTATCTATGAAAAACCAACAACCAACGTGGTAATCAATGGAGAAAAGATGAAAACAATTCCACTGAAAAAGGGGACCAGACAAGGAAACCCCTTGTCCCCAATCTTATTAAACATCATACTGGAGGTCTTAGTTAACAGTATAAGTCAAAGAAAAGACATCAAAGGTATTCGCCTGGGGAAGGAAGAGGTAAAACTCAGTATTTGCAGATGATATGATTTTATATATGGAAAATCCCAAAAGCTCCAAAAGAGGAGAACTGGAAGCAATAGAGGAATATGGCAGAGTGGCAGGATACTAGATCAACAAACAGAAGTCTGCTGGACTGCTATACACATCAGAGAAGACCACAGAAGAGGAGATAAAAAAGATGATACCCTTCACAATAGCCATGGACAAACAGAAATATCTAGGGATATACCTGACCCAAAAAAACCAAAAGATTCATATGAGGAAAACTACAGAATACTATTATAAGAATCCAAGTGTGATCTCCATAAATGGAAGAATACCCCATGCTCATGGATTGGAAGACTCAATATAGTAAAGATGTCAGTTCTGCCCAAGGCACTATATAAGTTTAATGCAACCCTGGTACAATTATCATCATCTTTCTTCAAAGAATTGGAAAAACTGACTACCAACTTCATATGGAGAGGGAAGAGGTTCAGAATTAACAGAGCACTCCTCAAGAAGGCCATAGTGGTAGGATTTATATTACCTGACTTTTGCATATATTATACAGCCACAGTGGTCAAAACCACATGATATTGGTATAATGACAGATACTCAGACCAATGGAAAAGAACTGAAAACTGAGAAATAAAATCATCATCATACAGACAACTGATCTTTGATTAGGGCCCCCAAAATATCAAATGGATGCCCTCTTCACGAAGTGGTGCTTGAAAAAAATGGATATCTACCTGCAGAAAAATGAAGCAAGACCCTTATCTCACTCCATACACAAGAATATACTCAAGGTGGATTCTAGAACTCGAGTAAACACCAAACTATTAGGACCATCAATGAGGGAACAGGGACAAACTTGAGAACTTTGGGGCAGGGAATACACAGGCAGTCAGAAATAGGAAAGGACACAAACACAGAGGAGTCACAAATGGACAAATGGGATATACTGAAGGTAAAACACCTGTGTACATTGAAAGAATTCACCAAGAGAGTAATAAGAGAGCCCACAGACTGGGAAAACATCTTTAGCAATGACACATCAGACAAAGGCCTTATTACTGAAATCTACAATACTCTGCTACCTTTCAAAAAGAAAAATACTAATTGCCCACTGAGGAGGTAGGCAAAGGACCTGAAGAGAAGTTTCACAGAATCTGAAATCCGATGGCCAATAAACATATGAGAAAATATTCTCGATCATTAGTCATAAGAGAAATGCAAATTAAAACAACAATGAGATACCACCTAACACCTTCAAAGATAATCCAATTAAAAAAATCAGCAAGCAGCAAGTGCTGGAGGGGTTGTGGTGAGATAGGAACTCTCGTCCACTGCTGGTGGACATGTAGGTATGTACAGCCACTAGGGAAATCAACTTGGTGTTATCTAAAACAAATGAAAATTGAACTACCATAACACCCAGCAATCCCCCTACTGGGCTTAAACCCAGAAGAGGCAAGAAATAAATGACAGCCAGACATCTGTGGTCCAATGTTCATCGTAGCACAGTTCACAATTGCAAGGAGTTGGAAACAATCCAAATTCCCATCAACAGACGAATGGATTAAAAAACGGTGATACATACATACAATGGAATCTTATACATCCCTAAAAAGCAATGTTGAATACATGAAGCACATCGCCACATGGGAAGAACTGGAGGAAATTATGATAAGCAAAGTAAGCCAAGCACAAAAGGACAAGCACAACATGAATCCGCTGAGGGAAACTTAAAAATGCAAAAGTGGATTAAGGAAAAAAGCTACTGTATACATATATTCCTAGGGTGAGGTCCAGGTAGTATGGCAGGGGCCAGACCAAATCCAGGGATACATATGATAGCCAACTAAAAAGACTAGGGGTGGAGAACAAAAACGTCATGGGTAGTGAGGGAACAGGGCACCAACCCTTCCAAGGGGAGGGTATTGTTTATATCTCCACAGGGAAAGAGGGACCAGTCTTCAACCCGGTGCTCCAAGATGTGAATGCAACTTACTGGCATGAAACAGGGAACCAACAGAGAGGTCTGAGGGGCTGGCTTCAATCCCAACTACATGGACAGCTCCCCCTCCCTGAAGAAGAATTCACTTCAGAGGACAGCACTGAAACTACAGCTCAGGGAAAGGGATATGTCTGATCAGAGCAACAGGAGCAAATGAAGGGGGAGGAAAAGAGAGTGGAGCACGTCCTGGCACCACCGGGCCCTGAAGACAATATTCCTGCTCAGAGCAGCCAGTGCACAGAGAAGATCATAGAGCTGACCCAACTCTGAGACATGATGTCCCTCAATGACTCATAGCACTGTGGGGAAAACACTGAAGACACAGTGTGCGAATTATGCCCGATCTGACCCTACCACACCAAGACGAAACACTAAGGGCGTGCAACAGAACAGCAAGGGGAGCAGAGCAAGGAAGTCCCCAGGGAATACCAAGAATATACTTTGGGGCCAGGGCCTGGCACCCCATCAGACTCAATTGGAAAACATTCCTAAAGGTTAACAAACAGAGCTTGAGCCACTTACAGGCTTTTCTTTTTTTGTGTCCTTGGTTTTTGTTGTTTTGTTTTCTTTCATTGCTTTGTTTTGCTCTCTCTTGTTTTTGTGCATATTATTATCTCTGTGTGTCTATCTAGATTAGATAGGCAAGATAAACAATCTGGAAGAGAAAACACCAGGACCAACAGTTCCTGGGGGAAATGGGAAGAGAGGGCAGTGGGGGAAAGGAAGAGGGTGTTAACAAACCCAGGGACAAGGGAACAACAAATGATCTAAAATTGATGGTGAGGAGGGTATAGGAGCCCTGGTAGGGCTTGATCAATAGCAATGTAATTGAGAGGTATTACTGAAACCCAAATGAAAGCTGAACCTGATAGTGAGACAAGAAGAAAGTCAAAGGAATTAGCAGAAAGAACTAGGAGGCAAAGGGCAGTTATAAAGGTCTAAATACAGGCATGTACATATATAAACATATTTATATATGATGATGGGGGAATAGATCTATGTACACATATTTATAGGTGGAGTATTAAGGTAGCAAATAGACATTGGATCTCCACTCAAGTACTCCCTCAACTTAAGAACACTTTGTTCTATCAACCTGGTATTCCATGATGCTTACCTTCCCGACATGATCACTGAAGACAAATGGATGCATAAGCAAATGTGGCGAAGAAAGCTGATGGTGCCTGCCTATCAAAAGTTTAAATGTCTGTGGTCTTAAAGGCTTGAAGATAAACAAGTGACCATCTAGCTGAGAAGCAACAAAGCCCACATGGGAGAAGCACACCAGCCTGTGTGATCATGGGGTGTCAATGGGATCAGGCATCAGGCATCAAATAATAAAAGAATCATATCATTGTGAATGAGGGTGTGTGTGGTGTGGTGACACAAAGCCCATATGTAGGCAACTGATCATCCCCTTACAGAAGGGTCGTAGGGAGGAGATGAGCCAATCAGGGTGCAGTATAGCACCAATAAAACACAACTTTACTCTAGTTCTTTAATGCTTCCCACCACCACTCTCCTGCTCTCTTGATCCCAATTCTACCTTACAATCCTGTCTAGACCAGAGGATGTACACTGGTACTAATAAGAGCTGGAAATACAGGGAATCCAGGACAGATAAACCCCTCAGGACCAATAATGAGAGTAGTACCCAGGGGGTAAGGGGCAGGTGGGGGATAAAGAGGGAACCAATCACAATGATCTACATTTAACTCCCTCCCTGGGGGATGGAGAACAATAATGTGGGTGAAGGGAGACATCAGTCAGTGTAAGACATGAAAAAAATTTTATAAATTATCAAGAGTTCATGAGGGAGGGGGAAACAGGGTGGGAGGGGGGAACATGAGCTGATACCAAGAGCTTAAGTGTAGAGCAAATATTTTGAGAATGACAAGGGCAACTTATGTACAAATGTGTTTTATATAATTGATGTATGTATGGATTGTGATAAGAGTTGTATGAGCCCCTAATAAATTGATTTAAAAAACCCAAACAACTCTTACTCCAGACACCTCCCTTGAACATACTTATGCTGCCTTATTCAAATAAGGAGAGTTTCCTGTGGGCATAGTCCAGTATGTACAAATGGAATGCCCTGGCGAACATTTCTTGTTCTGAATCCAACACTATGCTCTTCATCACCTTGACACTGGTTGATTTTTTTTAAAACATTTTATTAGGGGCTCATACAATTCTTATCACAATCCATACATATACATACATCAATTGTAGAAAGCACATCTGTACATTCTTTGCCCTAATCATTTTTTCCCCCTCTTTTCTTTTTTTTTACATTTTATTAGGGGCTCATACAACTCTCATCACAATCCATACATATACATACATCAATTGTATAAAGCACATGCATACATTCCCCGCCCCAATCATTCTCAAAGCATTTGCTCTCCACTGGTTGATTCTTGAGACTTGAACCTTCACACATGCTGTTTCACCAGCTTGCAGAGCCTAGTGAGTCAGCATCTGACCTGTCCTTGTGGGTCCCTCAGTCCCTGTAGCCACATGAGTAGAGAAAGGCCTCCAGCGGGATGCCTGACCTATGGACCTACACCAGTCCCTAGATTGTGCATGAGTTTTATGAGCTGTTGCAGGGACTCACAGGAGCCTACGATGGGAGGGAGAAGACTGAGGACATACCTAATGAAGGAATGGCTCCGCGATTTGGAAAAGCTGGACATTTGGGACAGTACATGAATGCGAACACTATTAAGTCACACAATTGTTCCTTAAAAGACTCATCAATTGGCCTATTATTATTAATATTTTCGTTCTATCTTTTTGGTTTTCCTGGAAGTTAGAGTAATCACAGAGATGATTGCCCCTATCTGTCCCTTAAACCTTGTGTCTTGGTGCCTAAAAGCCATTTTGATCAAGCAATAGTACAGAGAGACTGTTTTGCTCTGAGGACTGGACTCTTATGAAAAATCTGTCTGTTTAGAGAGACAGACTCCAAAGAAGATAGAATCAGACGTGGTGCTTAGGTATAGAGCTGATCAGTAATCATTAGGGTTGTGAGTTGGGCTGCGATCCCCATGGTCTGCAGTTCAAAACCACCAGTAGCTCCAAGGCAGAAAGACTGGGCTTTCTACTCCTGTGAACAGTTACAGTCTTGGAAACCCAGAGAGGGCCATCCTATGAGTTAGCATTGACTCGATGGCAGTGAGTTTGGACTTTTTTGTTTGGAATAATAATTGTATTTTGTCTCCAAGCCAGTGTTATTTACTGTGCCTGCTTGGTGGTCAGGGTCAGACTGTCATTGCTCTTGGTGTCTATCTTCAGACTAGGTCCTCAGTGGACATCTAACCTCGCCTGAAGACAGTTTGTCAAGAGATCTCATTGTTCCACTAATACGGCTTTGCCCTGCAGTTATCTTAATTCTCTGTCACAGGAGCAAGGTATAGATGACACTGGCAATCAAATAACTTCCCTGAATCCTCATGAGCAACGGAGGAGAAGCTATAGGAAGGCATCACAAGGAATTGTAGTAAGCTAGCCTCCGAAAGGGGCCAAAACAAGGTTTAGCATGGACTGCACTTTGTCTTCTTTCAGAAAGTAACTCATGACACTAGGCTGACGAACTAGCTTCGTTACATTGAGCTGTCATCCATATTGAAGGCTGCAGTCCTGACCTTCATCAGCAAGGGCTTCAAGTCCTCCTCACTTTCGGCAAACAAGGCTGTGTCCTCTGCATGTCACAGGTTGGCAGTAAGCCTTCCTCCAATCTGGATGCCACGATCTTCACATAAGCCAGCTTCCCTGATGAACTACTCAGCATACAGAATGAATATGTATGGCAAGGAGATACAACCCTGACACACTTCTTTCCAAATTTTAAACCATACAGTATTCCTGTAAAGAGTCACTGTCTCAGAAACTCATGGGGACAGTTCTAGCTTGTCTGATAGGGTCCCTGTGAGTCAGAATCTACTTGATGGCAGTGCATTTGCTTTTTCTAACTTCTGCTATAATCAACTTTACACTGCTCGTATTCTGATAACACGGCTGTTCACCATCTGGGATTACCATCAGGAGGATTCACGGCAGGCTTACTCCATGTGTGGGGCCTATACATGGATTTGGGTTTCTACTACCATTCATAGCTCAGTCTGCTGGGTTCTGCGACTCAGAAGGCAGCTGCAGCAGGAGAAACCCATGGGCCTGGCCTGGACATGCCCTCCCACCCACCTCCTCTTCCTCACTGATCTGGCGACCTTTTGTCCCCCGCTGTCAATGAAGCCACTTTCTCTGTGGACTGTTAAATCTTTACAAGCCTCATCTTTCTCTCACGGCACAGCGGTGGTTTCAAACTGCCGACCATGTGGTTAGCAGCCCAGCGCATATCCTCTATGCCATGAGGAAAACCCCTGGGCAGTTCGACTCTGCCATACGGGGCCTCTGTGCATTGAAAATCCACTTGACAGTACATAACAACAGCTACAACCCCCTTTTAATAGCCAAAGTGTTCCTCTGCGGATATAGTCAGCGTAGGTAGAGGTCGTCAGACCTCATCTCTCTGCCAGGACAGGAGCCACCTCCTCTGCCGTCGCCCAGACAGTGGGCGATCAAAAGTACCGCAGACTTCCAGACCCACGGAATCCTCATCAGATCTGTCAGTAATGCATCTGGGCTGAGACCCAAGCATGGAAATGCACAGACTCTTCTATTAGACAGGCCAGAGCTTAACCCTTATGTCTTAAAGTTCCTGTCAAGGGAAGGAAAATGTATTCCTCAGTTTCTCCATCCAGGAAATGGGGGAAAAGTTAGCACCTTAATCAAAAGTGATCACATATAAACGGGACTTTTATACATATGATTTGTAGCGTTGGATGATACAAATGTAGAATGAAATTGGTGCCACTTCCATTCTTCAAATCAACATTCCAGAAGAAAAATGTATTAAAAATCAGAATTGCAACTAAGGAAGTTAGTTCCTCATGCCCCAACATCTTGCAAGTATCCTAGCTATCTTGGCCTCAGCCTGAAAGCCCCAGATTCTCCCATCTCAAGATCTCCTCCCATTCTGTTCTATCCCGAGCAGTCACCATCTCAGCACAGGGCCCAAGAACAAGGTGGAGAACACGCTACTTCCTGGTGGTTGATGATGAAGAAGAATATGATGTGGAGATAATGAACAGGTTGACCATGGCAGGTGCTCTTTACACCTAATCACAAACGTGGACATGGCATCTCCTGGCTCAGGTAGTCCTCAGCTGTGTCAGCTTAAGCAGATGGGTGCACATCGGCCCCGTCTGAGTAACTGCTTGGTCTCCACCCTGTCACTCTCCTGATGACTGACCACAGACACACCCTTATCACCTCTTCTATCAGTACATCTCTGCTATATCCACGCTCAACCTGGTGTCTGCTGCTTGACCCTTACTCTGCGCCTTGGCCTCTTTATACGTTATATGTGGGGCTCTATCCACATGTGAGAGCAGGAGGGTGGGACAACAGATAGGGTGCAGTATGGCAGCAAAGAGCTCAGGGAATTCAAAGTTTTGAGGTGTCAGGTTTTCAACAGGCAGCACTAGTAGACAATCCCTTTTCTGCACGATATTGAGGCTGTCTTAATGGTACTCAAAATTCACTCCTTCCCACTACCTGTTCAGAGGCCATTCCCCTGGTATCCCCTACCCCGCTAAAAAGAGGGTGGGTGGGATTTACTCTGAAGAGCTCTTATGAAAAGAGAATGTGGCCCAGCCTGAAAGTATACCCACATGACCTGTGTCACCAAATTTTCCCTGGGACTCTCTCGGTTTTAGCACTGAAAGGCCCATGTCTTAAAAACCCCTCTTTTCTAAACAAAATGGGAAGTTTATTCATTTATGGATGAGGAAAAATCTGGAAGTACATAGACGAAACTACTAATATTGATTAACTCTATTGTACATTATTATACAATAGATCAACTATTTTAAATCATTTTAAGACAATACAGATTGCATGTAGTGGTCTTGCCTTTACTATCCTTGGCCTATATTTGACTTTTTTAGAACCACACCCCAATTGATGCATAAGCTGAAGAACCTGTTTGGTCATTGTTTGTTTGTGGAGGTGATGTTGTGTTGATGCATGGAAGTAGCTGGTCCTTGACCCAGCCAGACTCACCTGCTTTACATGTCAGCATTTCATTCTCATAAATCCATGGGAAATGGACTTAACCTTGATCTGAGTGTCAAATAGACACCTGTTAAAGCTTATTTATGAAAAACAAAATGCTTTAAAGTAATTATAAGCACATATGTAGTTAACATGGCAGAAAGATTTAAGTATAGATTTGATCAGAAAATAATGTTCAAATCATTCATTTGTACATCAAGTCCTGATAAAGGACATGGGAAAATAGACAGAAGGAGTAATATGTGAGGGGAAAAAAGGAGAAGAAAACATACCTTGTGACCAAGGTATGTAGAGAGGGAGCAGGGTGACCTTGAAGTAAAAATATAGAGAAAAAGATGAATAAGTTTGGTGATTCCTAAACTCACGAGGCAGACTTTCAACACTAACACAAGGAAAGGAGTTGGAAGGCCTTCATTTTTGCCTTAAAACATGCTAAAATCTTTCTTCGTAAAAGGTTCCTAAAAGCAGCCCCTGATTCCACACTCCCTCTCGTCACCTCTCCCATATCTCATTTTCCTCGCAAGGTTGCTTTAGAGAGGTGGTCACACTCACTACTTTCACTTCCTCTCTGCCCATTGACTCTAAAGAAAAAACAAAAACTGCGATCATAGTAAAATATACATAACAAAACACTGACCAAGTCAACATTTTCTCACGGACAGGTTAGTGGCCTTGATCACATTCAGCATGTGATGCTGCCAATGTGACTATCCTTTTCCAAATTACTCCAGCACCATGAACAGAAACCCAGTGCCCGCTAAGCAATGGCTTCCCCCTTCCTCCCCTGTCCTCCACTGGAAACCATTAAGTCTCTACACACTTGTCAACTTCATATTAGTGGGATCATACAATATTTGTACTCATGTGACTGACTTATTCCACTCAGAATGTTTCCCAGGTTCATCCATGTTATAACATATGCCAGGACTTCACGTCCATCTATGGCTGACTAACAGTCTATAGCATGTATGTACACATGTTGTCTATCTTCTGTTGACGGACATTTAGGTCGGTCCTACCTTTGGCTATTGTAAACAGTGCTGCCGTGAACACTGGTGTAGCGCTCTCTTTTTGCATTCCTGCTTTCCATTCTTCGGGGCAGATATTTAGAATGAATCTATAACTCCTAAACCCACTCTAATTTAGCTACTACCTCCTGGCTAGTGTGTTTCTTTCAATGCAGACTTAAGTTGACACCTCACTTAGATGGCTGCTTGTTTAATAACAAGCATTTAAAACCCAAGAGGCTAATCGTTCTGATAGACGGACACTGTCTGATTGGTTGAAAGTTTTTAAATGACCTGATCTGTTTCTTCTTTTGCTAGGGGTCTGTTCTAGATTTCTACTTCCGTCTGTGTTAATTTGACTAGGTAGTGTGTGTCATAAAATTTGTCCATTTCATTTAGGTTTTCAAATTTATTGAAGTACAGTCTTTCCTAATAATTTGTTATTTTAGAATGTTGACTTGGGTCAATTGTGATGCCACCTTTTTAGTATCTGATTCCTGAGGTGTGCTTCCTCTCTTTTCCTTGGTTAAGTGCTTAAGAGTTTGTTTGTTTGTTTGTTTTGGTCATCCTTTCCAAGAACCAACTTCTTTTTTTGTTGTTGATGTTTTCTGTTTTCTAATTGATTTATTTCTGCACTAATCTTTATGATTGCTTTTCTCAGGGTGGCTTTAGGTTGATTTTATTGCTCTTGTTCTAGTTACTGAAGATTTTGACTTGGGTGTTGTTCACATGTTTATACCGACTTTTCTTTCCTTTTTTTATCAGCACTGTGCATTTTTAAACCTTTTTAAAATTTGCAGTATAATTTATATAAATAAAGCACATGCATCTATTTTTAAAAGCTCACTTTATTGGAATTCGTACAGCTCTTATAACAAACCATACATCAATTGTATCGAGCCCATCTGTACATATGTTGCCATCATTATTTTCTAAACATTTACTTTCTATTTGAGCCCTTGGTATGAGCTCTTCTTTTTACCCTCCCTCCCCCACCTATCCCTCATGGTCCCTTGATAACTTATTATTATTTTCATATCTTACACCTACCACTGTCTCCCTTCACCTACTTTTCTGTTGTTCGTCCCTCTGAGAGGGGGTTATATGTAGATAGATCATTGTGATCGGTTCCACCTTTCTCTCCCTACCCTCATGGTACGGTTAATCCCATTTCTGTTCTTGAAGGGTTTATCTGATCTGAATTCCATGTGTACTTGTGTACTTGCCGTGGCCTAGCCTGAAGTGAAAGGCAGGATTGAGGTCATGATATGAGGGGTGTACCCCTTCCTTGTACCACTTTCTTCCTTGTACCACTTGACAGAGCTCTGTGACCCTTCTGTGAGGGATGTCTTATTGTCTACAGATGGGTTTGGGGTCTCTGTTCCAAACCCCCTCATTCTCAACAGTATGTTCTTACTTGTTTATTTGTGGTCTTCTGATGCCTATTACCCAAACCTGTTGACACCTCGTGATCACACAGGCTGGTGTGCTTCTTCTGTGTGGGCTTGTTGTTTCTCAGCTAGATGGCTGCTTGTTTACCTTCGAGCCCTTTAAGACCCTAGACGATATATCTTTTGTTAACTGGGACCATCAGCTTTCTTCACTATCTTTGCTTGTGCACCCATTTTGTCTTCAGTGATCGTGCTGGGAGGGTGAGCATCACAGAATGCCAGGTTGTTAGAACAAAGTGTTCTTGTGTTAAGGGAGGACTTGAGCAGAGGTACAAAATCCGTCCTCTTTCTCAAAGAATTTCCATATAAATATATGTACCTGTGCCAACACCTCTACTTTTATGAATTAATATAGTTACATAAGTGCACACCTATGTGTATGCCTCTATCCATAGCTTTGCTTCCTAGACATTTCCTCTGCTTCCTCTTTTTTTTCTTCTTTTACCTTCCTCCTTTCCCACTGTCACCCTTGCCCTTCTTCTGCCTCTTAGTAATTCTTCTCAGCTAGACTGCTGTTGCTCCAACCTCACCGGGTTCTCTCTGTTGATTTGAATTCCTTAGTTCTCCTGTCTATGGCATTGTTTACTTTTCTTATTTGTGTGTGTGTGTGTGTGCGCGCGCGCGCATGGAGACTGCTATCTTTACAACCTATATGTGCAGCTGTGAGGTTGGGAGGGCTACTGCGTTTTGTGGGGTAATTGACTGTCAAGTGGCACAAGGAAGAAAGAAAGAAATCCCCAAACAGAAGCAGGAATAAGGAAATGATGAGGAAAGAGAAAAATATTTTCTTTAAAGAAAGGAAAAAGGAGAAATAGGAGGGGTTAAAAGAAAGAGAGAAAGAGAAATCCAAGGGGAAAAGTCGTTTGAAAGGAAAATAAGGAAGAAGAAGGGACAATACGTAATTTAAGAAAAAATGGGGAACGGGGCTATTGTTTAGAAAAACAAAGGGGGAAAAGGACTCAGTGTGGATTCTGTGTGGCGTGCTGGAGCTTTTCTTGCTGGGTCATGGGGACAGCGAGGGCCTTCCTGGCATTTGACATTTGAAGTACAAAATTTAAAATTTTGTTTTTCCATATACTTTTTCTTGATTTATTTTGGTTTTGGTGTCACATCTAAGAAACCATTGCCTAATTTAAGACCACACAGATGTTTTAGCATCATTTCCCCTAAGTTTTATAATGTGCATGTTTAGGTCTTTGATTCTTCTTTCAGTTTTTGTTCGTTCTATGAAGCAGAAGTTCAACTTTAACATTTTGTATGTGGATATCCAGTTGTCTCCGCACATTGTATTGAAATTATTCTTTTCCTTCATTGAATTGTAGTGGTATCCTCATCAAAAATTAACTAGTAATTGATACTTGAATATCTTTCTGGACTCCCAATTTTATTCCACACATCTATATGTATAACCTTATGCTCCAAACCAACCAAACTCACTGCCATTGAGTCAATGCGGACTCAGTCTGTGGGTTTATGAGACTGCAACTGTTTATAAGAGTGGAAAGCACAATCCTCAGAGCTTCTGGTGGTTTCAAACTGCAGACCATTCGGATCAAAGCCCAACATATAACCATGACGACACCAGGACTCTCATCCTCATACTGCAGAAGCCTGGGAACTACACATTTGTAGTAAGTTCAATACTGGGAAGTATGAATCCTCTACCTTTCTCCTTTCTTTTCAAGATGGTTTCAGATATTCCAATCTCCTGCATTTTCATTTGCATTTTCTTTTGAGGTTATAAATATATTCAAGGAGCCATTCATGGTTTTATAGGTAATACATTAAGTGTGTAGATTATTTTGAAGAGTATTGCTACCAAGTCTACCACTTCCTGAACATGACATTTGTTTTCACTCATTTAGTGTCCTTTATTTTTTCCAACTGTGCTTTGCACTTTTTGTGTGCAAATCTTGTACTTCTTTTAACTTTATTTGTAAATGTTTTAAATTTTTTGATCCTACTATAAGTAGAATTATTTTTATTAATTTCACTTCAGACAAGTCCCTATTAGTATATAGAAATGCAGGTAATTTTTGCCTATCGATCTTGTATTCTGTAACATTACTGACCTCATTTATTAACTTTAATACTCTCTGTGTGTGTAGTCTTTTTCTTAAATCACACTATCGGGGGCTCATACAATTCTTATTACAATCCATACATACATCAATTGTATAAAGCACATTTGTACATTCGTTACTCTCATCATTCTCAAAACATTTGCTCTTCATCAGCTCCTTATCTTTGCCCCTCCCTCTCCACTCCCCCCTCCCTTATGAACACTTGATAATTTATAAATTATTATTTTGTCATATCTTACACTGTCCGATGTCTCCCTTCACCCACTTTTTTGTAGTAGATCCTTGTAATCGGTCCCCCCTTTCTACCCCACCCTCCCTCCACCCTCTCGGTATCACCATTCTCACCACTGGTCCTGAAGGGATCATCCACCCTGGATTCCCTGTTTCCAGTTCCTATCTGTACCAGTGTGCATCCTCTGGTCTAGCCGGATTTGTAAGGTAGAATTGGGATCATGATAATGGACGGGGGGTGGAGAAAGCATTTAGGAACTAGACGAAAGTTGTATATTTCATCATTGCTACACTGCACCCTAGCTGGCTGGTCTCCTCCCCGCGACACTTCCATAAGGGGATATCCATTTGCCTACAGATGGGCTTTGGGTCCCCACTCTGCACTCCCCTCATTCACAATGATATGATTTTTTTGTTCTTTGATGCCTGACACCTCATCCCTTTGACACCTCATGACCACCCAGGCTGGTGCGCTTCTTCCTTGTGGGCTTTGTTGTTAATACCACTCCCCCCACCTCTCATGTATGTAGTCTTTATGCTCCAAACCAAATCAAACTCACTTCTATTACCACACGTTGTCAACTGTAAACAGAGATAGCTTTATTTCTTCTTTCTCAGGATATCTTTTATTTTTCTTGCTACTGCCCTGGCTAGAACCTCAGTACAATGCTGACTATAGATAATGAGAGTGAATATACTTATCTTGGTTCTGAGCTTTGGAAAACCTTTTAGTCCTTCACGTTAAGTATGAAGTTAGCTGTCAGGGTTTTTTTGCAGATGTCTTTGGTCGGGTTTAAGAAGTTCTCTTCTATGGGCCCACTTTTACTGAATGACTCAGCTAATGACTGTGCTGCTCACTCAGTTGAGGGGAACCAGACAGCTTGTTTTGATTTGCATACCTTTTGCCCATCTGCCCACGTGTTCTTGTGGTTAGAAGGTACTACATTTTTACTGTCTTTGAAGTATAACTAGAAGCCATTTGACCTCTGACTATCCCAGCATTTTTTTCCTATGATTGTTTTCCATGTAAATCCCTGGGAAAGAGAGACAAGTACCCTGAAGTGCTAACAACTGACTATGGTGCTCACTTAAAACTTAGAGCTTCCTGAAGAGATGGTATTTAACCTTCAATGCACACATGACCTGGGTATCCAGTAACTCACTCCCTAGGCTTCCTTTCGTAAAACCTATGGGAGTGAGGAAAACTGAGGGATCCATGTGCCTTTTAGGACTGAATCAAGTTATCTAGTAATTGATATAATTTCTGGGAGAATTATAATTATGTGTCTGATCTTTCATCTCATGGAGCTGGCCGGTCAAACTGTGAGGATGGTATTCTTCCCCCCAGAGCTAGGATTTCACTAGGAGTCTCAGGAAACACATTTTCCCACCACTGCTATTTTAACCGAGTGCTGTTGACCCATCACGGAGCCCTGGTGGTATAGTGGATAAGCATTGGGCTGCAATCTGCATGGTTGACAGTTCAAAACCACCAGGAGATCCATGTGAGAAAGACTGGGCTTTCTACTCTTGTAAATATTTACAATCTCAGAAACATAGGGAGCCACTATGAGTCAGCATTGACTCTACTAGTAGCCCATGAGTTAGTTTATTGACCCTTCAGCCATTTAAGAATGTAATAGAGCTTTACAAGGACTGACCTTGCCCTTAAGGAGAGGCAATGTGGCTGGTTCACCATCGTTGTTTTGTTGTTGGTGGTGGTGTTAGGTGCCATTGAGTTGGTTTTGACCCATAGCAACCCTATGCACAACAGAACAAAACATTGCCAAGTCCTGCACCAGCCTCACAAGTGGTCCTATCCTTGAACCCGTTACTGCACCTATGGTGTCAATCCATCTCCTTGAAGCCCTTCCTCTCCTTCATTGCCCCTCTACTGTCCTTCAGAAACTAGTCTCTCCTGACAGCATGTCTAAAGTATGTACAAGGAAGTCTAATTATCCTTGCCTCTAAGGAGCACTCCGGTGGTACTTCTTCCAGGACAGATTTGTTTTTCCTTTTAGCAGGTCAAGGTATTTTCAACATTCTTCTCCAGCACCACAATTAAAATGCATCGATTCTTCTTCAGCCTTCTTTATTCAATGTCTGTATTAGTCTGTGTTGACTAGAGAAACAAATTCATAAACACTCATATATGTATAAGAGAGAACTTTATATCAAAGAGCAATCGTACATTAGGAAAACATCCCAGCCCAGTCTGGGTTAAGTCCATAAATTTGATATTAGCCCATATATCCATTACCGGTCTATAGAGTCTTCTTCAAACGCATGCAACACTTGCAATGAAGCTGAATGCAGCAAGAAAGATCACAGGCTACTGGATGGAAAGTCTTGTGGATCCAGTGGTGGTGGAAGCATCTTAGCTCTGGCAGAGGTCTACATATAACTCCTTCATCTCTGGGGCTCTAGCATAACTCCATGAGTCTTCTCAACAGGAACATCTTTCAGGGAGTGAGCATGTGTCCTTCCTCCAATGAGTTATTTATCTCCTTAGTGCCTCCAAATGAGGTAATCAAGCTGCAACCTGATTGACAGGCTAAACTGCACCCCATGCACTCTTAAGTCTCAAATCTACAACAGATTATGTACTAGCACAATGTCCGACTTTCATATGTATATAAGGCTACTGAAAATTCCATGATTTGGGTCAAACACACCTTAGTCCTCAAAGTAACATCCTTGCCTCTCAATACTCTAGCAATACCTTCTCAGCAGATTTACTAATGCAATTCATCATTTGATTTCTTGATTGCTGCTTCTGTGAGCATTGATTGTGGAATCAAGCAAATAAAATCCTTGACAACTTCCACCTTTTCTCCATTTATTGATCCAGTAATGTGGATTTTGGTCATCATCATTCAAGAATGATGAGTTTGAAGAGCAGGAGAGCATCCTATAATTTGTTGATCTTTCTCCATGGTTATAATTAATCTTTGACAGAGCTGAAGGTAGTCAGTGAAAAAAATGTTTGCTGAGCTTTGAATTATTAAAGCATGTGATGACAGAAGAAACCAAATTCTATTAATCCCCTACCAAGGAATCAGCACTGTGTTGGGCGCTTTCTAACCCTGATCAAGTTTAATCATAATAATCATTGAGGGCAAAGTCTGGAGAAGATAGACTACCCTCTTGAAATGACAGAGGTGGTAAGTATTAATGTGAGCTTGACTCCAACAAATTCCACTATGCTTTGTATCCTTTGTTAGTAGGGCAATGAGCTCCTAGCAAGGAGGGGAGAAGCACAGAAATGTGTCATCGCTTTGGCCATCTTCCCATTTGTCCTTTTTGTAGCCCACCTCTTAGCTGTTCCTCCAAGGTGTTGGTTAAAAGGCCAGGGCTTTATGTTCTGTTTTCTGACTAGATCATGTCTTGCCTGCTTCCAATGGCCTCTCTGATTTTGCTCATCTTGTTTGTCTTACTGTTTCCCAGTGAATGTGTCCCCACCAAGGCATGGGGAGAAAGGACATCATAGAGGGGAAAGGACACTTTGTCTGGCCCACACTACTTTCTCAAGCTTGTCTTTTGAATTCGCAATGGATTAGAGCTGCATTACATTATGCATATTGGCCTCTATAGAAACTTTTGTTTCTCCTGGACCCTGCTGCCTCTCAACCTATTCGGACCCTCAAGCAGTTAACCTCTATCAACTCCATACCCTTTTCCTTCCCAGTGAAATCCAGGATATTTGAGTGCAGAGATGTTCTAAACATTCAGAGATAAAAATATTTTTAAAAAAGAAAATGATTAGGGCAAAGAATGTACAGATGTGCTTCATACAATTGATGTATGTATATCTATGGATTGTGGTAAGAATTGTATGAGCCCCTAATAAAATGTTTAAAAATATATATTTTTAGCACAGGGTGGGAGAAGTACAAGAGGGTTGAGACTCAGAGTGGAGCATCAATGACAGAAATTGTTTTCCAGTTCTTGGCAGTTCAAAGCAGAGACTGTATGAATCACAGAGGGATCCTCATCTGTTCATAGAACGAATCTTCTCCCTCTCTGAGAATCTCAGCATGGAGCAAGTGGCTTCCAAAATAGCTGGAGAATGAAGGGGGTGATCGGACTTGATCAGTGGAAAACTGAAGACACATACATCCAGAAGATAGGACTGGAATTACCTTCATTTTCAATTTCTCAAAAATGTGGAAGAAGGCAAATAATGATAAATGTTTTAGGTGGCCAAAATGCTCTGCTGCTGAGGCCCCATATAATGAGCAGAAAGGGCTGGGTAGGTTAAAGTGTGGGCCAAAGAAAGGAATGTTCTAAAATGACTCAGAGAACTCCATGTTAAGATTCAAGATAGGAATCTGGGACTTGCTTTAGGCTCATTAGCTAAAGATTGTGATCAAATATGAAGCTGGACCTGGAAAGCATGAGGAGGAGGATGCAGACGAAAAGGTATGGTCAGTCAGCTCTTGAATTAAGCCAATAGTTCATTAGCATACCAGGATGTTTCTAATGGTCCCTCAGAAATCCATGAAAGGACTAATGCAATCTAGGCAAAAACGTCAAATCTTCATCTTGGAGCTGACCAAAATGAAAAATCAATGAGATCAAAGTCTGACTAGTCATCTTCATAGACTATATTCTGAAACTCTTTGTTAGGATTGCCTTTACACCTAGCATACATGTTCCATAGGAAAACAAACCGTAATCCAGCAGTTCTGAATCTGTGGGTCATGACCCCTTTGAGGGTCAAACGACCCTTTCACAAGGGTTGCCCGATTCATAACAGTAGCAAAATTACAGTTTCTGAAGTAGCAATGAAAATAACTATGTTTTGGCTGGCCCCACTATGAGAATTGATGCCCCTCAGTGACTAAGGGTGATACAGGGGACAGCACCGGAGACACAGTGTGGGAATTGCACCTGACCTGATCCCACCACACCGAGGCAAATCACTGGGGGAGTGCAGTGGAACAGCAAGGGAATGGAGTGGCAAGGTCCCCAGGGAAGGCTGAAAGTGGACTTTGGGGCCAGGGCGTGGTGCCCCAACAGACTGGACTGGAAAACGCTCCTAAAGGCCAGCAAACGATCCTTGAACGAACTACAAGCTTTTCTTTTTTGAAGTGTTTTGTTTTGTTCTTTGTCAGTGGTTTGTTTTTGTTGTTTTGTTGTATGGTTGTATACTGTTGCTTTGTTTTCCTCTGTCTTGTTTTCGTGCATGTTAGTGTCTCCACAGGTCTGTCTGAATAGGACAGGCTGGATGAACTATCTGGAGGAAAAACAACGGGACCGACAGTTCCGGGGGGACTTGGGGTTGGGGAGGGGTAGGGGGGGTAAGGAAGTGGTGTAAACAAACACAGGAACAAGGGAACAACATGGGACCCAAAATGGTAGTGAGAGGGGAGTGACAGGCCTGGTGGGGAATGATCAAGGGTAAGGTTGCATAGAGAAGAGGTATAGCTGTAGCCCAGGTGGGGACAGAGCATGGTAGTGGGGCAGGAGGAAAGTCAAGGGAGATGGAGGAAGGAGCTGAGAGTCAAGGGCATTTATGGAGGTCTAGACAAAGGCATGTACATGCAAACATATATATGAGGATGGGGAAATAGATCTATGTCTCTATATTTATAGGTTTAGTATTAAGGTGGCGGAAGGACCTTGGGCCTCTACTCAAGCACTCCCTCAATGCATGAATACTTTCATTTATTAAATTGGCCCTCTATGATGCTCACTCTCCGGACACAACTGCTGAAGCCAAAGCAGGTGAACAAGTAAATGTGGTGAAGAAAGCTGATGGTGCCCGGCTATCAAAAGAGATAGTGACTGGGGTCTTAAAGGCTTGAAGATAAACAAGCGGCCATCTAGCTCAGAAGCAACAAAACCCATATGGAAGAACACACCAGCCTGTGTGATTGGGTGGTCCCGAAGGGATCAGTTATCAGGCATCAAAGAACAAAAAAACATATCATTGACTGCACACCTCCATGATAGGATCGCTGAAGACAAATGGGTGCATAAGCAAATGTGGCAAAGAAAGCTGATGGTGCCCGGCTATCGAAAGAGATAGTGTCTGGGGTCTTAAAGGCTTGAAGGTGAACAAGCAGCCATCTAGCTCAGAAGCAATAAAGCCCACATGGAAGAAGCACACCAGCTGTTGTGAACACGAGGTGCCAAAGGGACCAGGTATAAGGCATCATGCAAAAAAAATGTGTGTGTGTGTGTGTGTGTGTGTGTGTGTGTGTGTGTGTGTGTATATATACCATAGTTAATGAAGGGGGAAGTGCAGAGTGGAGACCCGAGACCCAAGGGTCGACCACTGGAGATCTCCTCACAGAGGGGTTTAGGAGAGGAGACGGGTCAGTCAGGGTGCGAGGTAGTACTGATGAAGAACACAGCTTTCCCCCAGATCCTGGATGTTTCCTCCCCCCAACTACCATGATCCGAATTCTACCTTGGAGGACTGGATAGGGCAGAGGTTGTACACTGGTGCATATGGGAGGTGGAGGCACAGGGAATCCAGGGTGAACGATACCCTCAGGACCAGGGGTGTGAGGGACAAGGTTGGGAGAGTGAAGGGTGAGTGGGTTGGAAAGGGGGAACTGATTACAAGGATCCACATGTGACCTCCTCCCTGGGAGATGGACGGCAGAGAAGTGGGGGAAGGGAGACTCCGGATAGGGCAAGATATGACAAAATAACAATCTGTGGATTATCAAGGTCTCATGAGGTAGGGGGGAGCGGGGAGGGAGGGGAAAATAAAAGAGGACCTGATGCAGAGGGCTTAAGTGGAGAGCAAATGCTTTGACAGTGATTAGGGCAAAGAATGTACGGATGTGCTTTATACAATTGATGTGTGTATATGTGTGGATTGTGATAAGAGTTGTATGAGCCCCTAATAAAATGTAAAAAAAGAAAATGATTAGGGCAAAGAATGTACAGATGTGCTTTACACAATTGATGTATGTATATGCATGGATTGTGATGAGTTGTATGAGCCCCTAATAAAATGTTTTTTTAAAAAAAGAATATAACTATGTTTGTGGGGAGGGGGGTTGTCACCATAAAATGAGGAACTGTATAAAAGGGTCACGGCATTAGGAAGGTTGAGAACCACTGCCTTAATCTATATCAACAGTAACTGGATTACTAGGCTGGTAACAAGGCTGCTAATCACAAGGTCAGAGGTCCAGTCACTCTTCAAGAGAAAGGCGACCCTCTCTACCTTTGTAACAAGGTGCAGCCTCAGGACCCCACAGGGGCAGCGCTACCAATGTACTAGAGGGTTTTTATGAGTTGGAATCAACCCGATGAAAATGAGTTTAGTTTCTTTTTTGGCTTTTTGAGAGGATTATGGCAGGGGAGGTTGGGGGTGTTGGTGGAATGAGGAGCTAATAATGATGAGAAAGAACCAAATGTTCTCAAATCGATTGTGGTGGTGATCGCACAACTGTTTTTAATAGGTTGAAACCACTGAATTGTACATGTGCATTATATGTCAATAAAACGGTTATTAGTGAAGGTATGTTTCATCGCAAACAACAACAACAAAGTCTAACTCAAAATCATCAAATGCCAGTGAGTCCGTTCTGGCTCACAGTGACCCCATGTCCAACGGAGCGAAGCGCCCCCCCGATTCTGAGCCATCCTCACCATCGTTCTTAGGTTTGAGTCCATTATTGTGGCCACTGTGTCAAGCCATCTCCATAAATGTCCTTCTCCTTTTCCTGCCCCTCTACTCAGCATGCTGTCCTCCAGGGACTGGTCTCGCCTGACGCCAGGTCCAAAGTCCATGAGGCCATCCTTGGCTGTTAAGAAGCATTCTGACCTTACTTCTTCCAAACAGATTTGTTGGTTCTTTTGGCAGCCCAGGGTATTTGCCAAATTCCCCACCAGCTCAATTCAAATTTGATTCTTCTCTAATCTTTCTTATTCTGTGTCCACTTTTCATATGCCTATGAGGCGATTGAAAATACCATGACTGGGTCAGACGCACCTCAAAGTGATATCCTTGCTCTTCAACATTTCAAAGAGGTCTCCTACAGCATCACAGCAACATGCAAGCTACCACAGTCTGACAACACAAACTGACAGGCAAGTGGAAGCAAAAACTGGCAGAGTGAAGAGGAAAACCATTTTCTCCTGTCAAAAAGAAGTTCCAGGGCCTCCCAGCTTCAGGCGCAGCTGGATCCAGGGGCTCAAGCCATCTCACTGTAATGCTCTTCTTTATCTTCTTTCAGCTCTGCTGTCCTCCTGGGCACAGGCAGGGTCTTTTCCTTCAGGGGCCACCCACAGCAGGAGATTTCTGCCCCACCAGCTTAGCAACCTCAGCCAAAGAATGCTCAGAAATCTCAGGTCTAATTCTGATTGGCCAGGAATGGCTCCCATCTTCATTCATGAGCCAATTCCTGTGGTCAGGAGGATGGAGTGCTCTGATTGGCCAGGATTGAGTCAGCTTGACTCTGAACCAGAAGGACTCAATGGGTTGGGGAGTTCTCATAGGAAAAATGGGGGTGAGGACTGCTTCTTGAGGAAGGGAGAGAGGCTCCTGGGTACGTAAAAATGTTTGATGTTCACTTCACACCTCCATCAGGAAGCCCTTGGCCGTCTGCCCCTGCCTCTTCACAGAAGGACCACCTATGGAACTCCCTGACACCTGAACCACCCAGGCCTTTGTCAGCAAACACAAATGGTGCCCAGCCTTATGCATGTGCCTTCTGGGAGAACGTGTGTGGAGGGGGAGAGGCTGAGCACACTCACAGGCCAGAAGAGGAGCTAGTAGGAGGCATTTCTGGTGGCACCATGGAGGAAAGGATTAGCAATCTGCTCCCATAAAGCTTACAGCCAAGAAGCCCCCATGGAGCCCAGCTCTCCCGGATAACTCAGGGTCGGTCAGGTGTCTGGATCACCTGGGCAGCAAATGGTAAGTGTGGGTGTGTGGAATCATCAACTGCCTTCCAGCTGGACAGGTGAGGGGCTTTCCAAAAGCAGGACTTGAACTCAGGTCAAGATTTCCAGTCCTTGCGAGGTGCCCACCAAGGGAGGGCAAGTAACCACAAGCAAGTCCCACCCATAGCTGGTCATTTTCTTGACCCTCAATCTGCCGAACCCCCTGGCTCATACCCCCTTCTTGGCTGAGTTCTCGATCTCAAAGAAAATAAACTTTTATTTTGTAGTCAACTCTATTCAATTTGACCACCCAGCTTATTTATTAGACTCAGTTCCTCATTCCAGTCAGTATTTTTAAAATATGCACAGAAAACACATCTGTCTATGTGCAGTTCAGTGATATTAATTACAGTCTTTGAGGCCATTCTTAGTCTCCTTTTTCTGAGTTGTTTCTCCCCATTATCATGAGCTCACTTTTGAGTTTCTGTTGTCACTTTGATTCCATATTCCTAAATGCACTGCCATCAAGTCAATTCTTACCCACTGGACCCCCATAAGACAGAGGAGCTCTGGACCCCCGTAAGACAGAGGAGCTCTGGACCCCCATAAGACAGAGGAGCACTGGACTCCCATAAGACAGAGGAGCACTGGACCCCCATAAGACAGAGGAGCTCTGGACCCCCATATGACAGAGGAGCACTGGACCCCCATAAGACAGAGGAGCTCTGGACCCCCATAAGACAGAGGAGCTCTGGACCCCCATAAGACAGAGGAGCTCTGGACCCCCATAAGATAGAGGAGCTCTTCTCCTTTGAGTTTCAGGGACTGTAATTCTTTGTGGGAGCAGACAGCCTCCAATTTCTCCATTGGAGCTGCTGGTGGATTCAAACTGCTGACCCTGTGGTTGGCAGCCCAACGTTTAACATATTATACCACCAGTGTTCCTTTGATCCTATAGAGACCTTAAAAGAACTGTGGGGAAACAATGTGTTCATTTAGACTTTCTCAACCTCAGCACAATCAACATTTTGAACCAAATTAATCCATGGTGAGGCATCTGTGCAGTGAATTGTAGACGATTCCATCTTCCCCAAAGCCTTTTCTGCACACCTCATGATAATAAGGATATACAGTGCAGTTCCCATGAGTTGGGCTCGTCTTTAAAATGTGCTCCACATCTAAATCAGAGGCCCCAAGGACAGAAGCTGAGCCACATCAGGTTCCTATTCTCCAACCAAGCTCAGCCATCATTAATCCACTTGGGCCGGCATTGGTTATGTAGCACTGCTGTAACTGAAATAAGCAATAGGTAGCTTTAACAAACCAAAATTTCTTTTCTCACAGTTGTAAAGAAGTTCATGAAGCTTTTTTCGATCAAAACGGTATGACTACATTTTACTGTTTTTGCCAAATTAGGCTGTTCTTGCTATCTAATTGCTGGTTCTCGGACGAGCTCTTTTTATCTGCGTGTGCTCATTGCCAGGCGTCATAAACCTGAGAAGGCAATTTCCCTCTCTGGTTAATTGACGATGTGAAGTACACTCTAAGGAAAGGAATCTTGACCGCTGTCTTTTGTATAAAATGAGCCAGAGGAATATTTCTTCATGACAGATAGAATCAACAAGTTGCTAGAAATTTCTTTTTTTGCTAGAAATTTCTTGAAGTTAACCTTATCTGAACTTTTCCAGACCACGTCAGAGATTATGATTAACAGGCTGTTTAGGAGAAATGAGGTCCTGGTACCAAGATGAATCTGCGCAGACTCCAGAAATGATCGTTTATAACCCCACCTACAAGCTATCAAACTATGACTGAGAACCCTGTAATTCCTGAAATTAATTACCGTAGTTTTTGTAGCCAATTATCCAATAGAACCCTATTACCTCATCCCAACCTATCCTATTTATGACTCCAAGCAAAATTTAACCAAATAAATATTATTGTTCTTTGTTCCACAAACCGTATGTGAGAAATGCTTATTGAAACCACCAGTGTAGACTGGTGTAGACTGGTGTCATCCTGAATCTGGATATAAGAATTTTTCTTCTCTGAATACATTTTTTTAATCTGATTTTTACAGACTGACTGGATTGATCTCTGCAACAAATTTTCGAAGGCTGGTAGTCTGAATTCAGAGTACTGGCTGTCGGGAAAGGATTTCTCACCTCTTGGCACTTTCGAAAGCCCTTGGCTCCTCTGAGCTTCTGCCCCTGAGCATTCTTTCATGTGGCTTGGCATCTCTCTTTCCTCATTTCTGTTGGTTTGCTCACTTTCAAAAGAGACTGATGGAAACCACATCTTATACTAGTACTGCCTCATTAACATAATCAGCACAACCCTTTCCCAAAGGGGGTTATAACCACAAGAAGAGAGTTTAGTATTCACAATGCAAATTTTGGGGGCCCAATTCAATCCATAACATTCCAGCTCTTTGAACCTCGAAAATTTATTCCAAAATACATGTGAAAGGTAGCTAAAAAGGGACAGAGGGAGTTGTTTCTCCCTAATGCCTGCGCTAAACGAAACTCAGCTGTCCATGGTCACAATAAAGGGGTTGGAAAGAAATCAGCCAGTACTCCCCTATGCGGCTCCTGCCTCCATGTTTCGTGATCTGCACCTCCCGTGAGCTTCCTTTCCTGTCATGGCACCGGGTGATTGCTGCCTGTGGGCCCTGCACTCCGGTCCCAAGTGCACCCTTCCACCTTCCTTTGCTTTTCTGGCACACTGTCACTCCATGCTGCTGCTCCTTGTAGCACCCAGACTGCTGCTCGTGCTGTCTAAATCGGTGAATCTCTCCTCCCCGTGATTTCTCTTTGCCTCAGTCCCACCTCTCCCCACCCCCCGACTCTGCCTTTGTGCAGGATAGCTGAACACTTGACCCTCTGCTGACTCATTGCCAAGATGGCGTCTCTTGTTCCACCCATGGTCTAACCACGTGTTCCTGGGGGTGGGGCTTATTGGCTCACCAGCCCCTTTTAGTCCCAATCAGTTTGTACCCCCACCCACCCCCACCCTTGGTCCCATTAGGTTCCTTCCTCTGGTCCTTCCCAGTTTCTCCAAGCATGCTTCCTCCAGCGGATAGATAAGCTGGGTGCAAGGGAATGCCTAGTCTTGAGTTCAGCTGTTCTGCTTTTGGTGTTTGGTCGTTGTTTTCCTGTTTGTTTCTCCTTTTGCCAAGGTTTGACCAAAAGGCATTCAGAAATAAGGTCACTAAACAATGCTCATCCAGCCCTTGCACAGCTGTGCCTCCTGCCTCCACAATAGATGGCCCATATACTGGGCTTCTTACGTCCCTGGTAAAATTATGTTGGCTTAATGAATATCCAGCCAACTAATCCAATTTCTCTAGAGTTGGCTGCATTTAGATTGAGCTATTAGACAGGCCCCTCTCCCCTTTGTAGATCCTGGTAGGTCCCTCGGGTTGATAGTCCTTTTTGAAGGTCCTGGTACCCCAATGCCTGGCTTTCCCCGAGGCCACCATATGGTGGTCCTCTAATGCTTGGCTTGTTGTCTAGAGAACAGTTGGGGCTTACCTAGCCATCTAAGGCTCCCAACGCCGCTGAGGACGGAGATGGCCATCTGAGACCCCCAGGTTTCCATGGCAGCGGAGCCCTTGGTTAAGGAGCCCGGGATGGCGGGCACTGTCACCATTTGCTGTGCGTTTTCTATGTGGCCAACCAGGACTCTGTTCCCGGAGGAATGCTTTCGTACTGCATCCTGTCTAATTGGGCCAGATTTGATCCACAGACACTACAGAGCAGAAACTAATGTTCTGTAGCCCTATCTGTCCCTAGTACATTCTTAGTGATGGGAGTCCTGGCCAAAGCATGGCACACTCACTCCCTCCCTCGCTATCCTAATACAGATAGAACCTGTCTTCAAGGGGATGGGAGAGTGAGTGGAAATTCTTTTATGTTCAGGCATGTTTCCTCTTGAGAAACAGTAAAGACCTTTGTTGCAAATGTACCAAAGACCCAATAAAGGGCCCAGTGCCTGGGACTGAGGGCCTCTCGGCCCCCAGACCTGCTACACTACCCTAGACCTTCTCATCCCTGCACCTGTAGAACCTGAGAGGAAAGAGGGACCTGTCAAACGCCTTGGTAGAGGCAGCTGGAGAATTTGGTCCTCACATCACCCTAATTGAACTCAAGCAGATTAGCAGCGTCCTAGACAGCTACTCAGATAATACAGATGAGTACATAGATACCTTTCAGCACCTCTCCCTGGCCTATGACTTGGTCTGAAAGGATATAATGATAATTCTAAGACAGATTATGACAGATTTAAGAAAGAGCGAGTTCTAAAGGAAGCTAAGCAATTTGCTGATGTTTAACGATTGCCAATGAAACTTTTACATTAGGGACAGAGAGCAAGAGGCTCAGAAGAAGGAGGAGACTAGGACAGATGCTGGGCATATGCAGGTACTGGCCACCATTGCTAATCAATGCCCATCTACTGCTCTCAGATTCCAAAGACCTCTGCACAGGGTACCCATTCTCCTGTGTGCTGGCATTTGGGTCACTGGGCAAAGGAAGGTCCTAACAGAAACGGGTCTCCCTGAGGGCCATGCTGTCACTGGAAATAAACTGGCCACAGGCAATGCTCTGTTCTATGGGAAGGACCCAAGAGGAGAGCGGGCTACTGGCAAATGTGCACCTGCTCTCTGAAGACTGAAGCAGCCCAGCTGGGCGGCCAAGCAGAAAAGGGTTGCTGCACCTGGCCTGGAACTCTGGTTGTGTGTGGATGTGGCAGGGAGGCCACGGCACTTCCCCAACTTGGTGCTGCCTACTTTCTCCTAACCTCCTTCCTCTGCCTCCAGGCAGCAAGTGCTTGACACTTAGGAATAACTCATTGTCGCCACTGTGCCTGCAGACTGCAACCCTCAGGGCAAGTAAGAGAATTAACCAGCATTTAAAGTTACCCCCTTCTGCCTTCCTGGAGACCTAGTCTTATAAAAACTTGGAAGGACGGATCCCCCAATTCCCAGCTCCAGCCAGACTGGAAAGGTCCCTTCCCAGTAATTCTCTCTACCCCCATGGCCATTAAAGTTCCAGGAGAAAGTGCATGGATCTATCATTCACGGGTAAAGCTGTTGGAACCAGGTGCCTCAGGCTCAGATCAAACAGAGCAAGGTAAGTACACGTGTGAGCCATTAGATGGCCTTAAGATGGTGTTTCATCAGCACCAAGACAGCTAATGCTCTGCAGAAAACCTTACTTCACATCCACAACAGTCTTTAATATAGTCAATGCTATGACACAATTCCCATGTTAAAAGTAAGCTTGCAGGATTTGCCTGCCAATTCCTTTAGAATCTTCCAGTGTGAGACTAACCCACACTTCCATGGGCATTGCCATCCATAGCTTGTGCCATAGCCTTACCTAAATTGATCGCTCATTTTGTCTCTTCCAGAAGTCATCAGATTACTAGTGACACTGAGCCAAGTTGGCCATCCCCAGGACCACCAATGTCTGGACTGCCCCATCCACTGTGGGCTGCTAAGTGGATAACCACCCCTCCAAGAGAGCAGGAAGGGTGTGGACCCAAAGCCCCACTTTGTGTCCATTTGTCAGCAGGAACCAGCCATAAGACTGTCTCCATCCAATATCCCCAATGATCTGGGGCCATACTTCTTCAGTGGGGAATGACAGGTAACAAGATAGGAACAAGGGGCGGGGGGGGGGGTAGTCTGCCCCTAGTGCCTGCGCTAAATTAAAATTAACTGTCCATGCCGCAGTAAAGGAGTTGGAAAAATTCAGGCACACTAATTAGACACCTATGGGAAAATTCAGAACTGAGCATGCTCAGACCCAAGTCACTTAGGCCCAGGTTGGAGGTACACCTGGGAGCACAGACTAGGCAGCAGTGACATGACATCAAGTAGGTGCACCTAAACTCAGCCAACAAGGTCAGCCTCCCCAGCCAGTGGGGATGGGAGATAAAAGCAGGCTACAGGCAGACCTGGACCTCTTCTCTTGCTGTGTGCTCTTATAGGTTGGAGGGTGGGGTTTCACATGCACCACCTGAGCCCCAGAGCCTGAGCACCCTTCCTCTCAGACCCCTCTCTCTTGGCCTCTGGGGAGTTCCTGCTCTTGGTTCGCATGTGTGGCTTTCCTGCTCTTGTTCCAGTATTTATTTATGTGGTGTTTTGCGCTCTCCCAAAGTGGCCATCTTCAGTTTCAAACTCCCGTGTGGTCTCCGTACAGCCTTCTACACTTTCCAGAAATACCAGGGACTTTTTGAGACTGTACCACCTGAAGCTTTCCCTTCCCTCATAAAAGTTATTTGATTTACAAAAGTGTTTCTGCCTCGTGAATTCTTTCAGTGATGCCAAGCCAGAACTGAGGTGTACCTCCACAGAAACTGAACACATTCACCCTGTCACACAACCCCAACTGTCTTAAATCAAGTGCAAGTCCAAATATGAATCTTAAGAATCATCTAAATAAAATATGGGTAAAACGTCAGGCATATTCCATCCTGTGTCAAAATTCCTACTCATCTGTTAACCTGAAAAATTTAAACCACAAGTTAACTGTTTCCAAAGATGTTTGTAATATGGTGGTCCAAGCATATTACAGATATTTTTATTACAAATAGACGTCAGAGAGAAAGAATGGATATTGGGCACCAAGTGTCATCAACCTCAGAAATCAAATTGACTACTGTATTAGTCTGGGTACTTTAGAGAAACAAATCCACAGAAACTCATATATAAGAGAGAGGTTTAGGCAAAGGTTAAGTGCACATCAAGAAAACATCCCAACCCAGGGCTGCCGAAGCCCACAAGTCCAACATTAACCCATATGTCTGACATGAAGCCACAAAGTCCTCTTCCATCTCACAAAACACATACAGTGATGCCGATTGCAAGAGGAAAGCCGCTTCAGTGAACTTGGAAGCATCTCAGCGCTGGCAGGAGTCTCCACATGGTTTCTCCAGCACCCAGGGATGCATCGGGGTAGGCCCATGTGGCTTCTCCTCAGGGATGTCCTGCAGGAAGTGAGCCTTGCCAGCTAAAGCAGGGAACTGGCTAAGGCAGTTGCACCCTGGTCTGAGTATCAGAAAGCAAGAGACCTGAGAACTAGAAAGGCGAGGCTCATGGAGCCATTTATCTCGCTGCCCTTCAATTAACCCCACATGTTTATTGGCCAGTGTGTTAGACAGGGTTCTCTAGAGAAACCAAACCAGAATACTAATAATTTTATATATATTTATACAAATAGATAGATAACATAAGAAATAAACCGTTAATTAAATTATAAAGCAGTACAAATGACTCAGTACAATTCACTCCCATGAGACAGTTGTGAGACATAGGCAGTCCTTCAAGTCTTGAGGGCTGCTGGGTAGTCCTCTGTAGAGCAATTTAGGCTATCCAGTCACAGGCAGCAAACAGCAAGGCAGGTCACCAACAGCCAGATGACAGGGTCCAACAGTCCCCAGCTCAAGAGATGTAAATTCCAATGGTGTGGGGAAGCAGGTCTTGGAGAAACCTCAAATTACAGCGACACAACCCACAGATTAGGTGTCCCACAGGTGTGGAGGCACAGAACAAGTAAGGCAGCCACACACTGGTCCACTGATTAAAGAGCAAGAGACAAAAAAGGCAAGGCTCACCGAGCCATTTATCTCTCCGCCCTTCAATTAATCCCACATGCATTTATCAGCCAGGTTAGCACAATAAACTTTTAACTGACTCAACTACATCTGTGGGATAGTCGATGGAGGAGCTCAATATCAGCAAACAAAATGAGGCCAGGAGCTGAATGTGGAACAGATCATCAACTGCTCCCAGGTAAATTCAGGCTGAAGTCAAAGAAAATGAAAATAAATCCACCCGAGCCAAAATATAACGTTGCGTATATTCCACCTGAGTTTTAAGAACTTCTCAAGACCAGATGGGACTCATTGAACACCAACGATGAAAGAGCTGACAGGTTACGGGATGACATCATCAGACATGAAGAAAACAAAAGGTAATTTTAAAAAGACAGGAAAGAAAGTAAAGATCAAAGTGACTGTCAGAAGAGACTGAAGTTTGCTCTGGATAGTAGAATAACTGAAGCAAATGAAAGAAATGATCAAATAAAAGAGCTGAACAGAAAATTTCAAAGGGTCACTTGCGAAGACAAAGTAAAGTATTATAATGAAATGTGAAAAAACCTGCAATTAGACGAGAAAGCAAGGACATATTTAACATATAACAAGCTGAAAGAAGTGAAGAAAAAAACCCAAGGCTTGGGTTGCAATGTTAGAGGCCTTGGTTAAAAATAAAGAGAGATGCCCTCTCCTCCCTCCCCCTCCTCTCACACTCTGTGTGGGCCTGGCTGCTGAGATCATGGCCGTCCCAGAGGTGAGCATGCTACCACAAGATGCGTCTGACTCCTTCATTTCACTCTCCTATCTTCCATGACGTTACTATGGTTTCTATATATAATAACAGTACAGACCTCCATGGATGTTAGAGGCTGGGCCTCTCTAACAAGCAACGTATGTACAAATGTGCTTGACACCATACATCCTTGGTCACCCTTGAGGGGCCTTGATCTCCCTGGGCTGTCCTTCAGGGAAATAATCTACTATCCTTATCAAAAGGGAGTGGGTTTTACTTAGGGTGGGACAGACTATACAGTCTGATTGCTCTAGCTGGATTTTAATGTAGAATTGGGGTCATGATAGTGGGAGACAGGAAGCATCAAAGAACTAGAGGACAGTTGTTTGTTTCATCAGTACTATACTGCACTCTGACTGGCTCCTCTCTTCGTTGTGACCCTTCTGTGAGGGGATGTCCAATTGTCTACAGATGGGCTTTGGGTCTCCACTCCCCTTCCCCTCATTCACATTGATATGATTGTTTTGTTCTGGATCTTTGATGCCTGATACCTGATCCCATCCACACCTCACGAACACACAGGCTGGTGTGCTTCTTCCATGTGGGCTTTGTTGTTTCTCGGCTAGATGGTCGCTTGTTTATCTTCCAACCTTTAAGACCCCAGATGCTATATATTTTGTTAGCCAGGCACCATCAGATTTCTTCAACACATTTTCTTATGCACCCATTTTGTCTTCAGTGATCATGTTGGGAAGTTGAGCATCACAGGAATGCTAGGTTATTAGAACAAAATGTTCTTGCGTTGAGGGAGTACTTGAGTAGAGGCCCAAAGCCCATCTGCTACCTTAATACTTAGCATAGGAATAAATGTACATAGATCTATTTCCCTATCATTATGTATAAATATATTTACATAATATGTACATGCCTGGATTTAGACCTCTATAAATGGCCTTTGCCTCCTAGTTCTTTCCTCTATTTCCTTTTACTTTCCTCTTGTCCCATTACCATGTTCGCCTTTCATTGATTCCTCTTGGCTACATTGCCCTTGAAAAAGCCCCACCAGGCATCTTATGCCCTCCTTGCCATCAATTTTAGATCACTTGTTGTTCCTTTGTCCCTGGGCTTATTGGCTCCCGGATTCCTTTTCCCCGCCTCCCCATCCCCCATGTACCCCCTCCCCTCCAACCATGGGTCCAGTTGTTTTCCCCTCTGGATTGTTTATACTATCTTATCTAGATAGATATGCAAAAAGAATAATAAACACAAAAACAAAACAAAGCAAAAGAACACAACAGGAAAGCAAAACAATAAAAACAGAAAGCCTATAAATAGTTCCAGGTCTGTTTGTTGACCTCTATGAGTATTTTCCAGTTGAGTCGGATGTGGTGCCCTGCCCCCAAAGTCTATTTTTGGGATTCCTCAGGGACTTCATTGCTTTGCTCCCCTTGCTGCTCTGTTGCATGCCCTTAGTGTTTTGATCCGGTGTGGTGGGGTCAGATCTGGCACAATTCCTGCACAGTGTTGTTCAACTCTTCTCATCCATCATTTTCCTCTCCTCCCCCCAGTTGGAGTTTTAAACAGATGTACTAAAACACAGTGAATGGACTAGGGTGGGAAGATACTTTCAGAAATCAAAAAGTGTCTCTGTTATTTGTTGCAGTTAAGAACTTTATTGTGAAAAGAAAAAGGAAACAGAGAAATGTAGAAAAATAGAGATTGAGAGGACCCATGTTTTCATCATAAAAGGAATAAGCAAAAATAATCCTCTTTCATTTCAAAGGATACACTGTGAGCTAATTTCCCCCAGGGTCTTCTCAGCTTTCCACCACACATAACACTCAGAGCTACCAGGAACTCTCATGCTAGAAAGGTATCAGGACCCAGGAAAGCACAGCAGATGGAGCTAAAGCCCACACTAAAAAGCAAAAGCAAAGCCCATACTAAAATTTGTTGAAGAGGCCTATTTTGGCAGCAATTTGTATTTCCAAGAATGTTCTTTTTTCAAAAGATTGTAAAATTTCAATTGTTCTCATATGCTAGAATGTTAATTTCTTCATTTTTTACTTTAGAAAGAAACCAATATTGTCAGTTCACATCCTTGGGTGCCTCAGTGTTGCTTATTTTACCAAACCTTAACTTGGGACCCTCCTTTGTCCCAAGGGGAAAATAAATTCTTTAACCTGTGCCCGCCCAGGTCTTTCCATTGTCCTAGGTCTCGCATCCTGCAAATTCCACTAGCAATGACCATATTACACCATTTGCTTTGTCTCCCTGTTTTTGCTCCTCTATTTACACATTCATATATGTATGTATGCATATATGTACACACACATATATTTTTCCCTGAACCCTTTTAGAACAAGTTGCATTATTGTGGGCCCTTATTCTAAGACGTATTCTCCAAGAACAGGGATATTCTCTTAGAGTAGTTATTAATTTCAATAAATTCAACTGTGATTTAACATTTTAGAGGGTGCTTTAACAGCCAGAAGTTTGTTTTCTCACGGTTGAGGAGGCTAGCAATCCAACTTCGGGGTGCCGGTACTGTAGGTAGCCTTTCTCTGTGTTGGCTCTCAGAGTGATTGACCCTTTCATCTCTGGTTCTTGGTCCCTTGGAGATCACATGCAACATGACATCTTATTTTCTCCAATTTGTATTTGATTGTGTAATCGGCTCTTTTATTTATGTTTTATTTAAAAACAGTTTTATTTTCATGCACTTCACATGTCATATACATTAATCATTCAGTTACATTAAGAAGATTTGTGGAATCATCACCACAATCAATTTCAGAATATTTTCTTCTCATACTTATTGGTTAACACCAATGCTCCACATTCTCCATGACCACCTCTCCCCCCCCCCCCACCACACACACTGCCATTTACTGTCTCTACAGATATATTTATTCTGGATTTCATATACAGAAAGTCATACAAAACAAAATGAAATCATATAAAGCAAAGAACACACACCCAAAAAACTCAACAACAGTGACTAGAAAAAACAGAAAAGGATGCAATCAAAGAGAAAGCAGAAAATGTTAGAAAGTGAAACAACTTTAAAATGGGCAATGAAGAAGGTCAAATGATAAGGTTTGCATTTTAACTATATATGCCACAATTTTATAATGTTCTCTGATAGCAAAGCTTATACCTCAACTAGGACCAGAGGGGATCCACCACAGGCTGAATCCACGTGTGGACCCTGCAAATGGCTTCTGGGCTTCCACAGTCATCCACAACCTTCTACAAAAAAAGGTAACCACAATTTAAGCACATGATTTTTATTTAAGAATTTGAGTTTTATTATTTATAGTCCTTGAATCACAAACTCTGGTGTGCTTCTTCTGTGTGGACTCAGTTGACACCTCATTTAGATGGCTGCTTATTTTAAGACAAGCCTTGAAAACCCCAGACACTCTGCTTTCTGGTAGCCGGGCACCATCTGCTTTCTTTACCACACTTTGCTATAGCATGCACTTCTTCAGTGATCTCTTCATTAGGGCAAGCATCAAGCAAAACAATGTCATAAGGACTAATTGTTGTTAGATTAGGGTTAGAATTAAGTACAAGATGAACATTGGGCCTCCACTCAAGTCCTCCCTCATCAAATGAACACTTTGTTCTAATAACCTTCCCGACATGATCACTGAAGTCAAAATGGGTGCATGAGCAAATGAGGTGAAGAAAGCTGATGGTGCCTAGTTATTAGGAGCTATAGCATCTGGGGTCTTAGAGGCTTGAAGTTAAACAAGCACCCAGCTAGCAGGGAAGCAACAAAGCCCACATGGACGAAGCACACCAACCTGTGTGATCATGAGGAGTGAATGACGGGAGCAGGTATTAGGCATTAAAATACCCAAAACAAACAATCATATTGATGGAAATGAGGGGGATTAAAATAGAGAGTCAAAGCCCATCTGTAGACAATTGGACATCCCCTCACATAAGGGTCACAAGGAAGGGATGAGCCAGCCAGGGTGCAGTAAAACAATGAAGAAACACACAACAGTCCTCTAGTTCTTTAATGCTTCCTCCCTCTTGCTCCCGCTCCCACTGTCATGACCCCTGTTCTGCCTTACAAATTCAGCTAGACTGGAGCATGCACACTGGTACAGATAAGAGCTCTCAACACATGGAATCCAGGACAGATAAATCCCTTGGGAACAATAATGGGAGTAGTAATACCATGAGGGTAGGTAGAAAGTGCATGAACTGAGGGAGAAAGGGGGAGCCAATTGCAATGATCAATGTATAACCCCTCCAACCCTCCCAGGGGGTTGAACAACAGAAATGTGGGTGAAAGGAGAGAGTGGACAGTATAAGATATAAAATAATAATTTATAATTTATCAAGGAGTCACGAGGGTGGGAGGGTTGGGGAGAGGGAGAAAAGCAGAGCTGATACCAAGGGCTGATAGAAAATGTTTTGAAAATGATGATGGCAACATATGTACAAATGTGCTTGATACAATTGATGTATGGATTTTATAAGAGCTGTAAGAGTCTCCAATAAAATGATTTATAGATATATATATTTAAAAATAATTAAGTGCAAGCCCCAAGTCCCTTCATATATCTATGGTTTATATAGGTCTCTGCTTTACTTTTGAAACAGTATTATCATTTGATGTTTGAGAACATTATCAAGACTCCCCTGAGGTATCACTTCCACTACCATTGAGTCAATGCCGATCCAAAGTGATTCTAGAGGGTAGGGTAGACCTGTCCCTGTGAATCTCTGACACTACAAATCTTCACAGGAGTAGAAAGCCTCATCCATCCTCCAAGGAGCTGGCTGGTGATTTTAAACCTTTGACCTTTGGGTTAGCTGCCTAATGTGCAAATACTGCGCATTGATAGTGTAATTAGTTTATCTAATAGTCTAGAATTTAAAATCCCAATTGAGGAAAGGAAATTATATGAATTTAGAGTCACTGTGAGTTGGAATTGACTGGATGGCAATGACAGTGAGAAGCCAAGTATGAACTGCAATGGAACATCCCCCCAAAGATGGGTCGCAGGGAGGGGGTGAGTCGATCAGGGTGCAGTAGAGCCTTAATGGGTCATTCAATATACCTCTGTTCCCTGGAGGCCTCCTCACCACCACCACCACCCCCTGCTATCACGACCTCAGTGCTGCCTCCCAATCTAGAGTAGGCAGGAGCATGTACATAGGTATAGGCAAGAGATAAAACTCACAACATGTGGAACCCAGGAACAGGAATGGGAATAGAGATACCAAAGGGCAGGGGGAAGAGGGGCAGAGGTGAAGAGGGAGGGAGGGAGGGAGGCACCAATTACAACGAATGGCACATAACTACACACCCCTAGCCAGGGGGAAGAATAACAGAACCACAGGGGAAGGGAGACAGTGGTTGGTGTGAGATTTGAAAATAATTAACAATCTACAATCTATCAGGGGGGCATGAGGGTTGGGGGGGGGAGGAGGAGGGAGGGAAAAAAAGAGGAGCTGATCCCAAGGGCTCAATGGAAAGTAAATGTCTAGAAAAGAACGATGGCAATATATGTACTCATATGTCAGATAATTGATGTCTGGTTTTGTGACAAGAGTTGTAAAAGCCCCCAATAAAATGATTAATAAATAAACAAGAAACCTATAACTTTCCTCTAGTTCTTTAATGCTTCCTCCACTCCCAACCCCCACATTATCAGGACCCCAATTCTACCTTACAAATCCAGCTAGACCAGAGCATGTACAGATAAGAGATGAAAACACAGGGAATTTGGGATAGATAAACCCCTCAGGAACAATAATGAGAGTAGGGATACCAGGAGGGTAGGGGGAAGGTGGGGTAAGAAAGGGGGAACTGAGCATAACGATCAACAATTAACACACACACAGACCCCTCAGGGGGATGAACAACAGAAAAGTGGGTGAAGAGAGACAGTGGTTAGTGTAAGACATGAAAAAAATAATAATTTTAAATTACCAAGAGTTCATGAGGGCAGGAGAAAGGGAGGAGGAAAATGAGTTTGGTACCAAGGGCTCAAGTAGAAAGAAAATATTTTGAAAATGATGATGACAGCATATATGTACAACTGTGCTTGACACAATGAATCGATGTACGGATTGTGATAAGAGATGTAAGAGCCCCCAATAAAATGATTTTTTAAGAAAGAAGTATCAACTAACCAGCCTCCCTACAATTCTCATTCTGACAAAATTGTAGAAAGATATAAAATACATAATTATCCAGAGCCTCATTTCTCACCAACACTTCACCTCTCAGTGGTGCCATTTTGGGTATTAGCTTGGCCACTTCATGCCATGGATTAACGATGCCTCGTTACTAATAGTGACTGAGTTATTTATAGTTACAGATGTGGAGTTCTCAGTGCTTTTAGACCTCATTCGACTTGAAACAAATTTCAAAAACTCATCTTTACAATTTTGTTTCTCTGGAACCATTTCCAGTACCAAATGTATTAGGTTCGGTTCGCTAGAGATGAAAAATCAGCAATGCTCATATGTGTAGTTTGTAGAAGGATATATATATCAAGACATGTCTTACACAGTTGTAGAAATAGGTAAGTCAATCGAACAGATTTGCTCAGAGATTATTATAGACTTGATTATGATGGGTTGAACCACTGTATAATACCACACATGTCAGTTGACTTCCCTCTTAACCCAACCTGAATTTACTCTAAGCTCAAATAATTCTTGTTTGTTCCATGACATAAATTTCTTCTCTGGCTTTTAAAATATTGTTAGTGGTCTTTTATTTATTAATCTTTATTTTTATCTTTACATAATTTTTTTCTGTTTCATTTTGCTTTTTATTTTTCTGTTAGGTTTTCCAGTTAATGAAGCACAGAAGGAGCGGATGCATAGAGACAAGAACTGATGCAATAAGAAATTGGGGGTGGGGCAGGGGGTGGAGATGGGCAGGGTGAGAGGAATTGGGGAGGATGTAATGAATGTGGGAGGCAGGAAGGAGTACTAGAATTGGTTGTGATGATGTATATGCAACTCTTTTAAAAAGCAACTTAACTATTGAAGTTAAGGGAATATTATATCAAGAAAACTACTGAAAAAATGAAAGAAACCAAAGTTGACCAATGGTTACCATGGGTGAAGGAGGAAGAGTTTTGCTTAGGGGCATTGAGTTTATGGTAATGGTAGTAGAATAATTTGGGAAAAAGGATATAAAAAATGGCTGCACAAGACAAAGGGTATAATCAATGGCAGTGGATTACACATGTAGAAGTTGTTGGATTTGAGAATATGTTGTGGTGTAGACTTTTGCTTTAATTTTTAAAAATTACACTAAAAACAGTGAGTACAAAGAAGAAGAAAATGTTCTAAAATTAATTATGGTAAAAATTGTTCAACTCTTCTTGATAAGATCAAGCCATTGTGTTGCATGATATGTGGATAAAGTGCCAATAAAACTTAAAATAGAAAGAGATCAGTCCAGCCTGGTTTGAATCAGGCTTTTCCTGACTCATGGAAGCTGATGATGAACAGAAAGCAAGATGATGAAGTAGAAATAACAGGAGTCACAGGCTTGTGGATGTAGAGGTCTGAAGTTGGCCACATGAATCACCAATGGCAGTCCACTGGCAGCCCCTGGGGTTGGCAGGCCATGGAAGAGAAACGTGAAGAGCCAGCTTGGGATTCCACTTCAGCAGAGGCAAAGAGCCAACGAAGATTTGCCTCAGCTCAGTCTCTCTCTCTTCTACAAAAAGACTTACGGCACCAACGTGGTGTCATCAGGCTTCAATTCAATTGATAGCTTGGGCTCCACCCCTCCCCTTACCCAGGAGTGTCTAGCTGACATAAATCCTACCCATCACAAGTAGCTACTATCATTAGAGTCCCCATCCACCTGCCAGTTGTGGTAGTGCAGTGACTTGCATGTTGCTATCATGTTGGAAACCAGGCTGCAAGTATTTCAGATACCATTGGGGTTAGCCACGGTGGCCGTTTTCAGCATTATTTTCAGAGCAGGGAGAAAGGCCAAGTGATTGGCTTCTGACACTTAGCCATCTTAAGACCCCTTGGACCCCCACAGGATATTGTTTGCTATAATGCTGGAAGGCGAGTTCCCTAGATTGGAAGGGACTCAGAAGACAGACGACAATGAACTCAAGCACGCCCATGATCACGAAGATGATACGGAGCTGGGGAATGTTTTGTATGGCTGAACCCCGGGCTGCCATGCGTTGGCGCAGTTAGCGAATTGATGCGAATTTTCGGTGAATTATGTGAAAAAAGCTGCATTCATATCACAGAATGTGGTTGTGAATGCAACTCTTCCTTAGGCAACCAACTAAGTGACAGGGTACGTCAAGCCTTAGCTTTATTCTAAGTCTCTGAAGAGTGTCAGCAATAGAGCCTCCTCGCTCTCTGACCTCCAGTAACCCTTCGGAGTCCTACTCCGTATCATTTCTCTTCCGACCTGTGGCGTAGGATGGTGAACAGCCTCCACTCAGCGTTTACCTCTTACCTGTGGAGGAGACATCCTCCCGGCACCAATGGCTTGCCCATGGCGCTCAGCACTTGTGTTTACGCCAGCAGCTGGCCTTCAACCCCACAGCCCAGTTAACTAGGAATTTGGCCCTGACTAACTTTGGGAAGGCCAGAGACCAGTATACTACAGGGCAGTTCTTCTCTTATTGCTTTCAGGGGAGCTAGACCAGTTTCCTTACCTCTTCTAGAAACAGAAAGAAGGGACAAGAATAAAAGTAGAAAGTATTTTACCCCTGAGAGGCTTTCAACAAAGGCGCCTTATGGAGCAAACAAAGTCTATTTCCGGGAGAATCGGGTAGTGAACCAGGAAGAGTTGCTCTCGCTGTACTTCCACCATTGGCGTAACTTCCACCACGACAAGAAAGACTTGTGCACCGACGTCAGCGTGGAGCCTGGATAAGAGAACCAGCTGGATGCTTCAAAGCTCACATGTAATTCTTTCCCCAGGAAATACTTCTCAACCACCTCTGAGTGCTTACCTTCCCACATCCTCCTCCCTATGTACGCAGCCAGCAATATCTTCTGATATGATGAGGCAGAATCATGGTTACGGAGCGGGAACAGGGAGAACTGGGTGCGCTTTGTCAGATACATTTGGAAGTATGGGGGGGCAGATCTGAGAAGGAGAGTTTTGGGGGAGCCATCTCAGGAGAACTATCTATCACACCTGGGCCGCTTCTAGCCTAAGCCATCTGTTAGCTCTCAAAGAGCAAGAGTTTTTCATCATTTTTTTGCCACCAGGAAATGGAGCCATCTCCACCTCTTCCTTTGGCTCTGGTAGGACCTCTCAGACTAGAACACAGGCGAGAGGGCAGAGCACCAGGGGAGGTAAGCAGTCCTGAGAGTACTCCTATCTGCAGGTGATAGGAGGGAAAATGAGGTGTCAGAGGGGGGGGGTTGTGCTTGTTTAAATTAGGGAAGGGACAATAAAAGAGGACCCAAGAGTGCTGGATAAGTTGGCAGAAGATCACCATCTTTATCTCTTCAGGCACAGTTTTATCTCGGTTTCTGAGGCCGTGGCTCTTTACAATGGCAGGGAGGCTCATCTTGCTCACCTTGAAGTAAGCCGCCTGACGTGTAACCCACTACGCTACAAGGCTCCTCCTGGAGAGGCTGACACCCAGAAAGTTCCCTATGGTCAGACTGGCCTGAGGCCAGGTGGGTAGGTGGTGGGTGGGGGAAATGGAACCCGGAAGACCAAGCATTTCAGTACAAACCCTGATTGGACTGATCCTTGCATTTCTAGCTAAGCAGCATGGCACCTTCACATCTGATGTGGCTTTAAGGGTATGGGCCAAGACAACAGAGCTATGCTGCCCAATAGGCTCAAGAACCTGATTCTGAGTACATTATCCTGGGTCTGGGAGGTGGAGGCACACCCACAAGCCTGCCTAAAAGGAAGCTTCTGTCCACAGGCTGGGAGCAATTGCGACTAGTACTCTGCAGGCTCCCATCCTACATTGCTGCTACTTCTTCCGGGCTAGGCCACCTGTTCCAGCCACCTCACCTCACCTTCTGGCTATTCGCCAAGGATATGGACAAGTTCCTGCTGCTGTTTCTGATGATGGAATCCATCCTTGTTTCTTGCTTTCTACCACTGGGTGAGACTCTGGGTTGGACTAGGGCATGGAGTGAAGGGCTGGGGGCATAGAGAGAAGGGGTGGCGGCTGTCCTGTCCTGGGCTGATGCCATCAGCAGTGGCAGAAGTCACAGGGATGAGCGTGCTGCCTGAGCCTGGCCCTGATATGACTGCTGATACTGCGTTTCTGAGCAAAGGTTCAGAATCTGCTCCAGGGCTCACTGTGGGAGAGATACTGGCCAGATGCAGAATGAAGATAGGGGCCTTTTATACCTCAGGATTAGTGAGACAGCATGGAGGCGCTGTAGTAATTCTATCTACATGGGAAGTTTGGGGGGTGCAATTTGGTTTGGAGATGACTTTAAAAAAGTGAAGCTGCATTTTAATAGCAAAATATTGGTTGCACTTAAATGACAAGTTTTTAATCCCTTTATAGAGAGGGGTAAGTGTTGATCATGAGGGAGTCAAAAACACCAGTCTCCTAGCATCAGGGTAAGCGCTGTGCCCCGGGTTAGTGCCTAGGTTCCCGTAAGCAAGCGTCTGTGTTCATTCAGAAATCTCTGGGGCTGCAGGCATAAAGAATGCGTGTGCTCGATTGTTTTAAATAATGGCACTCCTGATTTTCATAAGTACAATGCTATGATTTCTTTTACTGTGTTGCTGTTCCGAAATTAGCATAGTGTACTTACAAAATTCCTCCCGGGGGAGGGCTGCAGTTGGCACACAAACAAACAGAATGTGGGTGTGGTATTTGTGGGAAAATAGTGCACTCATCGTTGCGTGTGGTCCAGAGGTTCCTGTTCACTCTGCCTTGTCGTCTCTACCTTCTTATCTAAATGATAATCATCCACGGAAACTTGGTCCTTCACTTTCATTCTGCTGAGGGATTTTCATCCTTACTGGGTGAGGGTACTCACATTTCATGGGAAACAATCCAGTGGAGGGGTTCAGGCACCAAAGCATGGGGTGAGGAATTGTTTAGGCCTGCGCTAAGACCTCTGAACCCCGAGTTCTCTAACATCCTGACTCCCAGCCCACCCGGCAGGTGCTCAGCTCCCATTTCCATTCTTTCAGCATCAACAGCAGTTTGCACGGTATGCAAACATTTTAAAGATGGTCACTGTCATACAGAGGAAGGAAACTGCACTGTGACGAACAAAGCTGCATGCCGAGCCCGGAACTTATACACCCAGAATGGAAGAGGTAACAAGGTTGATGCTGACCCCTCCTGGCCTTCGGGACTACTTCATCTTGGACTAATTGATAGTGGGAGCCGAGACTCTGGGTTGGACTAGGGCAAGGAGGTGTGGTGGGGGCTGTCCTGTCCTGGGCTGATGCCATCAGCAGTGGCAGAAGTCGCAGGGATGATGGTTTACAGGGTGTTGTGCTAGTGGGATGTGGCGGGGGGTGTGTTGGGGGGGACAGGTGTCAGGACTATGGAAGCTCTGGATGTGAATTCTTCTCTTGGCTGATAAGCTGGTAGCAACCATGCCATCTCTCTTCTCTCTTCTACAGAATGGCATTATGACCACACAATACTGGACTGTTCAGTGTATTGTCACCTAAGCGTGGTCTTTGCTACTAAGGATATCATGTTTGAAGAAGACTGCTGTACAGACAGAAACTTCTGCAACAAATATGCTGGAAAACCACAGAAAATAAAGTTTTAGATGGCTTGATTGCAAGTGTTTCCAGAAGCACTGTGCTAGTCACTTCTCTGTTCCTGCCCATACCATGGGGGGAGGGGGCATTCAAAGGTCTGAAGCACTAGCTAGTTCCACTACTTCCAACGTGTGCTCCTGATAAGCTGCATTATCCTCTCATGCCATCTAAGAATTTCTTTTCACGTTAAGGCAGTCTCCTTGACTACGAGTTTCTTTAGATGTCTACAAAAACACTCAGTATCCCCTGTCCTATCTATGCGGCTGCTTCTTTTTTAGAACGTTTTCTTCAATCTTGTCTTCATCATTTTTAGCTCTCCATTTTCCCCCCAGCCTCCCCTGCCATACCCACAAGGAACCATCAATCCAGTTAGTCTCTATGGATTTATCTATCTTGGATTTCATACACAGAAAAGCATTAAAAACAAAACAACAAACAATAACAAGACCCTAACAAGAATAATAAAGCAAAATGGATAAGAACCTTAACATAAAGGAAAGCAGAAAATATTAAAAAATGAAACAAATTTAAGTGGCTAATAAGGGAAAATAAATGTAGGTTCCTAAATTTTACCCTAACCGCATCTGCAACTATGAACTCTCCAGTGGACCCTGCATGTTAGGAAGGCTGTTCGCACCCCTGGTCTATGGTCAGAGTGGACTCCCTGGGGCTTGATCCACATGCATTCCCCATTATTAGTTTAAAAAAAAACCTGAAAGTTTTAATCAGTCTAAAGCAGTGGTTCTCAACCTTCCTAATGCCGCAACTCTTTAATACAGTTCCTCATGTTGTGGTGAACCCCAACCATAAATTATCTTTGTTGCTACTTCAGAACGGAAATTTTGCTTGTGTTATAAATCATAATGTAAATATCTGATATGCAGGATGTATTAGGTGACCCCTGTGAAAGGGTCGTTCAACTCCCAAAGGGCTCGAGACCCACAAATTGAGAATCACTGGTCTAAAGGGAGATCAAATAATAAAGCATTACATTGTGGCCTTACTGCGTCTGCCATAATAGACTGTCCAACTCTGTCTGTCTGTTAACAGGGCTACTCACTTCCCTCAACTATGATCAGGGGGATTCACCTGATTCACCTCCATGTTCTGGTTTTCAGTTTCTCATCTCTTACTCTTGTTTCTAATCACACGAATGAAGGGCAAACAGTTTATCACTAAAGATAAGGAATTCATTATTGACTGTGGGGAAAACGACAAGTCAGTAGATGGATAAAGGAGTGTGAAGATTTAGGATAGTTTCATGGTTTTGAGGAGGTGATAGTTTTGGAATCATAAATATCTACATGCAGAAAAGGGACATATGTGTTGCAATAATCATGAGTGTTAGGTGGTTGTCCACCAAATGAAGTGATCAGAGTGATGGGAAGAGCAAAGAATTATGGGTAACACTAACATGAAATTATTTAGGAAGCAATTTGTTTCCATTTATGATGAAAATATAAGCGATTGGATATTGATGATGGTTACATAACAATTTATGCAATTGATCTCATTAAAAAGTTGGCATGATAATGGGACAAGAGGAAAGTCAAAGGAAATAGAGGAAAGAGCTAGGAGACAAAGGGCATTTATAGAGGTCTAAATAAAGGCATCTACATATCTAAATATATTTATATATGAGGATGGGGAATAGATCTATGTGCATATATTTATAGATTTAGTACTAAGGTAGCTGTATTGGACAGGGTTCTCTAGAGAGACAAACCAGATTGCTAGTAATTATATATAAATATATTTATAAAGATAGATATATAATTCAATAAATGAACCGTTAAATTATATACAGATAGATAATACAAGAAATTAACAGTTAAATTACAAAGCAGTGAGACACTAGCAGTCCTTTAAGGCTTGAGAGCGACCAGTTGCCAGTCCCCTTCTGTAGAGAGAGCTGGGCTATATATATCCAGGCAGCAAACAGCAAGGCCGGTCCCCAACTGTCATCAACTGTCCGGCCCCAGCTCCAGAGATGAACATTCCAATCGTGTGGGCTTAAAGGGACCTCAACTTACAGCGACACAGTCCACATGCTAGGCATCCCACAGGTAGTGTACCCCTTTAAACTGAGGCACAGAACAACCAAGGTGAGGCTCACTGAGCCATTTATCCCTCTGCCCTTCAGTTAATCCTACTTGTGTTTATCGGTCAGGCTGTCACAATAAACTATAGCAGTAGCAGATGGACATTGGGCCTCCACTCAAGTACTCCCTCAATGCAAGAAGACTTTCTTCTATTAAACTGATATTCTATGATGCTCACCTTCCCAACACGATCACTGAAGACAAAGTGGGTGAATAAGCAAATGTGGTGAAGAAAGCTGATGGTGCCCAGCTATAAAAAGATATAGCATCTGGGGTCTTGAAGGCTTGAAGGTAAACAAGTGATCACTTAGCTGAGAAGCAACAAAGTCCACATGAAAGAAGCACACCAGCCTGTGCGATCACAAGGTGTCGAAGGGATCAGGTATCAGGCATCATCAGAACATAAAATCATATCATTGTGAGTGAGAGTGGAGAGTGGAATGGAGACCCAAAGCCCTTCTGTAGGCAATTGGACATTGTCTTACAGAAGGGTTGCGGGGAGGAGACGAGCTAGTCAGGGTGCAATGTAGCAATGATGAAACATACAACTTTCCTCTATTCCTAAATGCTTCTTCCCCCACCCCACCACCCACTATCACGATCCCAATTCTACCTTACAAATCTGGCTAGACCTGAGGATGTACACTGGTACAGCTAGGAACTGGAAACACAGGGAATCCAGGGCGGATGATCCCTTCAGGATCAGTGGTGCAAGTGGCAATACCGGGAGGGTAGGGGGTTGGGTTGGAAAGGGGAAACTGATTACAAGGATCTACCTATAACCTCCTCCTTGGGGGACAGACAACAGAAAAGTGGGTGAAGGGAGACGTTGGACATTGCAAGATATGACAAAACAATAATTTATACATGATCAAGGGTTCATGAGGGAGAGGGGCATGGGGAGGAAGGGGGAAAATTAGGAGCTGATGCCAGGGGCTTAAATGGAGAGCAAATGTTTTGAGAATGATGGAGGCAATGAATGTACAAATGTTCTTTACACAATTGATGTACATATGGATTGTGATAAGAGTTGTATGAGCCCCTAATAAAATGATTTTAAAATGTTGAGTTGACAAATGTGTTATCTATATTTTTATAAGAATAATATTTAAGATGGGAGAAAACACAGAGTGAGGGACACTGGTCAAAAAGATCCAAAATAATAATAATCATTAATAGTGTCCAGTATTCAAGAAATTCAGCATTCTAAGATGTAATGAGATAACAGTGACTTTGTTTAATAAAACAAGGATGATATTGGTGATCATTTATGACCTTGTTCAGAGAAGAGTCAGGGGAAAAGTGGAGATAGTAGCTAAATTAGAGTGGATTTAGGAGTTATAGATTCATTCTAAGTATCTGCCCCAAAGAACGGAAAGCAGGAATGCAAAAAGAGAGCGCTACACCAGTGTTCACGGTAGCACTGTTTACAATAGCCAAAGGTAGGACCGACCTAAATGTTCATCAACAGATGATACACCAATAACAAGTGTACAAATATGTTAGCCATAGACAGACGTGAAGTCCTGGCATATGTTATAACATAGGTGAACCGTGGAAATATTCTGAGTGGAATAAGTCAGTCACACAAAGTGAAATGCTGCATGATCCCACGTACATGACATGGTCAATTGTGTAGAGACTCAATGGTTTCCAGCGGAGGGATGGAGGAGGAGTGGCTCATGGCCTTGCATTTCGGTTAATGGTGATGGAATAATTTGGGAAAGGATGGTCATTAATGGCAGCGCAATAAGATGCAGATGACAAAGGCCACTGATTTGTCCATGAGAAAGCTGAATGGCCAGTGTCTTGTTATATATACTTTTACTGCAATCACTTTTTTAAGGAGGTGGCAAAGGGCACAAAGGAGTGAATGTGACTAACTCTTCAAAGCAGCCTGGGGAAGAAATGAGCTGTGGGAGTGAGGACGAGGGGACAGTGCAGAGGACACTTTCAGGAAGAATGGAAGATTTTTTAAGGCAAAAGTGAGTGCCTACCAACTCCTTTCCTGTTCTTGTATTAATGTAGAAAGTCCCCTCGGGAGTTTAGGAATCTCGAATTCTATTCATTTTTCTATATTTTGCTTTAGGTTCACCCTCCTCTGTCTCTACATACCCTGGTCATGGTTCATGGGTTCTCCTCATTCTTTCTTTCCTCCTTTAAAAAAAACACATTTTCTTGGGGGCTCCTACAGCTCTTATCACAATCCGTACATCCATCCATTGAGTCAAGCACCTTTGTATATATGTTGTCATCATCATTTTCAATTTGAGCCCTTGGTATCAGCTCATCACCACTCCTCCACCCCCTCTCATATTACTCCTTCTATTTATTTCCCCCGTCCTTTAGCAGGGTTTGATGTAAAAAATGGATGATTTAAAATTTATTTTCTGATCAAATTTACTTTTTAATCTTTCTGCCATGTTAATTGCATATGTGCTTATAATTACTTTAAAGCATTTTCTTCTTCATTAACAAGCTTCAACAAGTGTCTATTTAATGCCCAGATAAAGGTTAAGTCCATTTCCCATGACTTATGAGAATGAACTACTGACATGTAAAGCAGGTGAGTATGACTGGGTCAAGGACCCGCTACTTCCATGCATCAACACAACATCACCTCCACAAACAGAAACAATGACCAAACAGATTCTTCAGCTTATGCATCAATTGGGGTCTGGTTCTAAAAAAGTCAAAGATAGGCCAAGAATATTAAAGATAAGACCACTGCATGCAATCTGCATTGTCATAAAATGATTTTTATAGATTCCCCAACTCCTGTTTACATATTAACACTTGGTCACTGCAATTTTAAAAATATGTAAAATCATGAATAATTAAACATATACAATAGAGTTCATCTGTTGTATAGTAGTCTATACAATAGTTAATCAATATGAATCATTCCAGATTTATTCTGATGTATAAATTCATAACTTCCCAATTTGTTTGGGACAGAGGGGTTTTTAAGACATGGGCCTTTCAGTGCTACAACTGAGAGAGTCCCAGGGAAAATTTGGTGACACAGGTCATGTGGGTATACTTTCAGGCTGGGCCACATTCTCTTTTCATAAGAGCTCCTCAGAGCAAATCCCACCCACCCTCTTTTTAGCGGGGTAGGGGATACCAGGGGAATGGCCTCTGAACAGGTAGTGGGAAGGAGTGAATTTTGAGTACCATTAAGACAGCCTCAATATCATGCTGAAAAGGGATTGTCTACTAGTGCTGCCTGTTGAAAACCTGACACCTCAAAACTTTGAATTCCCTGAGCTCTTTGCTGCCATACTGCACCCTATCTGTTGTCCCACCCTCCTGCTCTCACATGTGGATAGAGCCCCACATATAACATATAAAGAGGCCAAGGCACAGAGTAAGGGTCAAGCAGCAGACACCAGGTTGAGCGTGGACATAGCAGTGATGTGCTGATAGAAGAGGTGATAAGGGTGTGTCTGTGGTCAGTCATCAGGAGAGTGACAGGGTGGAGACCAAGCAGTTACTCAGACGGGGCCGATGTGCACCCATCTGCTTAAGCTGACACAGCTGAGGACTACTTGAGCCAGGAGATGCCATGTCCACGTTTGTGATTAGGTGTAAAGAGTACCTGCCATGGTCAACCTGTTCATTATCTCCACATCATATTCTTCATCATCAACCACCAGGAAGTAGCATGTTCTCTACCTTGTGCTTGGGCCCTGGGCTGAGATGGTGACTGCTCGGGATAGAACAGAATGGGAGGAGATCTTGAGATAGGAGAATCTGGGGCTTTCAGGCTGAGGCCAAGATAGCCAGGATACTTGCAAGATGTTGGGGCATGAGAAACTAACTTCCTTAGTTGCAATTCTGATTTTTAATACATTTTCCTTCTGGAATATTCATTTGAAGAATGGAAGTGGCACCAATTTCATTCTACATTTGTATCATCCAACGCTACAAATCATATGTATAAAAGTCCCGTTTATATGTGATCACTTTTGATTAAGGTGCTAACTTTTCCCCCATTTCTTGGATGGAGAAACTGAGGAATACATTTTCCTTCCCTTGACAGGAACTTTAAGACATAAGGGTTAAGCTCTGGCCTGTCTAATAGAAGAGCCTGTGCATTTCCATGGTTGGGTCTCAGCCCAGATGCATTACTGACAGAACTGATGAGGATTCCGTTGGTCTGGAAGTCTGCGGTACTTTTGATTGCCCACTGCCTGGGCGACGGCAGAGGAGGTGGCTCCTGTCCTAGCAGAGAGACGAGGTCTGACGACCTCTACCTACGCTGACTATATCCGCAGAGGAACACTTTGGCTATTAAAAGGGGGTTGTAGCTGTTGTTATGTACCGTCAAGTGGATTTTCAATGCACAGAGGCCCCGTATGGCAGAGTCGAACTGCCCAGGGGTTTTCCTCGTGGCATAGAGGATATGCACTGGGCTGTTAACCACAAGGTCGGCAGTTTGACACCACCGGCTGTGCCGTGAGAGAAAGATGAGGCTTTCTACTCTTGTAAAGAGTTCTGGTCTCAGAACCCACAAGGGCAGTTCGGCTCTGTCCTGTAGGCTTCCTAGGAATTGACATGGACTTGAGGGCAGTGAGTCTTTTTGAGAAGCTACAGGAGTAGATTTGGTTTGAATCCAAGGCCACCTTTTTGGTTCGCAGCTTAACTGGTCGTCAGGGTTCTTGAAAGGAAGCACTTTCACTAAATTTGGATGATGGTCATAGATTGGGACTAAGTCTTAAGTCTCTGTCAACTCTGAGGGTCTGGAAGGCAAGCCTTTATGGGGATCACGATGCTTTATATACAATGCATCCACATTACCCAGCCAGTAAGGTGAGCTTGTGCAAAACTGGTGGACTCTGGAGATCCACTACCCTGACTCTACACCAAAGACACGAGAGACCAAATGAAACATACTGATCATAATCTTGGAACCTTGGGCTTCAGACAAAAGGATAGAGAAGTGGATGGACTATCGATTCAGAAAAGTTGTGAACAAGAGGCAAAAAAGGAGTTCCCGTTAAAGACGGTAGCCTAGCCATACATGCTACTAAATTAGCTATATTTCTCACAACGAAAGTGTGAGAAAACTAATATGGAATAAAAGCCTGAATATCTGAAGAAAAAGAAAAGTTTAGTGAGCCAAACCCATCCACACAAAAAACAAGTAACTTGTGAATGCTCCACACCCTGGAGACTTTCTGTGTGGACAGCAGGAGTGGAATTGCCACTCACCCACACTATACAGAGCCAGTAGGAGCACGACTGAGCTATCCCTGGTTCCCCAAGCTCCTGAGCACTCAGTCAGAGGGTCCCGGACTTACACATTCAGTAGGACTACCAAAGTTGGCAAGGCACATTTTTGTTTAATTTTTTTCATCACTAAATTGGTGGGAAAGACTGTTGGAGTGGGGCCTACACATTCACCATCAACATGGACTAACAGAGCAGAGTTGGACTTAAAAATGCATTTTTATCTCTTTCTTTTAATCTGTGAAGCTGTGTTATAGGGATGGAGGCCATCCCACCCACACACCGCTGCCTCTGCCCCCTCTGGCTGGCTCTCTGGGGCTGAGGTGAGACCTAGAAATGCAGTGCGATGGGGGTCAAGGCTCCTTCTTCACCTGCTGTTGCTCCTGTAGTGGCAGTTGGAGCCTCTTGAAGCCGCACTAGAGGGGCACCGACCACATGGTCTTCTGCTTCTTTCCATGAAGGAAGTGAAGGCCCAGAGGCTTCCAGACTCTGTCCAGGCTGAAAAAGAGGAAGCCGCTGCTGGCTCTGGCCTGGAGTGTTTTGCTTCTTATTTGTTATGATATTTTGGTTTTTCATTTTTTGTTTTTGCATGTGATTGTTGGCTTGTTTGTTTACTTTTATGGTTTGTTGTAAATTTGTTTTCTTTGTTTTAAATGTTTCTGTTGTACTCTACCTCATGGAGACCAATGTTCTCACATGACCTAGTGATTCATGCACCTGCAATAGCTGCACCTAGTGGACAAGAACCATCACCTACTCCAGTGCCACTTGGCCAACAAATAAACATAAATTGAAAACCACCACAATATCTTGGAGACAACAAGCAATTCCAGTTACAATGATAAGATAGAATGATGCACACAAGTGACCAGTATAAGGAGTCAAAGGACCTTCTGAAAGAAGGTATGGCATTTAAACAACTGGAAAAAGAATTCAGAAAAATGATCCTTCTTTTTTTATACCATTTTATTGGGGGCTCATACAACTCTTATCACAATCCATCCATCCATCCATTGTTTCAAGCACATTTGTACTTTTGTTGCCCTCATCACAGAAAAATGATTATTAGGTGCATTTAGTGACTAGGGGCAGCGGGAGGGGGCGGGGAGCTCGATATGCGCATGGGAAACAAAGAGAAAAGCTATAGAAGAACCCAAGAAGACAAAACAAGATAAACCTGACTAAGTAATAGTTTTTAAAAGACAGCGAGAAATTATTCAAAAACAGAAAATGGAAATCTAATAAACACTAAGCTATTAGAAATAGATATTACATAGAGATATCAAAGCAGTAGAATTGAAGACATGGAGGTCTGAATTAGTGAGCTTGAAAATAATTCTCTCAGTAAGAATCTACAAGAAAGACAATCTAGAAAAGACAAAACAACAACAGCTGAAGAAAGCTTAAGGATTACATTAAGAAAAATGCATATTTTAAAAAGAGTTTCAAGACAGGAAGAAACAAAAATAAATGCACAGAAAAAATAGTACAAACCTTACTGCAACAAAACTTCCTTAAAATAATGAAAGGGGAGAGACCAATCATCCAAGAACTACACAGAAGAGAGATCCTAAAAGAAAATCACCATGACATCAAACTTAAACTTTTCCAAAGCAAAGACAAGGAAAGAATTCAGAGAGGAATTCCACAAGGAGGAATCAGTAGGATTTGTTAGCCAAAATTATGCAGGCAAGAAGGTCTTAGAATGATATATATATATATATATATATATATATATATATATATATATAAAATTCTGAAAGAATAAAAACTACTAATCAAGAATTTTGTATGTGACAAAATTCTCCATCAAATATGAAAGAGGATTAAGGGCACTTCAAGATAGAGAGAAATTAAACAAAGTCACAAAAGCAAGACCAACCTGACAACAAAACGAAGGGGAGTTCTTTGGACAGAGAATCAACCACCACTGACACAAATCTGAGATCAAAACAAACGATAACACAATCAGAGCTCCACTCAACCACTGTACTACGCAAAGTAGAACAATCTTTTAAGACTGAAGATAGAGAAATAGAAGTATAATCCACAATAAAGACAATTAAAAAGTAAATAGAGGGAATATATAGATAGAAAACACCTGACCAGAGAGGAGGTAGAGTAGATTTCATGAAAAAAAAAGACTGTTTTTTCTTTGGATAATTCTCAGACAACTTACTGCAAGTATTTCTGCTTGCCCAAGAAAAGGGAGAAGAGTTTTCAGTACTTGTACTTAATTGAGTTTCTATTATTCCGCGCCTGCACCACTTGATGGGAGTGAAATACCTGCACACCCCAGCCTCCCTACCTCCCGTAAGAGCTGATTCAAGATGTCCTAGAGACAGCAGAAAATATTCGCCCATATGAAAAAGCAAGAAAACTTCCCTAACAGCTAATGAAATTCCCCAATAGAAGAGGACAACATAAATATCCAGGAATCTGAGAGAATCCAAAATGGAATAGACCCCAGAAGAAAACTATTGCAACATATTCTAGTCAAACCATGCAGAAGCCAATAACAGCATAAAACAATACACATAAAAATGACAGCAAAGAACCCATAGGTATCAAAATCATACTGAATATTAATGAGTTAAATGCAGCCAGCAGTCAAGAGAAATAGGATAGCAGACCACAAAAGAAAATAAGATCCATAAAAAAAGTTGCTTGAAAGAAACACACCTTAGACACAGAGACAAATATAGACTAAAAATAAAATTATGGGAAAACTATCAAGTCAACGGCAACCAAACAAAAGCAGAAGTGGCAATATTAATTTCCGCTAAAATAGATTTAAAGGCAAAATCCATTATGAGAGGCAGAAAGCATTCTATAATAATTAAAGGGCAATAAAATTAGAAGGTATAACCATTATCACACGTGCACCCAATGAAAGACCCTGAAGTACATTACTCAAAATCTCATTGAACTAAAGAGAGAAAGACAATTTAACAGTAGTAATAGAGGACTTTGACACACCACTTTTGAGGAAAGACAGACCCCGAGGGAAGGAAATAAAGACACAAAATAAATAAACAACAGAATTAACTAACTAGATCTCATATATAGACATAGATAGAACACTCCACCCTGAAAGGACATTCTCTAGAACAGACCATACGTTAGGGCAAGACCAAATCTTAATACAATAAAAATATTGAGATTTTAAAAATTCATTTTTCTTAGAACACAATGCTATGAAATTAGGAATCAAAACTACTTGATAATTGATGAAATAAGGAATGAACTTTAAAAATTGAAATAAATGAGAACAAATGCACAACATCACTAAACCTTGGGACACAACAAAAACTCTACTCAGAGGCCAATTTATAGCAATAAATGTATACATGAATAATGAATAATTAATACCTTAACTCAATATATTTAGCAATTCGAACAAGAACACCAAAGAAAACCTTCACTCACCAAGAGAAAATAATTTAAAGATTAGAGCAGAAATAAATGAACCACAAGACAGAAAAACTAGAAAAATCAATAAGACAAGAACTTGATTCTTGGAGAGGATTAAGAAAATTGACAAGCCACTAGCAAACTTAACAAAGAAAAAGAAAGAAAGAAAATGCAAATATCAAGAGTAAAAGATTAAAATATTCAAATGAAATAAAAAGCAACACACTACTACAAAAGACTGTACTTATGGTGTTTGATCAAGTGCAATGTAGCTGAGAGGAATTACTGAGAGCCAAATGAAGGTTGAATATGATAGTCGGACAGGAGGAAAGCAAAAGGAAATAGAGGAAAGAGCTAGGAGGCAAAGGACGTTTATAGAGGTATAAATAAAGGCATGTACATATTTAAATATATTTATGTATAATGATAGAAATATAGTTCTATGTACATGTATTTATATGTTAAGTATCACTGTAGCAGACAGATATTGGATCTCTACTCAAGTCTTCCCTCAACGCAAGAATACTTTGTTTAATAACCTGGAATTCTGTGATGCTCACCTTTCCCATATGATCGCTGAAGACAAAAAGGGTGCATAAGCAAATGTGATGAAGAAAGCTGATGGTGCCCAGCTACTAAAAGATATAGGCTCTGGGGTCTTAAAAGCTTGAAGATAAACAAGCAGCCATCTAGCTAGAAGCAACAAAGCCCACGTGGAAAATGCACACCAGCCTGTGTGATCATGAGGTATTGATGGGATCCTGTATCAGTCATCAAAGACACAGAACCAAAAAATCATATCAATGTGAATGAGGGGGAGTGCAGAGTGGAGACCCAAAGCCCATCTGTAGACAATTGGACATCGCCTCACAAAAGGGCCACAAGGAAGGAAAGAGCCAGCCAGGGTGCAGTGTAGCACTAATGAAACATACAACATTCCTCTAGTTCTTTAATGCTTCTTTCCCTCCACTATCATCACCTGAGTTCTACAAATTCGGCTAGACCAGCACATGTACATTGGTCCAGATAAGAACTCTCTACACATGGACTCTAGGACAGATAACCCCCTCAGGAACAATAATGGGAGTATTGCTACCAAAAGGGTAGGGGGAAAGTGGGGCTAGAAGGGGGTACTAATCACAATGATCTACGTATAACCACCCACCACCCACCCACAGGGGGACAAACAACAGAAACGTGGGTGAAGGGAGACAGCGGGAGGTGAGAGATATGAAAATAATAATAATTTAAAATTTATCAAGGTGTCGAGTAGGTGGAAGGGTGGGGGAGGGTGGGGAAAAAAGAGGAGCTGATACCATGCGCTCAAGTAGAAAGAAAATGTTTTGAAAATGATGATGGTAACATATGTACAAATGCGCTTGATATAATTGATGTATGGATTGTTATAAGAGCTGTAAGAGCCCCCAATAAAAAAAATATATATATATTATGATTTACACAGTTGAACACCTTTGAGTAGTCAATAAAACACAAGTAGCCATCTTTCTGGTATTCTCTGCTTTCACCCAAGGGTTGTGTGATGCAGCAATGACATCCCTTCTTCCATGTCCACTTCTGAACTCAGCCTGAGCCTCTGGTCTGGCCACTCCCTGTCAATGTACTGCTGCAACCATTGTTGGATGATCTTCAGCAACATTTTATTTGCATGTGCTATCAATGATATTCCTCTATAATTTGAGCATGCTGTTGGGTCACTTTTTTTGGAAATAACTATGGATCTTTTCCAGTGAGTTGGCCAAATAGTGGTCTTCCAAATTTCCTGGCAAAGATGAGTAAGTGCGTCCAGTGCTTCATCAGCTTGCTGAAGCAATTAAATTGGAATTCTATCCCTTCCTGGAGCCTTGTTTCTGGCTCATCTTTTCAGAGCAACTTAAACTTCCTTCTTTAGCACCATTGGTTCTTGCTCATCCTGAAATGGTTGAATGTCAACTAGTTCTCTTTGGTACAGTGATGGTGTCTTCTTTCCATTTTCTTTATTTTTTGTTTCATTTTGTTTTTAAAAGGAAGCAGGAGTAAATATTAATACATACAGCAACAGTACTGCATACACACAATAATATTATTATAGCAATAATAGTAATAGGAATAATCTGAATAGATAGATATATAGACATACAAACTGAACAGATGTGGGATGATGAATGAGACTACATACATGAATACCTGTATATCAGGGGACAAAAGTTCATGAAAAAATGGAATTGAAAGGTATTTCTGACTTCCAGGAAGATGGCGATGGAGTGACACATACCAGAGGGACTCTGCAGAATCCAGCCCAGGAGAGTTGCTCAGAGGGAAATTCAACACCACTGGATTGCAGGAGGCGCATCATAAAGATAAGTAGGCACAGATCCACGGGGTTTTGAGGGGCTGGGGGCTTTTGGCTTACCTAAGTGGAAGCCGGCTGGGGCTCGACCCTAGCCTAGCCACTGTGTCTGCCCAAGCCGGGACCATTTGGAGCCTGTAGCAGGGCTTGGCCTCGGTGCAGCCACAGTTTTCCCCTGCCTGCCTCAGGGCAGGGACAGGGCCCCTGAGGCTCCACCGGCAGGGAATGGTGTTGAGCTGCATTGATGCTTCTGTTTGCGTCTCTGCTCTATATTCCCACACAGCCTTGGAGGGCTGCGCAGGGGCTTTTTCGGGGCACAGCCACAGCTTGCCGCGCCGCGTGGGCTGAGCAGGGACTGAACCCAAACCCCCACAGACCCATAGGCAGGGATCAAGCTTCAGCTACACTGCGGCGTCGGTTAACATCTCTGCTCTCTGTCCCCCCACTTCTCTGGGGGCTGCTCAGCAGCTTTCTTGCAACTCTTCTTGGGGCTCAGCTGTGGACTGCTGCTGGGGCTTGGGGCAGGGAGTGGGCCCTTGCAGGTCCACAGGCAGGGCGTGGGACTCAGCTGCATAGTTGCTTTTCCTTCCCTCGCTTCCCTGTACCCCGGCACAATCTGGTCTCACTTTTTAATTTTTCTCCCCCTCTTGTTCCTGAACTGCTCTCTCACCACCATTGCAGACTTACGGGGCACTCCCATTGCCCTAGGGCATTTGCGCCTGGGCCACACCCAGCTAGGTGAGCTCCACCCTGCATAGATAGCCCAAGGCTAGGGAAAGGCCTGCTGGCTCTCCAGGGGATACTCCTCAGACTCCTCACCAGGGAGTTCCTGCCTGTGTACCCGGGGACATAAGGCAGCTCAGCCAACACTTACCAATATTCAAACCAATAGCAGGAACTTCAGCCCAGCCTCTGCAACACTGGGGCAGGCAGCCGACCTGCCATCTGGGGCACTCCCATGATAGGGAAGCCACAGGAAGATAAAGTGGTAGGTTAATAACCTAGCAAAATCAGCTGTAGGCAGTTCGAAGAAGCATTCCTATAAGTCTTCCAGAGAGAGACTAGAAAATGGCACCTGATCCCTCAAAAACAACTCAACGCAAACAGCCATCAGCCCCAACGACCTCAACGAAAAAACAGGAGAAACAAAAGACAAAGGCAGAAGATGTGCTGAACATAGCAACATACATAGAAGAAGCAAACATTGAGATGCCATACAAAGAAACTCTCAGAATGCTGCTTGGAGCCATGCAGGATATGAGGGAAACAATACACAAAAAGGATGAAACGATAGAGGAGATAAAAGCCATACACCAAAGGGAAATACAGGAGCTTAGGGAAGAAATAACAAAAAACAATAGCAAAATCATGTTCCTTGAGAATCGACTGGAGGAATCAGAGAACCGCATCAGTGTCTTGGAGGACAGCCAAGCAGACTTTAATAAACGTGAACAAAAATCTAATAAGAGCATCAGAGAAGCCGAAGAAAACCCAGAGCTATGTCTGATGCTATGAAGAGGAACAACATTAGAATTATTGGCCTACCAGAGGAAGACACAACAAAGAAGTCATCTGCAACAGTAGCGAGAGAATTCTTGGAGGAAAACTTCCCCAGCCTAATGAATGAAAACCAAGCAACCATCCAGGAGGCTGAAAGAACACCAGCATGACGGGACCCCAAGAAGATATCACCAAGGCACATAATAGTTAAACTATCCAACTTTGAGGAAAAGGAGAAAATCATGAGAGCAGCTAGGGCAAAACAAGCAATCACATATAAAGGTCACCACTTAAGGATATGCTCAGACCTATCAGCAGAAACTATGAAAAAAAGGAGAGAGTGGAGTAACATATTCCAAAAGTTGAAGGAAAACAACGCAAATCCAAGAATACTCTACCCAGCCAAATTATCGATCAAGATCTACGGAGAAGTAAAAGTCTTCCCAGACAAGGCAAAACTCAAAAAATACGTTACAACAAACCCAGCCTTACAAAAGATCCTCACCGACTCAGTATGGGCAGAAGAACAACACTCACCAAGCACAAATAAGAGACCAACACATAGAACAACTTCACCCAGACCACAACAAAGAGAAAACAGGCCCCAAGATAGCAATGGCTTAAGGATCGAAAGAAGTCAAGAATGAAACACACACAAAACACATACTAATGATAAAGGAAAGTAGGAAAACTCCCAACACAAAAGGTATAAAATGGCATCACAGAGTCCGCACATTGAGATAATAACCCTGAATATCAATGGCCTGAACTCGGGCATTAAAAGACTGAGACGAGCAGAATGGCTTAGAAAACACAACCCATCTATTTGCTGCCTACAGGAGACACACCTCAAGGCTACAAACAAAAATAGGCTGAGAATCAAAGGCTGGAGAAGGACCTACCAAGCAAACAGCAATACAAAAAAAGCAGGGGTTGCAATCCTTATCTTGGATAAAATTGACCTCAAAGTGCAAATCATAAAAAGAGATAAGGAGGGACACTATGTAATGCTCAAGGGAATGATAGACAATGAACCACTAAGCATTGTAAACATATATTCCCCGAATGAGAGACCAGCTCAATACGTCAACCAAACACTCCAAAAGATTAAGAAAGAAATCACAGACTCGACAATTATAGTGGGCGACTTCATCACACCACTCACTGAGAAAGATAGATCACAGGGAAAGAAACTCCACAAGGAGACTAGAGAGCTAATCTCCACAATTAGACAAGTTGACCTAATAGATATTTACAGAGCTTTTCATTCAAATAAAAAAAATTTTCACATTTTTTTTCAAGTCCCCATGGCACATATTCGAAGATAGATCACAAGCTGGGGCATAAGGCAAATCTACATAAATTTAAGCACATTGAAATAATACAGACCGCTCTCTCTGACCACTGTGCCATAAGACTGGAAATCAACAAAAAGAAGACAAAGAAAATAAGAGCAAATAATTGGAGGATGAATAACTCTCTACTGCAAAAGGAGTGCATACTGGTGCAGATCAGAGACGAAATCAGGAAATTTCTAGAAACCAACGAAAATGAGCACACGACGTACCAAAACTTATGGGACACAGCAAAGGCAGTCATCAGAGGAAGGTTCATAGCAATACAAGCACACCTAAGAAAGGAAGAGAGAATCATTATAGATACGCTGACACAAAATTTACAAAAACTAGAGCAGTCAGCAGGAAAACCCTACTAATAGCAAAAGAAAAGAAATTATAAAAATCAGGGCTGAGATTCAGGAGAGGTTAAATAAAAAAACTATGGAAAAAATTAATATCGCTAAAAGTTGGTTCTTTGAAAGGATAAACAGGATCGATAGACCATTGGCAAACCTAACCAAAGAAAGGAGGGAACAAATCTCAATAGCAAGAATAAGGGATGAACGAGGGGTCATTACAACAGACCCTAATGAAATCAAAAGGATAGTTACACAGTACTATGAAGGATTGTACTCCAATGAATTCAACAACTTGGAAGACATGGACAAATTCCTGGAAAAACAATCCCTCCCTAGACTATCCTCGGTGGACATCAAGAATCTCAACAGACCCATAGCAATAGAAGAAATAGAAAAGGTTATCAAGGGATTACCAACAAAAAAATCCCCTGGACCAGATGGCTACACTGGAGAATTCTACCAAGCATTCAGGGAAGAACTAATACCAATCCTACACAAACTTTTCCGAACATAGAAAAAGATGGCAAACTCCCAAACTCCTTCTATGAAGCTAGTATAACTCTGATACCCAAACCGGGCAAGGATCCCACAAGAATCGAGAACTACAGACCAATATCCCTAATGAACATTGATGCAAAAATCCTTAACAAAATACTAGCCAACAGAATACAAAAGTATATAAAACAAATAATTCACCATGACCAAGTGGGATTCATACCAGGGATGCAGGGATGGTTCAACATACGAAAGACCATTAGTATTATTCGTCACATTGACATGAAAAAGTATAAGAATCACATGATAATATCAATAGACGCAGAAAAAGCATTCGACAACATCCAACACCAATTCCCGTTTAAGACACTAGCGAAGATAGGAATGGAAGGAAAGTTCCTCAAGACAATACAAGCTATATATGAAAAACCAACAGCCAAAGTCATAGTCAATGGAGAAAAGACTAACACAATCCCACTGAAAAAGGGGACCAGACAAGGATGCCCCTTTTCCCCACTCTTATTTAATATCGTGCTGGAGGTTTTAGCTAACAGCATAAGGCAAAGAAGTGACATCAAAGGTATTCGTCTGGGGAAGGAAGAGGTGAAACTATCGTTATTTGCAGATGATATGATTCTATATATGGAAAATCCCAAAAGTTCCACAAGGGGAGTACTGGAAGCAATAGAGGAGTTTGGCAGAGTGGCAGGATACAAGAACAACAAACAAGTCCATCGGACTGTTATACACATCAGATAAGACCACAGAAGAAGAGATAAAAAAGGTGGTACCCTTCACAATAGCCAAACACAAATTGAAATATCTAGGGATACACTTGACTGAAAAAACAAAAGATCTATATAGGGAAAACTATAGAACACTATTACAAGAAACCAAGAGCGACCTCAACAAATGGAAGAATATTCCATGCTCTTGGATTGGGAGACTTAATATAGTTAAGATGTCAGTTCTGCCAAAAGCACTATATAAGTTTAATGCCATCCCGATACAATTACCATCATCTTTCTTCAAAGAAATGGAAAAACTGATTACCAACTTCATATGGAGAGGGAAGAAACCCAGAATTAGCGGAGAACTCCTCAAGAAGAAGGACACCGTGGGAGGGCTTGCTTTACCTGACTTTGGCACATACTATGCAGCCACAGTTCTCAAAACTGCATGGTACTGGTACAATGACAGATACTCAGACCAATGGAAGAGAACTGAAAACCCAGAAATAAAAGCATCAGCATACACACAGCTGATCTTTGATAAGGGCCCCAAATATATCAAATGGGAAGCCGATGCCCTCTTTAACAAGTGGTGCTGAAAAAATGGATATCCACATGCAGAAAAATGAAGCAAGACCCTTATCTCACTCCATGCACAAGAATAAACTCAAGGTGGATCACAGACCTTGAAGTTAAACCCCAAACTATTAGGGCCATCAATGAGGGAATTGGGACCAACTTGAGAACTTTGGCGCAGGGAATACACAGGCTATCAGAAATAGGGAAGGACACAAACACAGAGGGGGCACAAATTGACAAATGGGATATACTGAAGATAAAACACTTGTGTACATCTAAAGAATTCACCAAGAGAGTAATAAGAGATTCCACAGACTGGGAAAACATCTTTAGCAATGACACATCAGACAAAGGCCTTATTACTAAAATCTATAATACTCTGCTAGCTTCCAAAAAGAAAAAAACCAATAGCCCACTTGAAAGGTGGGCAAAGGTCTTGAACAGAAATTTTACAGGGACAGAAATCCGAATGGCCAACAAACATATGAGAAAATGTTCCCGATCTTTAGCCATAAGAGAAATGCAAATTAAAACAACAATGAGGTACCACCTGACACCCTCAAAGGTAGCCCAATTCAAAAAATCAGAAAGCAACAAGTGTTGGAGGGGTTGTGGGGAGACAGGAACTCTCATCCACTGATGGTGGGCCTGTATGTACAGCCACTATGGAACTCAATCTGGCGATACCTAAAACAGATGGAAATAGAGTTACCATATGACCCAGCAATCCCCCTACTGGGCATATACCCAGAAGAGGCAAGAAACAAACGAAGACCAGGCATCTGTGCTCCAATGTTTATTGCGGCACAGTTCACAATTGCAAGGAGTTGGAAGCAACCCAAATTTCCATCAACTGACGATTGGATTAAAAAACTGTGGTATATACATACAATGGAGTACTACGCATCACTAAAAAGCAGTGATGAATGTATGAGGCACATAGCGGCATGGGAAGAACTGGAGGAAATCATGCTAAGCGAAGTAAGTCAGGCACAAAAGGACAAGTACAACATGAGCCCGCTGAGGTAAGTATTAAAAAAATATTTTTTTAAATGCAAAAGTGGCATAGGGGAAAAAGCTACTGTATACAAACATTTTAGGGGTGAAGACTGTGTAGTATGGCAGAGACCAGACCAAAACCAGGGATGTACATGGTAGACAATGGTGGAGGAGGGGGGAAAGGAAAACAAAAGGATGAATACAAGGAAGAAAAGGGTAGTGGGGTCATGGGGCACTAATCCACCCAAGGGGAGGGTATTGTTTATATCTCCACAGGGAAAGTGGGATCAGACTTCAACCCAGTGCCGCAAGGTGTGAATGCAATATCCCGGCGTGGAGTAGGGAACGAGTGGAGAGGTCTGGGAGGCTGGCCCCAGCACCAAAAATTAAGTGGCTTCCTTCCCCTCCCCCAAAAAGAATTTGTTTCAAAGGATGACATTGATTCTGCAGCTCCGGGAGATGGACATATCTGATCAGAGCACACGGGAGCAGATGAAGGGGCAGGAGGAGACAGTGGAACACAGCCTGGCCCACCAGGCCGCGAGGATGATGTTCCTGATTAGAGCAGCCAGTCCACAGAGAGAACAACATGGCTGGCCCTACTGAGACATGATGCCCCTCAGTGACTAAGGGCGATACAGGGGACAGCACTGGAGACACAGTGTTGGAATTGCACCTGACCTGATCCCACCACACCGAGGCAAAGCACTGGGGGAGTGCAGTGGAACAGCAAGGGAATGGAGTGGCAAGGTCCCCAGGGAAGGCTGAAAGTGGACTTTGGGGCCAGGGCCTGGTGCCCCAACAGACTGGACTGGAAAACGCTCCTAAAGGCCAGCAAACGATCCTTGAACGAACTACAAGCTTTTCTTTTGAGAAGTGTTTTGTTTTGTTCTTTGTCAGTGGTTTGTTTTTGTTGTCTTGTTGTATACTGTTGCTTTGTTTTCCTCTGTCTTGTTTTCGTGCATGTTAGTGTCTCCACAGGTCTGTCTGAATAGGACAGGCTGGATGAACTATCTGGAGGAAAAACAATGGGACAGACAGTTCCGGGGGGACAGACAGTTCCAGGTGGGGGAGGGGGAGGAGGGTAAGGAAGTGGTGTTAATAAACGCAGGGACAAGGGAACAACATGGGACCCAAAATGGTAGTGAGGGGGGAGTGGCAGGCCTGATGGGGAACGATCAAGGGTAAGGTTGCATAGAGAAGAGTTATAGCTGTAGCCCAAGTGGGGATGGGGCATGGTAGTGGGGCAGGAGGAAAGCCAAGGGAGATGGAGGAAGGAGCTGGGAGTCAAGGGGCATTTATGGAGGTCTAGACAAAGACATGTACATGCAAACATATATATGAGGATGGGGAAACAGATCTAAGTGTCTACATTTATAGGTTTAATATTAAGGTGGCTGAAGGACCTTGGGCCTCTACTCAAGCACTCCCTCAATGCATGAATACTTTCGTTTATTAAATTGGCACTCTATGATGCTCACTCTCCCTACACAACTGCTGAAGCCAAAGTGGGTGAACAAGTAAATGTGGTGAAGAAAGCTGATGGTGCCTGGCTATCAAAAGAGATAGTGACTGGGGTCTTAAAGGCTTGAAGATAAACAAGCGGCCATCTAGCTCAGAAGGAACAAAGCCCACATGGAAGAACACACCAGCCTGGATGATTGAGTGGTCCCAAAGGGATCAGTTATCAGGCATCAAAGAACAAAAAATCATCATATCATTGGCTGCACACCTCCATGATAGGATCGCTGAAGACAAATGGGTGCATAAGCAAATGTGGTGAAGAAAGCGGATGGGGCCCGGCTATCAAAAGAGATAGTGTCTGGGGTCCTAAAGGCTTGAAGATAAACAAGCGGCCATCTAGCTCAGAAGGAAAAAAGCCCACATGGAAGAAGCATACCAGCCAGTGCGATCACGATGTGCCCAAGGGACCAGGTATGAGGCATCATGCAAAGAAAAAAAAAAGAATATATGTATGTATATATATATGTATATGTATATATATGTGTGTGTATATATACATACCATATTGAATGAAGGGGGAAGTGCAGAGTGGAGACCCAAGGCCCAAGTGTCGGCCACTGGAGATCCCCTCATAGATGGGTTTAGGAGAGGAGATGTGCCAATCAGGGTGCGAGGTAGTACCAATGAAGAACACAGCTTTCCCCCAGATCCTGGATGCTTCCTCCCCCCAACTACCATCATCCGAATTCTACCTTGCAGGGCTGGATAGGACAGAGGCTGTACACTGGTACATATGAGGGCTAGAGGCACAAGGAATCCAGGGTGGATGATACCTTCAGGATCAAGGGTGTGAGGGACGATGCTGGGAGAGTGTAGGGTGAGTGGGTTGGAAAGGGGAACTGATTACAAGGATCCACATGTGACCTCCTCCCTGGGAGAGGGACGACAGAGAAGGCGGGGAAGGGAGACTTGGGATAGAGCAAGATATGACAAAATAACGATGTATAAATTACGAAGGGCACATGAGGGAGGGGGGAGCGGGGAGGGAGGGGAAAAAAAAGAGGACCTGATGCAAGGGGCTTAAGTGGAGAGCAAATGCTTTGAGAATGATCGGGGCAGGGAATGTATGGGTGTGCTTTATACAATTGATGTATGTATATGTATGGATTGTGATAAGAGTTGTATGAGTCCCTAATAAAATGTAAAAAAAAGAAAAGGAAAAAAGAAAAGAAAATGATTAGGGCAAAGAATGTACAGATGTGCTTTATACAATTGATGTATGTATATGTATGGACTGTGTTAAGAGTTGTATGAGCCCCTAATAAAACGTTTAAAAAATAAAATTAAATTAAAAAAAGAAAGCTATTTCCGTTTCCTTTGGATGCATCATCATCAATATTTTGTCCATATAATCTTTCAATATTGCAAATTGAGATTTGAATTTTTTTCTTAAGTTATTTCAGTTTAAGATATGTTTCATTTTTAGCTTTTTTAACTTTAGGTCTTTGCACATTTCAGTATAATTTGTACTTTGTCTTCTCCAGCTACCCTGCGGAATGTTCTGTTCAGCTCTCTTACGTTATCATTTCTTTCCTTTGCTTAGCTACTCTTTGATAAAGAGCAAGTCGCAGACTTTCCTCTGACATCCATTTTTATCTTTTGTTTCTTTCTTATTGTTTTAAGGACCTTTTGCTTTCTGTATGACTGTTTAGTGTCCTCCCACAGCTCATCAGGTCTCTGTCTTTAGTGCTCAAGGCAGCAAATCTGTTCTTGAGATTTTCTAGAAAGCCAGGTGGAATTGGCTCAGCCTTAGTTTGTCTCCATGGACTGGTTTTTAATTTTCTTTGTCTTCAACCTGAACTTATAAATGAGCAATTGATGCTCTGTGCCACAGTTGGTCCCTGGCCTCATTTGTACCTGCTGATATTGAGTTTCTCCATGATCTCTTCCCACAGATATGGTTAATTTGATTTCTGTGTATTCCATCTGGAGAATTCCACATGTCACCTTTCGTGTTGTTGAAAAAAGGTATTTACTAAGAAGAGATCATTGGCATCGCAAATTCTATCATAAAATCTTCAGCTTCATTTCTATCACCAAGACCACGTTTTCCAAGTACGGTTCCTTCCTCTTTGCTGACAATGTTGCATTCCAATTACCAATCATTATCAATGCATCTTGATTACATGCTTGATCAATTTCAGTCTGGAGGCTTTGGTAGAATTCTTTGATTTCTTCTGCACTAACTTTCCAGGCTGTTGCATAAAATTGAATAATAGTTGTGTTGATTGGAATTCCTTGAAGGTGGATAGATCTAATCCTATCACAGACAGCATTGTACTTTAAGATAGATCTTGAACTGTCCTTTTTAAAGATGAATGCAATGCCATTCTTCTTAATTGTGTCATTCCCAGTCTCATAAACCATGATTTACTGATTCAAAATGACCAATACCAGTCTATTGCAGCTCACTTATTTCTAGGATGTTGATCTATATATGATCCATTTAATTTTGGACAATTCTGTTTTCCTACACTCATACTTCATCCAATCCAAGTTCTGATTATTGGTAGACATTTTCAGCTGTTTCTTCTCATTTGAGTCATGCCCCATCAGCAAGGGAAGATCCAGAAGACTTTATTCCCAAAATGTTTATTCCATTCATGTCACTGTGGTCTGCTCTGAGAAAGCAGCTCCTCCCTAAACACATTTCAAGCACCTTCAGACCTGAGGGGCCCATCCTTCTGCATTATCTCCGACAATGTTCGGCTTCCATTCATTAGGTCCTCCATATCTGGTAATGTTTCTATAAGGTTTTCAGTGTCAGCTCTGGAGTGGGCATCCAATTCCTTCTTCGTAGCCTGTTCTTAATTTGGATGCTCCACTGAAAACTGTCCACTTTGACATTTGAAATAGCAGTGACATAGCTCCCAGCATCACAGAAACATAAGCCACCACAGTATGACAAACTGACACACAAGTGGTACTATAGGGTGCAGACCCTTAAAAAATAAGAACTGCAAGTGTCGACCAATGGAGATCCCCTCATAGAGGGGTTTAGGAGAGGAGATGGGTTAATTAGGGTGTGAGGTAGTATCGATGAAGAACACAGCTTTCCCCCGGATCCTGGATGCTTCCTCCCCCCAACTACCATGATCCGAATTCTACCTTGCAGGGCTGGATAGGACAGAGGCTGTACACTGGTGCATATGAGGGTTGGAGGTACAGGGAATCCAGGGTGGATGATACCTTCAGGACCAAGGGTGTGAGGGACGATGCTGGGAGAGTGGAGGGTGAGTGGGTTGGAAAGGGGGAACTGATTATAAGGATCCACTTGTGACCTCTTCCCTGGGAGAGGGACAGCAGAGAAGGGGGGAAGGGAGACTCCGGATAGGGCAAGATATGACAAAACAACGATGTATAAATTACCAAGGGCATATGAGGGAGGGGGGAAAGGGGAGGGAGGAGGGGAAAAAAAAGAGGACCTGATGCAAGGGGCTTAAGTGGAGAGCAAATGCCTTGAGAATGATTGGGGCAGGGAATGTATGGATGTGCTTTATACAATTGATGTATGTATATGTATGGATTGTGGTAAGAGTTGTATGAGTCCCTAATAAAATGTAAAAGAAGAAAAGAGAAAAAAATGATTAGGGCAAAGACTGTACAGATGTGCTTTATACAATTGATGTATGTATATATATGAACTGTGAAAAGAATTGTATGAGCCCCAATAAATTGTTAAAATTAAAAAAAAATAAGAACTGTTGCACCAGCAGATTTATGCACACCCATTTTCATCTCAGCACTGTTCACAATGCCAAGAAGATGGAAAAATCTGAATGCCCATAAGTGGGAGAATGAATGAATAAACTTTTGCAAATAGACACAATGGAATGCTGTTGCTAGGTGCTGTACAGTTAGTTCTAGAGAGTGAAACACCGCTGTTCCCGAACCATCATCACAGTTGGTTTCTTATGTCTGATCCCATTGTTGCAGCCACTGTGTCAATCCATCTCTACTCTTCCTCTTTTTACAAATGGCTTCGGTATTGTGACCTAGTTTTCAATTTCTTCACACTTGCCTGTTATGCCTTTCTGTCGACCCCCTTAAAGAACAGGCAGAGGGCCCACCAAGTCCTGAGGACAATATTTCTGCTCAGAGCAGTCAATGTGCAGAGAAGGCCATAGGACTAGCCCCAGCATGAGGCATGACGTCCCTCAGTGATCCATAACGCTAAGAGGGGACAACACTGGAGACACAGTGTGGGAATTGTGCCTGATCTGCCACCACCACATCCTGGGTGAAACACTAAGAGCGTGCAGCAGAGCAGCAAGGTGAGCAAAGCAACGAAGTCCCTGGGGAACATAAAAAATAGACTTTGGGGCCAGGGTGTGGCATCCTATCAGAGTCGACTGGGAAACATTCATAAAGGTCAACAAACAGACCTGAAGCTATTTGTAGGCTTTTCTTTTTTTGTCGATGGTGTTTTTGTTGTTGTTGTTTTTCTCTTGTTTTGTTTTGTCTTGTTTTTGTGCTTATTATTGTCTCTGCATGTCTATCTGGATAAAATAGGCAGGGTAAACAATCTGGAGGAGAAAACAATGGAACTGACAATTCCAGGGAATAGAGGCGGGTGTGGGGGCGCGGAGGATGGTTGGAGTCAACGATCCCAGGGACAAGGGAACAACAAGTGATCTAAAATGGATGGCCAGGAGGGTGTAGGATGCCTGGTGGGGATTGATCAAGGGCAATGTAGGCCAAGAGGAATTACTGAAACCTGTATGAAGGTCAAACATGATAGTGGGACAAGAGGAAATAAAAGGAAATAGAGGAGAGAACTCGGAGGCAAATGCCATTTATAGAGGTCTAAATACAGGCATGGACATATGTAAATAGATTTATACATAGCGATAGAGAAATATAGCTATGTGCATATACTTATATGTTAAGTATTAAGGTATCAGATTGGCATTGGGTCTCTACTCAAGTACTCCTCAATGAAAGAACTTTGTTCTAATAAATTGGCATTCTGTGATGCTCACCTTCCTGACAAGATCACTGAAGACAAAATGGGTGCATACCCACATGAGGTGAAGAAAGCTGATGTTGCTCGGCTATCAAAAGATATAGTATCTAGGGTCTTAAAGGCCTGAAGATAAGCAAGTGGCCATCTAGCTGAGAAGCAACTATGCCAACATGAAAGAAGCATACCAGCCTGTGTGATCAGGAGGTGTTGATGGGATCAGGTATCAGGCATCAAAGATCCAGAACAAAAAATCATATCAGTGTGAATGAGGGGGAGGATGGAGTGGAAAACAAAGCTCATCTGTAGACAATTAGACAACCCCTTACAGAAGGGTCACAAGGAAGAGACAAACCAATCAGGGTGTAGTATAGCATCGATGAAACATACAACTATTCTCTAGTTCTTTAATGTTTCCTCCCCGCCCCCACTGTCATGACTCCAATTCTACCTTACAAATGTGGCTATTGCAGAGCAGGTACATTGGTACAGATAAAAGCTCGCAACATAGGAAATCCAGGACAGATAAACCCCTCAGGATCAATAATGAGAGTAGTGATACCAGGAGGGTAGGGGGAAGGTGGGATGAAAAGGGGTAACCGATCACAATGACCTACATATAACACCCCCAGGAGGATGAACAATAGAAGAGTGGGTGAAGAGAGACAGTATACAATGTAAGATATGAAAATAATAATAATGAATAATTTATCAAGGGTTCATTTACTGAGGGAGGGAGGGAGGGAGGGAGAGAGGGGGAAAGAGGGGGGGAGATGAGGACCTGATACCAAGGGTTCAAGTAGAAAGAAAATATTTTGAAAATGGTGATGGCAACATATGTACAAAGTGCTTGACACAATGGATATATATACGAATAGTGATAAGAGTTGTAAGCGCCCCCAATATAATGATTTTAAAAAAAGGAAAGAAAGAAAGGCAGAGGCTGATCTTGATTATTACTTTGAAACTATAAAGTAGTTCTGCAACTAAGAGGATACACCTCACCATTAGAAGATACAGAAACCAATAGGAGTAATGTTACTTGCTATGCATTGCTTCCTTGAACAGAAAAATTTCTAATGATCTATTTTTACTATGTTGAACCTTCTATTCCCTAACTTTCATTACTATTTGAATCCAGCAGAAAAAAAATAACAGTGCCCTTCTCCAGTATACTATGTATCCCCAAAATTAAAGAGCACCTTCTTACATTTGTCATACTTAACAAAGAGTATGTAAGGGGAGCTTATTCTTTCACAATATATTGTGACAGCTGAATACTGAATTTGGTACCTCTGGTATAGTAGAAGAGTCAAATGAATTTATACCTACTGTCTTTTGCTCACCTTGCTTTATAAAATTAATTTTCCAAAATAAAGCTTATTCCTTAGCCCATGTTGAGAAATGCTCAGACATTTGTCCTAAGTCATACTTCAGATCATGCAGAGTGGAATCCACTCTACATGCATGACCCTGACAACAAGGAAGGAAATATTTTGCACAAAAGATTTAAATCATAAAAGGAACCCATGACAAAGTAAATGATATAAAATAGCCAATGTACAATGTTGGTGGAATAAAAGTGGCCATAAATTATTGTCTTTCTGCCTATTTTTCTTTCCTTTGCCTATGGGCTGAGCCTGTGATGTCAATTGGTCATTAGAAGTCATTGAAAGTTACATTATATACATTCAGAATTTTAGTCCTTATAAATTGCTTGGAATATTATTCTTTGGGAGCCAATCAAGTCATATTGTCATGAGAATCCCCAACTGTGAGAAAAACATAATGTCAAGGAGAACTGAGATCTCCCAGTTGAAAATTCCAGCTTAGTTTCTAAGGGGACAGTCAGCATTAAATGATCACACGAGTGACACATTTTAAAACTTCCAGACCAACCAGGCTTCCACATGGCTGAATTCCTATCAGACACTCAGATCACAGAAGAAAGAGGTGAAACGTATTCAATACACTGTTATTATTGTTTTAAGCCACTAAGTTAATGATAATTTGTTATGCAACAATGAACAAGGCTATACTATGTTACACTTGTGGAACCCTGGATTTTAACTTTGTCCTCACAGTTAATTTGGGAAATACTTTGCTTACAAGAGACATTGTCTAAGTCTCTGATTGTTCCCTAATTTCTTATAAACCGAACAGTTCTTTCTTTAGCTCTATCCATGATGGACTTTATTTTGGGATATCTTGTTACACAGCAATATATATATACATGTATATGTATATATATATTAAAAATTAACCCCAAAAGACATAGCATTGGGTTCAGGACAAGATAATAGATGTTTACTGGGCAAAAGCTTGAATGATGAAGGCTGGAAGGCAGTGGGATCATTGGTACTAGGTATTGATAAAATGGGGGTTCAACATAGATAAGCAATTAATAAAATTATCACTCATGGTAATATGAATGTGGAAGAAAAAAAGTACATAGCAAGCTTATGATGTGGTTAAAGAAATTTCCATGGAGAATGCTGAAAGTATCATAGCTCACTATGAACCCAACATGTTAATGATGTATTATCCCTTTAAAGTATTGCTTTAAAAAATATATTTTATTAGGAACTCATGCACCTCCCATCACAATCCATACATACATCAATTGTGTAAAGCATATTTGTACATTCATTCTCAAAATATTTGCCCTCCACTTGTATTGGACAGGGTTCTCTAGAGAGACAAACCAGATTGCTAGTAATTATATATAAATATATTTATAAAGATAGATATATAATTCAAGAAATAAACCGTTAAATAATATACAGATAGATAATACAAGAAATTAACAGTTAAATTATGAAGCAGTGAGACACTAGCAGTCCTTCAAGTTTTGAGAGCTGCCAGGTGCCAGTCCCCTTCTGTAGAGAGAGCTGGGCTATATGTGCCCAGGCAGCAAATAGCAAGGCAGGTCCCCAACTGTCATCAACTGTCAGTCTCCAGTTCCAGAGATGAACATTCCAATCATGTGGGCTTAAAGGGACCTCAATTTACAGAGACACAGTCCACAGGCTAGGCATCCCACAGGTAGTGTACCCCTTTAAACTGAGGCACAGAACAACCAAGGTGAGGTTCACTGAGCCATTTATCCCTCTGCCCTTCAGTTAATTCTACTTGTGTTTAACGGCCAGGCTGGCACAATTAACTATAGCAATCCACCCCTTGCCAGCCTGGCACCTGTACACAATTCTTTACCAAAACATACTTATATAATTTCCAGATATTAATGAAATCACACTGATACTTACATTAATCATTTGTCATACATATAAATGAAAACACACTGAGTCAAATTATATCTGATATAACATACTTAAACAAAGGAAATATACGCAATAATCACATACAAAGAAAATACATTGACAATTACAAGCCTCGCTTTTGCAAGGAATTGTCCCATATCTTGGACTTAATATTGGTTTCTGTTGCTGGCAAATGGGACACTCAGCAGTGGCAGTGGCCAAGTCAGCCTTGGTGAGTGGAAGTCCATGTTGCTGTGCCCATGCATAACCTCCATCCCTGCAGCCAATTACGTGGTCATAATTGATAGGTAGAACTACCTTCTATTGCTAACCATTCTGTATTACCTTTGCCCTCAGCAAGCACCTCAGCTGGCTGTGGTTTTGGCCTGGCGGGGTGACCCAGACCTTCATTCCTGAGGGGTCTGGGTCGTTATAAGTTCTGTTAGGATTGAGTTGCTGCAACTTACCATTTAATTTAATAACAGGGCATGGTTACACTAAGAGTCGGCCTATGGGATCTCCTGGATTCCAGACATATTCTTCGTTACCTCCATTATGTAGTACCAGTCCAATTTCTCCTTGGTAATCAGGACCAATCACACCACTTAGTACGGTGACACTCTTCCTGACCTGTTGATCCAAAGGCATGAGAAGCCCAAAGTGGCCAGGGGGCATTCTCAGCTGCCACCTCAGTGGAATCCATGCTGTGTTTCCAGGTGGGAGAGTTCCTTTTTTCGGGACCACGACCTCCAGGCCTGAGGAACACAGGGTTGCTGGGACAGGAAGCAAACATGCTTCAAGGGTATCACTAGGAGTAATAGTGAGTGGTGCACTCCAGCTTCCACCCCTTTGTTCCTGGACCCATGAATTCTGGCTCTTGGAGACACAGCACCATATATTGGCCGCTGGTTTAGAGCGTATACAGCTTCCTGGAGATCAGGAAGCCCCGCAAGTTGTTGCCACCTAGTTAGCACTAAAATTGTGTCTTTAGGAGCCCATTTCATTGTTCTATCAAGCGGGAAGCTTCAGGATGATGAGGAATATGATATGACCAGTGGATTCCATGGGAATGGGCCCATTGCTGCACTGTATTTGCTGTGAAGTGAGCTCCTTGATCTGAAGCAATGCTATGTGGGATGCCGGTGCATGAGGCATTCTGTGAGTCCACAAATAGTAGTTTTGGCAGAAGCATCACGTGCAGGGAAGGCAAATCCATATCCAGAGTAGGTGTCTATTCCAGTAAGAACAACGCTGTCCCCTCCATGATGGAAGTGGTCCTATGTAATCAACCAGCCACCTAGTTGCTGGTTGATCTTCCGGAGGAATTGTCCCATATCTCGGACTTAATGTTGGTTTCTGTTGCTGGCAAATGGGACACTCAGCAGTAGCAGTGGCCAAGTCAGCCTTGGTGAGTGGAAGTCCATGTTGCTGTGCCCATGCATAACCTCTATCCCTGCCGCCATGTGCACTTTGTTCATGTGCCCATGGGGCGATAACAGGGGTGGCAGAGGAAAGAGGAGGACCAGTCTCCACAGCGTGTGTCATCTTATCCACTTGATTATTAAAGTCCTCCTCTTCAGAGGTAATCCTTTGGTGAGCATTCACGTGAGATACAATTAACTGTACTTTCTCTGTACTTTCAGAGAGGTCTATCCACATACCTCCTTGTCACCAATTTTCCAATCATGGTCCTTCCAATTCCCTGACCATTCAGCCAAGCCATTAGCCACAGACCATGAATCAGTATATAATCTCACATCTGGCCATTTTTCCTTATATGCAAACTGAACGGCCAGGTGCACTGCTCGAAGTTCTGCCCATTGGGAAGATTTCCCTTCACCACTGTCTTTTAGGGAGATCACAGAAAGGGGCTGTAGTGCTGCTGCTGTCTACTTATGAGTGGCACCTGCATATAGTGCAGAGCCGTCCGTAAACCAAGCATGACTTTTTGGTCTTCACTTAAAGTATGGTAAGGAACTCCCCAGGAGGCCATAGGTGCAGACTGGGAGAAAGGAGGCGATGTAACAGGAGTGGAGACTGTTGGCATTTGGGCCACTTCTTCTTGCAGCTTACTTGTTCCTTCAGGTCCTGCTTTGGCCCGATCTCGTATATACCACTTCCATTTAACAAGGGAGTGTTGCTGCGCACATCCAACTTCATGATTACGTGGGTCAGACAATAGCCACTTCATGATAGGTAATTCAGGCCTCATGGTGACTTGGTGGCCCATGGTGAGGCCTTCAGTCTCCAGCCAGGCCCAGTAACAGGTCAACAGCTGTTTTTCAAAGGGGGAGTAGTTGCTTGCAGAGGATGGCAAGACTTTACTCCAAATACCAATGGTCTACGCTGTGATTCACCAATAGGGGTCTGCCAAAGACTGCACACTGCATCTTGATCTACAACTGACACCTCTAGCACCATTGGGTCAGCTGGATCATATGTTCCCAGTGGCAAAGCAGCTTGCACAGCAGCCTGAAGTTGTTGAAGAGCCTTTTCTTGTTCTGGGCCCCACTCAAAAATGGAGGCTTTTCATGTCACTTGATAAATAGGTCGAAGTAGAACACCCAAGTGAGGAATATGTTGCCTCCAAAATCCGAAGAGGCCCACTAGGCGTTGTGCCTCTTTTTTAGTCGTTGGGGGTGCTAAATGTAATAGCTTATCCTTCACTTTAGTAGGAATATCTCGACATGCCCCACACCACTGGAACCCTAGAGATTGTACTGATGTGGACGGTACCTGAATCTTTGTTGGGTTAATTTCCCAACCCCTTGTACGCAGATATTGTACCCATGAATTTAGAGTCTTTGATACATCCTCCTGAGTGCGTCCAAACAGCATAATGTCATCAATATAATGGACCAGTGTGACATGTTGTGGAATAGACAGGTGGTCAAGGTCCTTTCGGACTAAATTACGGCACAGGGCAGAAGAGTTGATGTACCCCTGGGGGAGAGTTGTGAAAGTATATTGTTGCCCCTGCCAGGTGAAGGCAAACTGCTTCTGTTGGTCCTTTGAGACTGGTATGGAGAAGAAGGCATTAGCCAGATCAATAGCTGCATACCATGTACCAGGAGAAGTATTAATTTGCTCAAGCAATGTAATCACATCTGGGAGAGCAGCTGCAATTGGAGTCACCACCTGGTTAAGTTTATGATAATCCACTGTCATTCTCCAGGATCCATCTGTCTTCGTTACAGGCCAAATTGGTGAATTAAATGGGGGAGGTAGTAGGAATCACCACCCCTGCATCTTTCAAGTCTTTGATGGTGGCACTGATCTCTGCAATCCCTCCAGGCATGCGGTATTGCTCTTGGTTTACTCTTTTCCTAGGTAATGGCAATTCTAATGGTGTCCACTTGGCCTTTCCTACCATGATAGCCCTTATTCCACATTTTAGGGATCCGATATGGGGGTTCTGCCAGTTACTAAGTATGTCTATTCCAATGATGCATTCTGGAACTGGGGAAATAACCACAGGATGGGTCCCGGGGCCCACTGGACCCACAGTGAGGCGTACTTGAGCTAAAACTCCATTGATAGCTTGACCTCCATAAGCCCCCACTCTGATTGGTGGGCCTTTGAAACATTTTGGGTCTCCTGGAATTAGTGTCAGTTCTGAGCCGGTGTCTAGTAATCCCCGAAAAGTTTGATTATTTCCTTTCCCCCAATGAACAGTCACTCTTGTGAAAGGCCGCAGGTCCCTTTGGGGAAGGCTAGAAGAAAGACTAACAGTATAAACCTTCAGTGATGTAGCAGGATCCTCCTTACAAGGGACCCGGCCTCCCCTTCATTCAAGGGGTTGTGGGTCTGTAAACTGGCTCAGGTCTGGGAATTGATTGAGCGATCGTGACTGTCTATTCTGCTGTTCACCTGATCTACCATTCTTTTGCCTGTACAGATCACGTAAATATTTAGTAGGCTTCCCATCTATTTTATTCCTAGGGACACTGCGGCTAAGTAGCCAATGCCATAATTCCACACGAGACAGGTTGCTTTGATTGTTATTGAAAACTCGTTGTCTATTAGAACCACGCCCACCCTGTCTCCGTGGATTCAGTGCTGACACCTGCCCTCTACCATCACGGGGACCAATCAGCCCCATTGTGGGCAAATGTCGGAGTTCGCTTCGGGCAGTGGCCACTGTTAATCCTGGTGCACATAGAATAGCAATTACAGGAGTCTTAAGAGATGCTGGGGCCCACTTCACAAACTTGTTCCTTATGGTTGTGGTAAAGGGTATGTCTTCAGGTCACCCCCTTTTTGGATCTATGGGAATATCTTGATAGATCCATTCTAACATACCAATTTCTCTAAGCTTTTGGATGCCTTCCTCTACAGTGTACCAAGGCAGGTCAGGGTCTTCAAGTTGGTCTAATCTAGGCCATCTGGCAGTCCATGCTTCATTGAACTAACCAAATAAAGACTTAGATCCTTTTTTAGCCTGTCTCGCAGAGACATTGAAAGAAGAGTCTGTGCTTAGGGGTCCCATATCCAGAAACTCAGACTGGTCTAATATTACATTTCGTGCACCAGTATCCCACACCCTGAGTAACCATTCCCAGGGTTATTCTCCAGGCTTTTGCTTGTACGTATTTGAGAACTCAAGCAGGTCTTTATGTGTGTAGCGCACTTCTTCTTGGATAATCTTCTCAACCTCACCTTTAGGAGGTTTCTGAGACTTCATTTTAGTGACAGGTCTAGTGGAAATAATGGGTGCTGAGGGTGTTTCCTGGGTGCTCTCAGCAATACCTTGCGAGGCATCTTCCTCAGGTAATGCTACTGATGCAGCCCCACCTGGCATATCAACTTGAATCGTTTGGCTAATCTGCTCAGGTGTTTCTAAGGGCTCAATATCCTCTTCTTCCGGATCATCAGCCCCTATGTTCCCATCCCATGTTTCAGGGTCCCAACTTTTCCCAATGAATGCCCTTACTTTGGTTTCAGACACTGCTCTAGATCTGCAATTCAGCTGCCGTTGTCATTCAGCCACTCGTATAATGAGACTCTGGACCTGGTTCTCAGCAATGTCAGCTCTTTTACTAGAGGAGAGAAGGCTCTCCTTTGTAGCACAGATGGAAGTTTTCAAATCTGTTAGTCTGCATGTGAGGCGTGCTTTTGAGGCTCTGAGATCATCCCTCTCTTTAATAACACTTTCCATCGTATGAAGGACCAGCCAACCAGCTTCGCTATACTTGTCATTTTCACAAAACTCCTGGAAAATATCAAATATACGATTGCCAAGGGCATCACCTTTATCCAGCATGTCATCTACTTTAGGTGCTACTTTAGGTATTATCTTTGCTATTTCAGACAATGGATTAGTACGGGTAGTAGACGTATCCCCCTCAAGACTAAATCGGTTGGAAAACCAATTTAAGAAATACATATTTATAGTTTATTTCTCTAGAAGCACTGCTGGTACCAAAATATATTGGACAGGGTTCTCTAGAAAGACAAACCAGATTGCTAGTAATTATATATAAATATATTTATAAAGATAGACATATAATTCAAGAATTAAACTGTTAAATAATATACAGATAAATAATACAAGAAATTAACAGTTAAATTATAAAGCAGTGAGACACTAGCAGTCCTTTAAGGCTTGAGAGCCACCAGTTTCCAGTCCCCTTCTGTAGAGAGAGCTGGGCTATATATATCCAGGCAGCAAACAGCAAGGTAGGTCCCCAACTGTCATTAACTGTCGGTCCCCAGCTCCAGAGATGAACATTCCAATCGTGTGGGCGTAAAGGGACCTCAACTTACAGCGACACAGTCCACAGGCTAGGCATCCCACAGGTAGTGTACCCCTTTAAACTGAGGCACAGAACAAGCAAGGCGAGGCTCACCGAGCCATTTATCCCTCTGCCCTTCAGTTAATCCTACTTGTGTTTATCGGCCAGGCTGGCACAATAAACTATAGCAGACTCCAAGGGTAAACGGCGATTCATTGTCTGAGCAGGAATTGAGGGATGGTACACACTTGATATCAGAGGGGATGGGAAGCAGGAACACAAAAGCTTGTAAATAGGGAATTCTGAATACCTGCTGTTACGTTAGCAGAAGTTGTTAAGATCTTGCTGGATTTTTAAATCGAGCATCCCATCTTGTGGCCTTTTTGTGTTATTGTACAATTTGTACACAGGCCAGATAATAATATAGAAGATCATCGGACAGTTTTGTTCAATAATTGATTTGAGACACAGTGGCTTACGGTTTGCTACTAAACCGCTCAGAAGCGAAAACTGGGGTGCATTCGACTGAGTATACCCATGGTAGGAGGGTGAGTGAAATTCAGTCTCTGGACAGACTTAACAGACTTAAGGAGCTTCCTCAAATAGCCTATAAAAATGTCAAATCCCAAAGGGAAGAAGTGGGTTAACAGCACAGGAATACATTCTCCCACTGAATGCCCCCCAGGCCCTGTGGTCCAAGAGAGTGGTGTGACTTTGTGCTAAAATTTTGAGGCTAGGACCACTAAAGGTCAGAGCTAGACGAACAGAAGACTCAATGGTGCGAGCTGTGATAGACTCAACCAGACTTTTGGAGGCGCTGGGCTGGTGGATTCATGTCAATAGACATACAAGTTCCCTTTCAGACTCTCACTTGACCAGGTCCGCGAAGGGCACAGCTGAGAAGTTGATTGGCTTAACCCAGTGCTGCTACAATCCCCAGCTTCTGTGCACTGCTGCAGTCTGGACACCATTATGACAGAAATTACTGACTGGAGTGGAATGAGAGTGGCAATGAACAGATTTTGCTTGGAAAACTCTCCCCACGGAGTCCTTCTAGGTTAGGAGGGAAAATAAAGAATCAGAATGAAGGAATGCTCCTTGAAATGTAGCTGAAAAGACCGCACAGCGTCTACTTGTGTCAGGAATTCTTATAGTAACAAAACTGATGTTGCCGAAAACCAAACCCAGAGTCATTCTCACAGAGACTGAAGTACACCGCCAAGTCCTCAGACTAGAAAAGGCCAGATATTAAATGGGGACACTGGTTGGAAAGAAATGGAACCTTGGAACAGGGAACATGCAGCAGTGTCTTAGGGATCTATAGACTGAGCATCCAGAAGATGGGGCTTGGAGCCCCTAGACTGCATTGACCCATCCAGCCACCAGCACTAGTCCTCCCTATGCGAAGATGAATCCACTCTCCGTACAGCCATCACCCTCTGCACACACGTCTGAGGAGATTCAGCCGACTCTGCCGCTGAGAGGAGCACTACAGGCCAGTGCTTACTCCTTCAGCCCCCAACAAGGCAGCAGTTACAAACACAGCCCTGGAGAACGACGAGGCGTTGTACCATGCAGAGTTACAGTCTCGTCGAGCAGGATAGACACTTGGAAACATTGACCCGGGTAGGCCCCCACTGGTGTCAACCCCCAGACTTAGGGTCAACAGAGCCCCATCGAATGGGAGGTCGAACTGTGTAGGACGAGGTGGAACTGTACTCGCACAGACTCCCCTGCAGACACTGTCTGGAGTGCAGGGTCCTTTGGAAAGTGGATGACGACAGTGCAAGCAGCTCATACCCGGGGGGTGACTGGCACCACTGTATTTGTTTCTATGGGTCTTTGTGTTCCTGCTTGTAGCATACTTTGCCTTTTCACTTGTTTTTACTTTGGGGGAGTTTCTTTTCTTATTGTTTAGCTGCTGGTTGACTTATGGGCTTCTATTGATGCTGTTAATATTATAGGGTTGTGATTTTGTCATGTTAAGACCACCAAAGTTAACCTGAGAAATGCAAACACTTTGAACAAGCAGATGGAGTCTGGGCTCCCACTTAACTGCAGCCCCAATTCAAGAACACTTAGTTGTGATAACATAGGCATGCTGGATACTCACCTTCATGAGTGGCTCACTGAAGATAAGGGTGCTACAAAAGTGTGGTGAAGAAAAAAGGTGGTGCCTGTCTATCAATTGGAAGAATGTCTGTGGAATCGTGTCTGGGGTTTTACTGATTTGTGTTCAAACAAAGAGATATATAGGTCAGGAGTCAACTAGGTCCACACAGATGAAGCATACCAGCTTGTGTGATGCCCGATGACATTTACAAAATTCAAATATGGCAAAGGGAAAGGAATCAGATATAAAATTATGAACGCACAATTTGCAGAATGCTATGGAGAACATTAAGAACCAAAAACCCATCTGTGGAGTATGTATTCACACTGAGCCACTGGCAGATCCACTGTACCCACAGGCAAGAGCATCCAACAGCCTTACTATCAGGCAGAGACTATTTAATCTTGATCTTGCTGAATGGAACTCGATATTTGGCCAGAGACCTTCCTATAGACACGATCTGAATTGGTTCCTTGTGAAAGTATCCCTTATTTATTCCACGACAGAAATTTTTCCCCTGGCATTTTTAATGTTGATTTGTAGTTTTCTTCCTCATTATTTGGATTTTGACCTTTACATTATGATCATTTTATCCTTACTGCCTTATTTCAATTTTTAAAATTGATTCTGTTGGGTTTTGCAGTGTGTGATGTGCAGGAAAAGTGGATGCCTAATAACAGATACGAGGGTTGGTCGTCCATGCAGAGGTGGGGGGATGGTAGGGAAGGAAAGGTGATTTCAGGAATAAAAAGTGAAGGTGGGACAGGGTGGGGATCACTGGAACTGTGAGTGCACAACTAAGTGTCAAGGCAACTTCACCTCTGGGGCAGACTGTGGGGTGAAAGTTCTAAAATGGAAATGGTAATCATTGTACAGTTCTCCTTGACATAGTTGAACAACTGAACTATCTAATTGTATGATGTATAAATTTGTGTCAATAAAAGTATTATACTAAAATATGAGTCATCATAGTCTCAGAAACACAAAGGAGCAGTTATACTGTGACTGAAAGGGTGTTGAAGATTCAGAATTGGCTCACTGGTCATGAATAAGGATACTTGCTGATATAAGGCAGTATCTGGGGCGTTGCCTGATGCAGATGCCTTTCAAGAATAGCTGCATGGCCCCAGGAAACACCTTCCCCACCCCTTGTGGCCTGTAGACCTGTAACCACACTGACGTCAGAGTGAATTTTCAAAAGTGAAGTCCAGGTGTTGACCTAGAAAGAGGTGTGCTCTACTTCTAAAGAACGGCTAGATTTTCCTAAAATGTACACACAGACACCTGGAGAATATGTGTGCCAATGGGGAGTAAAGGTGTGGGTTAATGGCATAAAATTCTAAGTTTTCAGAAGTCTGAGTTTATTGATATGCACCCACTGAGCGCAGAGTGTTTCCTAGTGAGGTTAGCAGAAGATGTAGTCAATTATTTGATTAATTGGCTGCATCATGAGTTGGGAGATGCTCTATAGTAAGTCAAGTTGAAGTACCGGACCTGACAGGTCACTTGATGAGGGACAAAGTGGACTTTGTCTACCCTGATGCCTGTCCTAGTGGAAATTGGCTGTCAGGGACTCAATAAAGAGTTGCAAAGAAATCCGGCACACTAATTAGACATCTATCAGAAAATCAAAAAGGTGAGCAGGCTCACACCTGTCCCCTATGCCCAAGAGGGAGGTCGACCTGGGAGCACCAATTAGGCACCAGCCACATGGGTTCACACAGGTGAGCCTAAATTCAGCCAAAAAGACCAGCCAGTGCCTTCAACCATGCCTCCCCATTCAGTAAAGGTAGGAGGGTATAAAAGCAGGTCACAGCCTGTTTTAGTCAGTTCCATGCTTGCAGATCTGAGGGTGATACTCTGGACATGGGCAGGCATGTGCTGGTCTGGTTCCCACCTGAGGCCCCCTCAATCTCTGGGGAATCCCCCATCGTGGCTCCCCACCCTGACTCCTTGATCCTGTTCCAATATTCCTTCCAGGTGTTTGTCCACCCTCCCCTGAACCAGCCATTTCCATCAAGAACTTTCCCAAGGCCCCCACCATGCAGGCTTGCAAGCCTTCCATAGGTAGCCCGTTCTTTTCAGAGTGTTGTACCTGAAACTTTCCTTTCCTTCCCTTCATAAGAGTTACTTGGATTTACAAATGTGCCTCTGCCGTGTGAATTCCTTCAGTGTTGTGAAGCTGTAGCTACAGGAGCAGAAATGGGCTATTGCTCTCTAGTCTCTGGAGACAGTCACTCCCCGCTACCTGCCCCCAGCACCCATGTGAATATACTCATCCAGTGAACTCAGGCATCTTTAGGGTAAAAGTACAGGCCACTTGGGTACCTGTGATTAGGGAGCCATGCACGTGCTCTGAGGGTATATAGAATGGTGTTGGGAAATATATTCCCTCAATAAAAGCAGAATAACCTGATGGATATGGACTTATGCCATTGCCCACTTGGAAAGGGTGTCCTCAAAGTGAAATAGATGGGAAGAAATTAAATAGTTACTTGAACTACACACGCAGAAAAATTCTGTATCAAGTGATAGAAGGCTAACAGGAATCGCCAGAAAAAGGTCAAGATTCCTCCATCAAGTACCAGAATTGAATCACATTATAGACTCTCAAACTCTTGCGTAAAGAGGAGGTCAAGTGCCACTGAGAAAGGATCCCTCTGTACTACCAATGGCTTACACGGTTAGTCTTTCTCCTAGCTTTTCTCAAATGGGTCAACAGCCTCTCACACTCAGGAGTATTCCCTGGGGAACGAAAGAGTCATATTTCGGGTGGATAACTGGACACTGCTTGGGAATTGACACTTAATTCCAGGTGAACACAATGTTTTGAATTCCCAGAAGTCAGTGGAGCTTACAGAAGTCAAATGGAGTCATATCTCCATCAGTATTCACCAACCCTTCACAGCTCTAGTCATCTTGTTTCTGCCTCTATATTTTACCTTACTTTGGACTTGCCTAGGAATGGACTAATAAAGCCATCATAGGGAATGCCACTCTCAATATTGGTGCACGCGTATCTGCTCTCAAGTCTTTTGAGTATATTCCTAACTGTGGTATCAGTGGGATGCTAACTAGAATGCCAAATAACTTCTTTCATTTAATATCCTATTTTCCAGTAGAAGCATGTTGTAGCATGGCTATCCACCACTGGTGTGTCACTTTGTGCTACTGGCGTGGCGCATGTATTGCTGTGATGCTGGAGACACTGCCACTGGTTTAGCATGTTCTAAGAATACTTGGTACACACAGTTTTGAGGCAATATGTTTCTGATTTCTTTCTTGTAAAATATTATTCCCTTTTCTTAGCCAGTGTGTTAGTCTGGGTAGACTAGAGGAACAAATCCACGGACATACAGGTGTATAAGAAAGACATTTATATACCAGAGCAATTAAACATTGAGAAAACATCCCAGCCCAGGCCAGTCCAGATAAATCCATAAGTCCGATATGAGCCCATATGCCTGAAACCAATTTATAAAGTCCTCTTCAGATTCCTGAAACACATACAATGACATCAAATGTAGATGATCACAGGACCGTGGGTAGAAAATCTTTGGATCCAGTGGGATTGGAAACATCTCAGCGCTGGCAGGGGTCTCTGCATGGCTTCCCAGGGCTGCGTCAGGATGGGTCCATGTGTCTTGTCAGCTGCTATGACTCCGAGGGTGTGAGCAGAGAGTTTCCACCTCCAAAGAGGAAATACCTGAATTCCCAGAATCCGTAGGGGAAGGCTATGTGCACACAGAAGCCTCATTTGCTCTATCCTGATTGACAGCCTGGACTCCACCCCTACACACTTAATCCTTATATTGACAATTATATAACTGCCACAGACCACCCCTTGTCCATTTTACACTTTCACATCACTCATTAACAATATGTTATTTTCAAACAAACAACAATAAAATCATATCTGTATCCAACAGGATAAAGCTAAAATGCATGCAATTCAACATAGCCAGCTTCATATAAACATAACATTTTATAAGTGAACTAAACAAAAATACCCAATTTCTAACAATTGCAGTTAAGTAACACCTATACCTTTATCCTATAATCCTATGAATACATTCCCCCACCTATGAAAGTTTTTAAGCCAACCACTTCATGTGGCAGTGCAGCTTATTGATAAATAATTTTAGTTGATTTTTTTACTGAGCTTATCTGTTCTTCTAAAGACTTAGATTCTTTGAAACCAACAGAGACATTTTTACCTTATCTTGCAGGATCTCTATGAGTTAAAATAAACTGAATAGCTGTGAGATTGGGTCTTTTAGTTTTTATATGGCCTTTATCTACTACAAAAAAGCCAACCGACTGAACCAACGACAAGGTCCTTGAGTTCATTCTGACTCATATCAACCGTCTATGTGGTTTCTAAGTCTGTAGATCTATGTGAGACCCAACAGACTCATCTTCAGTGGAACACCTGATGGGTTTGAACATCCACCTTGAAGAAAACATCTCAATACCGATCCCTCACTGTCATCAGGGATCCTTTGCATACAACAAGGTCTCCTATATATTTACTTTTGGTTACCTCTACGGCGGCATCATAGAAATGGGTCTACTGGGTTTCATGTTAGGTGGCTCACTGCAAAACTGTTCTAAACCACCAGCTACTCTGAGAGAAAATGATGAGGGCTTCCACTCTCGGAAAGGTTCATGAGTACCCTCGCTATAATATTTTGGTTATCGTATGCATAATATGTATTTCTCAGCCTTTGACTTCAACTTTTATATAGACTTCTCTTTTATATGTATCTCTTAGTTATAGTATAGACTCTTTAAAAAAGGTTTCTTTGATCCAGCTTACTATCTTTGTCATTCAAATGGATTAGGTAGTATATTCACATCTGATTGTTAATGTGCATCAATTAAGGTCTATCTAAGTCTTTGAATACCTTGTCTTCTGATGAAATGTTATTTTTTATTCTGTTCCTGGCTTATATAAATTTGGAAGTGAAATCATCTTTATTCCAGAAACTTAGTAATTTCCCTTATGACCATCCCAACTTTCATTGTCATTTGTGTCTCTGAAAAATGGGCTGACATGTTTTGATATATTTTAAATGAGTTTATTACCTCCCACCCTCCACCTGTTTATCCCACCCCTCAACTACCCTGCTCAGCCCTCACTCATACAAACCCCACACACTCCCACAACTACAACCCACCAAGCCCCTCAAACGATACCATCCAAATTCTTTGGGAAGTTGACGGGTGAAAGTCTGACTTCTGTAGCTACTTCCAGCTGGACAGGGATGTAGAGCTGATCTGGATGGTATCCCCCTGTATTCCTTATATGTGCAAGGAATTTAATCGTGCATAAAGGAGTAGCACTAGGCTTCTTGAATGGGCCTCTCCCATTATCTCGTGAGATCAAGTCTCCCAACACCTTCCACTCTCACTCTCATACGTGTCTTCGGCCACACTCACTACCATTCTCTCTGACTCTCACACCTACACACTTCCACTGTCACCCATGCAATGGTCTCTGGCCTCTCTTTACTTTCTCTCTCTCTCTCTGGGGACAAGCTCTTCATCTATTGCCCTCTCTCTGGGAGCAGTACATCACCAAAATTGTCCCTTACTGATCTAGGTTCGCTAGCATACATGCTGGCAAAATTTGGAGAGCATGGCAAACTTTGTTGAGCATGCATGTCCCCTCGAGCTCTGTACACATAGGACCTCTGTTTGGCACCATAAGCTGCACTTTGGGCTGTATTTCTTACTCAACTCTGACCCTCCAGCTTACCTTCCCTTAAAATCTTGTATCCAATAATTCTCAGGTGGTGGCCACTGGTGGTCGTCCTGGTCCCCACAGGAAAGCCAGACACTTTGGTCATGGGAGCAAAGTCCCTTGGGAACCACAGTGTACCTGTATCTACTTTCTTGTGTCATACCTCTTAATCAATGCCAGGCCAGAATATGTGTCCAGTCTTACAGAGGCCCTCTTCTTTCCCACGATGTACTCACAGCAGTAGCAAGGCATAAATCATGCCTCCCAAGGAACTCTGATGTTTTCTGCATTGGCCCATGTATTCACAGTGATAAAACTGATGGAGGAGAGATCACAGCATGCTACCCTTCACTCATGGGAATCTCCTAGAAACCATGGTGGCTACTTTGGAGACCTCAAACCCTGAAGAAGTACTCTCACACCTAATCGATGAAAACATCAGATCTCTGCTGATAGGTGTACTCCACCTTCCTGGAGGGGCACTTACCGAAGCCAAATCAGTACCAGATGCTCTTGATGCACCAATCCCCCACATTGGTTGTCTGCATGCTGACTGTGGTTCTGGTTCTACAGGACTCAAGAACTTATGCCAATTGGCATGGTGATTTCAGTGGCCTTTCACCAACTTCTATCGGGGCCACATAATCTGCCCTGCCCTGCCTATGGCTGGTTCCTCTATGAGACTAAGCAAGCTTGGCCTCCACCACATGTAATGAGTGACAATACTACTGCTGCTACAACGGGCCATACTGGTGACTCAAGTCCCTGGAACAATAATCAAGTCCTCCTAAGAATCACTTATGACAACCTAAAGAGTGCAGATCTGGAATCCATCAGAAAACTTTCAAGTTTGATCTGCTCCACCACGCGTAACATCTCTTGACTCACCGAATGCCTTTTTGAAAGGATGCCGTTTACTTCACCATCTGGAGATGGGCATTAAAATGGGTGTCTGAAGACCCTCAGGAGTCAATGCCCCAATCCAATACATACCCTTTCAAAAGAGCTTCCTTCAGCTTCCCAAGCCCTGTTTGGAAGGCCTTCATGGGGATAGCAAAGACTTCACTTCTCACCATGAGAGCACCTATATCACTCCTCATTCAGCACTCAATCTGCCAGAAAATTTGATGTTTCCTCATGGCCCCATGTATTCACAGTGATAGGCCTATTGGAGAACAGATCACAGCGTGCTACACTTCACTCATGGGAATCTCCTCGGAACACAGGTCGCTATTTTGGAGAACTCTTACCTTGAAGAAGTACTTCCTCAATGTCCCTTTCAACCTACTCCACAGTTGAAATAGACCCCAAAAAATGACTCCAACTCCACTAGCTCTTTGCCTTGACTACAGTCACTGCTTCCAGATCCACCATGATAAGGAACGATGGGTTTAAAACGGGAATAAAACCTCCAACTAGAAGAGGTTATCCATATATGGACATGGAAATGCCAACTACTGTGGTTGAAACACAGCCTGCCATTATGAAAGCATAACTCACACTGGAAGAAAAGACATTGCAACTACAAGAAAGTCCATTCAGAAAACAAATTGAGGTACTTTCAATGGATGCATTAAGGATTGATAGAAACATGGGAAAATAATGGAAAGAAATCTTTTGAAATCACATGAAATATTTGAAAGCGTTCAAGAACAAAATAGAAAAATATAAACCCAGGAGGTTAATACTAAGCTAACAGAATTAGACAACGCTCACAAAGTAGGATTCAAGCAAAAGAAAGCCAAACCAGTGAGCTTTAAGAAAAAGATAGTGTTTCCCATCTGCAAAGAATGAATAAAAAGGCAGCAGGTGGCCCAGGCAGATGATGCCCTAGTGAGAAGCCCACATTGAAGCTCCATGGCAATGAGTGAACCTGCTTTCCAGGAGGACTAGTGGAGAGGTTCTGGTAAGTGAAAACACCCCATGTCATCCTCAGTACACTTCCTTATTCTTGGAGGCGATTTCCCCACCTATAGACACAATCTAGAGCCTGGGGGTTCTGTGCCCGTGTCCCAGGGATACCCAGTCCCATATTGGCACACTACTTCAGATGCCACCAAGGTCACCAATAGCAGATTTTTCCCCACCCCTCATCACTAACCCCCAGAGCTGGGTCACTGTGGCAGGAGCTAGTTAGCTGTCCAACTGAATCCCTTGCAACTACTGTGGTACTCCCACTGTCCTCCCTTGGTAGTCTCCCCAATGAGCTGTTCCCTACTCTCCCAAGGCCACACTGTGTGACAGCGGCCTCAAGCAACCCCTCACATGTTTTCTGTCCACGGCTCTTGCTGCTGCCCTCATTTGTGCTCAGTGCCCCGACTATAGCAGTTGGGCTTTCCCTACCGTTATCTAACACCCTTTTCTACGGCAAGAGGTCACCTCTCCCATTTAACCATCACCTACTCACACAGGAACCAGGCTTTCCCCGTGGTGACCCGGAACCTTGACCAGTGCGACAAGGCTTTTCCAATGTTGCCTGGGACCCCCTCCTATGGCAGAGGGCCCTTTCTTGGTTTCTGCTAACACCTCCACCCACAGCAGAAAGGCTGTTCCCTTGGTAGGACTGTACATTCACAAGTAGCGGTGGGGCTTTCCGACCTTTATCAACAACCCCATCTGTGGCAGTTAGATCAGAAAAGGCAGTCACCTATAAAGGTACCCAAATAAGAATATGCTCAGACATATTAGCAGACACCATGAGGACTAGGAGAGAGTGGATTACCATCTTCTTAGAGTTGAAGGAAAACCATGCAAACCAAGTTTCCTCTGAATAGCCAAGTTAACACGATACATAGTAAAGTGACAGTTTTCCCAGACAAGAAAACACTCAAAGAATATAGTTAAAGAAACCCAGCTCTACAAAAAAAAATCCTTGCCAATCAAGTGTGGTCAAAAGAACAACACCCACAAGCAGAAATAGGAGATCACCACATAGGGAAACTCCACCCAGGGGTCAACACATTGAAATAGCCCATATGGTATCCTGGCCTCAATGGTGAAAAGAAGCCAAGTATGAACCATACACTCATTCACACAATGCAATGACAAGAAGGAAAGTAGGAAAATACACATGACAAACAGTATGAGTTGACATCACAGAATATCAATGGACTGAATTAAGCCATTGAAAGAGACTAGTGGGCAGGCTTAGCAAACATAACCCATGGACCTGCTGATTATAAGACAGACATCTCAAGCTGGTAGACAGAAATAGGCTGAGAATCCAAGGCCGAAGAAATATGTACCAATCAAACGTCAAATTTAAAACAAAGGGGTTGAAAACCTAATCGCTAACAAACTGAATTTCAAGGTGCAAGTCATAAGAAGAGACAAGGCGGGGTACAAGATAACGCTCAAGGTATCACTAGACCAAGAGCCAGGGAGCACCATAAACATTTAAACATGCTAGGAGGGACCTGAGAAATTTGTCAATCAAATGCACCAAGAGATGAAAAAATCAACCACAATATCCACAATCATCGTAGGTGACTTTAATACCCCACTTTCTGAGAAAGAATGATCACAGGGAAAGAAGCTTAATAGGAAGCTGCAGAACTAAACTCTACCATCAGGCAACTTGACCTGAGGAACAGTTTTAGAGCTCTCCAACCAAAATACAAAATGATTCATATCCTCTTCAAATCCACATTGCACATATTCAAAGACAGACCCCAGGCTCTGATACAGGAAAAGCCCAGATAAATTCAAGCTAAATTCAGACTAATACTCCACAAGGCTCAACATCAACAAGAAGATAAAGGAAACAAAAGCAAAGAATTAGAGTATGAGTAACTCTCTACTACAAACTGAGTGGTCTTGAAGCAGATTGGAGATGAAATCAGAAAGTTTCTAGACACCAATGCGAATGAGAATACGATGCAACAAAACCTTTGGGTTATAGTAAAGGCAGTTATCAGAGGAAGTTTGATAGTGATAAACACACACATGATAAAGGAGGAGACTTATGATTGATATGCTGACACATAACTGCCAGCACTTTGAGCAGAGTTAATAGGACAATGCTACAAATGGCAAAAGAAAGGAAATAACAAAAAAATGAGGGCAGACATGAATAACTTGGAAAACGTGAAAACAATGCAAACAAATCAATGCAGTAAAATAGTTGTTTCTTTGAACAGATTAACAGAATAGGTAGGCCACTGCAAACCTAACCAAAGAAAGAAAGGAACATATAACAATAGTCACGCCACTGAGGGATAAAACGGAAAACTACAATGGGCTCTAATGATATTTAAAGCTGAATTGTATAGTACTATGAGTACCGTTACACCAATGAATTCAACATCCTGGAAGACATGGACAAATACCCTCCCAGATGGACTGTGCAGTCTGTCACACCCTAAGTAGGGCCCACCTCCTTCTGATAAGGGCAGTAGTAAATTGTTTTCTTGTAGGAAAGCCCAGGGAGGTCAAGGCCACTCAAGAGTGACCAAGGTAGGCCGCCATCATGAATGAATGGTTCACCATTCTTGTCACACGTATATCTCTAATTCCACCCTTTCCTGTCATGCCGTCACCCCAGCTCATCCGCTTGCTGTTCCGCTTATGCACATTGTCTATCCCCCCCATTGATTGTATTGGCTATTGTACAACCGCTTTCTGTGATGTATGTCTCTACCTGCAATTAGGAGCCATGCATACCCCCAAAGATATATAAGCCTTGGTTAGCAGTAAATCTCTCCTGCACTCTCTCCTGGCCTGTACCACCAAGAGGAGCTGAGATGATCATGCAACCATGAAATATGTTTGACTCCATTATTTCAACATATCTTCTATCTCTTCTGATTCTCTATGACTTGACTATAGTCTTTACTTATTATCCCTGTATAAATGTGCCTACTGAACCCATGATGATGTGTTAAGGGCTGGATACGTTGACAAATTTAAATACCTAGGGGTATACCTAACCAAAAAGCCCAAAACGATTTGAATGTGGAGAACTACAGAACACTATTACAAGAAACCCCAAAGTGACCTCCAGAAATGGAAGGATATCCCATGGTCATACATCAGAACACGTAGTATAGCAAAGATTTCTGTCATGCCCAAGGTACTAGACAAATGTAATGGTACCCTACTACATGTACCAACATCCTTTGTCAATGAATTGGAAAACACTGACTAGCAATTTCATATGGAAAGAGAAGAAGGCCAGAATTCTCAGGGAACTCTTCAAGAAGAAGGATAAAGTTGAAGGACTTGCTTTACCTGACTTTAGCACCTACAATTGAACCACCATGGTGAAAACCGCATGGTACTGTTATAATGACAGATCTTCAGACCAATTGAATAGAACGAAAACCTAGAAATGAAATTATCAGCATAGAGACAACTGATCTTTGATAAGGACCCCAAAATTATCAAATGAGAAGCTGATGCCCTCTTCAACAAGTGTTACTAGAAAAACTGGATATCACCCTGCAGAAAATTGAAGCAAGACCCTTACCTCCCTCCATGCACAAGATTAAACTCAAGATGGATCACAGACCTCGAGGTAAAATCCCAAGACCTTAGAGCCATCTATAGGCGAATTGGGACAAACTTATGAAATTTGACGTAGGGAATACCTAGGCTATTGGAAATAGAGGACACAAACAGAGAGGGAGCACAACTTGATAAATGGGATATACTGACTATAAAACACTTGTGCACATTGAAATCTTTTGCCAAGAGAGTAATAAGAGAGCCCACAGACTTGGAAAACACCTTGAGCAATGACACATCAGACACAGGCCTTATTTATAAAATCTTCAATACTCGGCTAGTCCACAATAAGGAAAAAAACAAATAACCCATTAAGGAGATGAGCAAAAGACCTGACAAAAGTTTCATAAGGGCAAAAGTTCAAATGACCAACAAACATCAGAGAAAATGTTCCTGATCATTTAGCCAAAAGGGAAAAGCAAATCAAAACAACTAGGAAATATCACCTAACACCCTCAAAGATAGCCCAAGTGAGAAAACAAACAGAAGGCAACAAGTGTTGGAGAGGATGTGGTGATGGGAACTCTCATCTACTGCTGGTGGTCCCATACGTCTGGGCATCTGCTATGGAGATCGATATGGTGATATGTAAAACAAATGGAAATTGAGCTACCATATAAGCCAGCATTCCCCTAATGGGCATATGCCCAGAAGAAGTAAGAAACAGCACTGCCACACATGTGTGCTCCAGTGTTCTTTGAAGCGCAGTTCATAGCCACACCGAACTGGAGGCAGCCTAAATTTCCATCAACCAACAAATGGATTAAAAAACTGGTATTAACCTACAATAGTGAAATTTGCAACCTTAAAAAGTATCAATGAATGAATCAGGCACCTCGATGCTGCGAGAGTTGGAGGAAATGATGCTAAGTGAAGTAAGTCAAGCAACAAATGAGAAGTACAAAATGACTCCACTGAAGTAAGCTTTAAAAGTATAAGAAGCATAGGGGAAAAGGTACCAAGTGCATGGGTTACATAGGACAGCACTGGAGACACAGAGTGGAGATTCTACCTGTCTGACAACCCCTGCACTGGAGTGAGATATAAAGGGAAGGCAACAATTCACCAGAGCAGATTGGAAAACAGTCTAAAGGGTCAGCAGACAGACCTCGAACTTCTTATATGATTTTGGTCCTCCGTTGTCCTTTTCTCATGTGTATCCATAGAGGATAGGCATGATAATCCCGAGGACAAAAATAATGGGGTCGATGGCTCTGGGCGGATATAGGGGAGGGGGGAACGGAAGAAAGGGAGTGGGGAGCCAACACACCCAGAAGCACGGGAACAATATGAGGATTTAAAATCAATGGTGAAGGGGGCATAGCATGCCTGGTTGGGTTTGATCAAGTCCAAGGTCACGGAAAGAAAATATTGAGAGTCTAATGAAGGTTAAACATAATAGTAGGACAGGACGAAAGTAATTACAAATAGAACAAAGACATAGAAAGCAAAAGGCACTGATAGAGGTATAAATATAGGCCTGCACATATGTAAATATATCAATTTATAACCATAGGTCTCTCTCCAGATATAGAGTTAAATGTTAAGTATTAAGGTAGCAGAGGAATACTCAAGTACTCTCTCAACGAAGAACACTTTGTTCTAATAAGCTGATACTTTTCATGCTCACCTTCCTTCCTAACAAGATCCCTGAAATCAACATCTGGGACGATGGCGACTGAGTAACACATAGCAGAGGGACTCTACAGAAATCAGCGCAAGAGAGTTAATAAGAGGGAAATTCCACACTGCCGGGTCTCAGGAGGGGTTTCATAAAGATAAGCAGGCACAGATCGACTAGATTTTGAGGGACTTGGACTTTTGGCTTACCACAGTGGTGGTTGGCTACAGATTGACTTTAGCCCTGCCACTGTCTCAGCCAGAGCAAGGATCGTTTGAGGCTGGCGCAGGGCCTTGTCTCAACAAAGTCATAGCTTGCAGCTGCTTTGGGGCCGGAGGAAACCTTCCAGCCCCACGATCAGGAATCAAGGTTCAGCTATATTGTTTTATTTCCCTCACTTCTCTCTACACCCCACAGTATTAGTGGGCTTAGTTTTTTTCCTACGTTTTCTTTCACACCATTGTTACCTACAGACCACTCCCCATAGCCTAAAGCAATTTTGCCTGCCCTCCACCCAACTGGAAGTCCTTCACCCTCTGGATCATAAGCCGAGGCTGGAGAAAACGTGCTCACCCTCTGCCAGGGGATATCCTGCCCAACTCCTTCCAGGAAAATTCCGCCCACCCACGCACTGCAGTGCTTTACACTTGACTGAGTAATCCTGCCCACCTTCTTTGGAGGAAGTAATGCCTGTGTTCCTGGGGGAGCTCCTATCAATCCTCTGTGGTCCCACGTGACAGGGAAAATCCTGCTGTCTGTCATAGTATCTCACAAGGCCTGAGGCAGCTGGGGCAGCACTTGCCAACCTTGCACGCTGCTGAGGAAACTTCTGGCCATGCTCTGCAGTGATCTACCTGACTTGGCAATTCTGCCTGGCATTTGTGGTGTTCTATACCAAAGCGGGCAACCCACCAGCCTTCTGTGGCACGCCCCTTGCAGTGGGAACCCCAGCATGCCCTCGGTGGCTCCCTAAATATCGATGGGCCACAACATCATGGCTTCTTGTGAGATCACCCAGTTTCATCATCCTCATAGGTCCACAACAACACAACCAATGTCCCCTGAAAGGACCGTCCAACTTGCCCTCCAAATAACAGAATACTTGTTGACTAGGGAAAGAGTTCAGCCACCAGGGGATAAAGTGGTAGGTCAATTCCATAGTGAAATTAGCTGCAGGAAATTTGAAAAAAAAATTCCTAAGTGACACCCCAAAATAGCTAGTGTGCTTCCACCCCCTGGAATGGCACCTGGCTCCTCTAAAACAATGCAGCACAAACACCCAGCAGCCCCAATGACCTCAACGAAAAACAGGAGCAACAAAAGGCAATGACAGATGTTGTACTGAACTTAACAAGGTGCATTGAAGAAGGAAACACTGATTTGCCACAAAATGAAATGTTCAGAATGCCGTTTGGAGTCATAGAGTTATGAGGGAAACAATACGGACAAAGGATGAAATGATAGAGGAGATAAAGTCCATACACCAAAGGGAAATACAGGAGCTTAGGGACTAGATAACAAAAACCAGTCGCAGACTCAAGGACTTTGCCAATTAACTGGAGGAGGCAGAGAACCACACCAGTGATCTAGACGACAGTCAAACAGACTTTAAGAAATGTGAACATAAATCTAAAAAGATCATCAAGAACGCTGAAGAAAATGTTAGCGCTATGTCTGATTCTATGATGAGGAACAACATCAGAAACATCAGAATAATTGGATTACCAGAGGAAGACACATCAAGAAGTCATCTGTAAAAATAGTGAGAGAATTTTTGGAGGTAAACTTCCCCAGCTTAATGAAAACCAGGCAGCCATTCAGAAGGCTGAAAGAACAGCAGCTAGACTGCATCCCTTGAAGTCACCAAGGCACATAATAGTTAAACTGCACAACTTTGAAGAAAAGGAGAAATCAGTAGAGCAGCTAGAATAAAACAAGCAATCACATATAAAAGTTGCCAAATAAGAATGTGCTCAGACCTAGCAGCAGACACTAAGTAGAAGAAAAGAGAGGGGAGTGATATATTCCAAAAATTAAAAGAAAATAATGCAAACCCAAGAATCCACTACCCAGCCAAATTATCTATCAAGATAGATGGAGAAGTAACAGTCTTCTGAGACCAGGAATAACTCAAAGACTACGTTAGCAGAAACCCAGCACTACAAAAGATCCCTAGCGACCCAGTATGGACGGAAGAAGAGCACTCACCGAGCATAAATAAGAGACCGCTATATAGAACAACCCCACCTAGAGGACAACAAGGAGAAAACCACTCCCAAGGTAGCATTGGCTTAAGGGTGGAAAGAAGACAATAAGGAACCACAGACACATCCATAACAGGAGGTAGAAAAAGACCCAACACAAAAGGCAAGGCAAACAAATGGCGTCAAAGGTATTCACTTGGGGAAGGAAGAGGTGAAGCTATCGTTGTTTGAAGATGATATGATTTTATATATGGAAAATCCCAAAAGCACCTGAGGGGAGTGCAGGAAGTGAGAGGGGAATATCGCAGAGTGGCAGGCTACAACACCAACAAACAGAAGTGTATCAGACTGCTATACACATCGAATAAGAACACAGAAGAGGAGATACCAAAAGGTGGTACCCTTGACAATAGCAAAGCACAAATGGAAATAACTAGGGCTATACCTGACTAAAAGAACAAAATATTTATATGAGGAAAGCTACAGAACACTATTACAAGAAAGCAAGGGTGAACTCAACCAATGGAAGGATAGCCCATGCTTATGGATTGGAAGTCTCAACCTAGTGAATATGCCAGTTTTGGCCAAGGCACTATCTAAGTTTAATGCAAAATCCCAATGAAATTACCCTCCTCTTTCTTCAAAGAAATGGAAAACCTGATTACCAACTCCTTATGGAGAGAGAAGAAGCCCCGAATTAGCCCAGAACTCCTCAAAAGGAAGGATACAGTGGGAGGACTTCCTTTACCTGACTTTGGCATATGTTATACAACCACGGTGGTCAAATCCACATGGTATTGATACAATGACAGGTACGCAGACCAATGGAAAAGAACAACACGCAGGAATCAGATCATCAGCATACAGACAACTGATCTTTGATAAGGGCCCCCAAAATATCAAATGGGAAGCAGATGCCCTCTTCTACAAGTGGTGCTGGAAAAAATGGAGATCTACCTGTGGAAAAATGAAGTAAGACCTTTATCTCACTCCATGCAAAGGGATCAACTCAAGGTAGACCACCGAGCTCAAGGTAAAATCCTAAACAATTAGGGCCATCAATGAGGGGAAAAGGACACACCTGAGAACTTTGGGGCAGGAAATACTTAGGCTATCAGAAATAGGGAAGGACATACATACAGAGGAGTCACCAATTGAGAAATGGTATATACTGAAGATAAGACACCTATGTACATCGAAATAATTCACCAAGAGGGTACTAAGGCAGTCCACGGACTGGGAAAACATCTTTAGCAATGACAAATCAGACAAAGGCCTCATTACTAAAATCTACACTATTCTGCTAGCTTCCCAAAAGAGAAAAACCTATTTCCCACTGAGGAGGTGGGCAAAGGACCTGAACAGAAGTTTCACAGGGGGCAAAAATCAGAATGGCCAACAAACATATGAGAAAATGTTCCCGATCTTTAGCCATAAGAGAAATGCAAATGAAAACAACAATGAGGTACCACCTAATGCCTTCAAAGAAAGCCCAATTCAAAGAATCAGAAAGCAACAAGTGTTGGAGGGGCTGTGGTGAGATAGGAGCTATCATCCACTGCTGGTGAACCTGTAGGTATATACAGCCACGATGGCAATCCACTTGGTGATTTCTAAAGCAGATGGAAAATTACCTATCTTACGACCCAGAAATCCTCTAGTGGACATACACCCAGAGAGGCAAGGAACAAGCCACGGCCAGACAGCTGCGCTCTAATGTTCCTTGCGCCACAATTCACAAAGGCAAAGAGTTGGAAACAACCCAAATTTCCATCAACATATGAATGGATTAAAAAACCGTGGTACATAAATGTAATGGAGCACTACACATCACTAAGAAGTACTGATGAACGCAATAAGCACATCGCTGGATGATATGATGCTAAGTGAAGTAATCCACGCACAAGAGAACAAGTGCAACATGATTTCGCTGAGGTAAGCTTAAAAAATGCAAAAGGGGCATAGGGCAAGAGCAAATGTACACAAACGTTCCTGAGTGAGGTCCAGGTAGTATGGAATGGGACAGACCAAATCCAGGGGGTACATATGGTAGCCAACTGAAAAGGAAAAGGTAAAAATAAAAAGGAAAAAAAGGAGAAATGGATAGTGGAGAAAAGGACACTGACCCACCCAAGGCGAGGGTATTGTTTATATCTCCATAGGGAAAGAGGGACCAGGCTTCATGCCGGTGCTCCAAGATGTGAATGCAATATACTGGCATGAAGCAGGGAACCAAGAGAAAGGTCTGAGGGCCAGGCCCCAATCCCTACTTCGTGGACAGCCACCCCTCCCCACAGAAGAATTTACATCAGAGGACCGCATTGAAGCTATAGCTCAGGGAGAGTGACATGTCTGATCAGAGCACTGGGGAGCAAATGACGGGCGAGGAAGAGAGAGTGGAGCACACTCTGGCCCACCAAGCCTTGAGGATGATATCCCCACTCAGAGCAGCCAATGCACAGAGAGGACCATATGGCTGGCCCCACTATGAGACACGACATCCCTCACTGACACATAGCCCTTCAGGGGACAACACTGGAGACAGTGGGGGATTTGTGCCCGATCTGACACCACCATACCGAGGCAAAACTCTGGAGGAATGCAACAGAACAGCACGGGGAGCAGAACAAGGAAGTCCTGTGGAGTACCACAAACGACTTTTGGTCCAGTGCGTGTAACCCAATCAGACTCAACCAGAGAACACTCCTAAAGGTCAGCAAACAGGCCTTGAACCATTTACAGGCTTTCCCTTTTTTGTGTCATTGGCTTTTTGGTGGTGCCATAGTTTTGCTTCCTTTTGTCACTTTCTTTTGCTCTGTCTTGTTTTTTGTGTGCATATTATGATCTCCTCAGGTCTATGTCTAGAAGATAGGCTGGATAAACCATCTGGAGGGGAAAGCAATGGGACCAGTGTTCCCGGGGGTACATAGCAAAGGGGGAGGTGGAGGAAAGGAAGTGGTGTTAATCAACCGAGGGACAAGGGAACGACAAGTGATCCAAAATCAGTGTCGAGGCGTGTGTAAGAGGCCTGTTAGGACTTGATCAAGGGAAATGTAACCAAGAGGAATTACTGAAACCCAAAAGAAGGCTGAGCATGGCAGTGGGACAAGAGGAAAGTAAAAGGAAATCAAGGAAAGAACTAGTAGGCAAAGGGCATTTATAAAGGTCTAAATACAGGCGTGTACATGTATAAATATATTTAAATATCTTGATGGGGAAATAGATCTATGTGCATATATTTACTTACAGGTTTAGTATTGAGGTAGCAAATGGACATTGATCCTCCACTCAAGTACTCCTCAGTTCAAGAACACTTTGTTCTATTAACTTGGCAGACCATGATGCTCACCTTCCCAACATGTTTGCTCAAGACAAATGTGTGCATAAGCAAAGGAGGTGAAGAAAGCTGATGGTGTCCAGCTTTCAAAAGATATAGCATGTGGGGTCTTAAAGGCTTGAACATAAACATCGGCCATGTAACTCGGAAGCCACAAAACCCTATGGAAGAAGCACACCAGCCTTTGTGACCACGAGGTGAAGACAGAATAAGATACCAGGCATCAAAAACCAAACTAATAACACAATGCAAATGATGGAATTCAGAGTGGAGATCCAAAGCCCATCCAGAGACAAGTGGACATTCCCTCACACAAGGGTCAAGGGAAAGAACAGGACAGCCAGGGTGCAGCATAACACCGAGAGAACACACAATGTTCCTTAGTTCTGTCATTCTTCCCCTCCACCTCACTCTCATGACCCGAGTTTCAACTCACAATCAAGCTACACTTGAGCATATGCCCTGGCGCAGATAAGATCTTTCGACATACTGAATCCAGAACTGGTCATCCATGTGGAACAGGAATGGGAGGTGCGATACCTGTTGGTAGGGGGAAGGTGGGAGGAGAAATGGGAGACGCTGGTAACCGACTACAGTGATGAATGTATAATCACCCCACCTCACAGCCACGGGGACAAACAACAGTAACTTGGGTGAAGGGAGACAGCGGGCACTGTAAGATATCAAAACAATAATAATTTAGCATTGATGAGGGTCCCATGAGGGTGGGAGAGTATGGAAAAAGGGGCAAAAAAGAGGAGCCGACGCCAAGGACTCAAAAAGAAAGAAACCGTTTAGAAAAGGATGATGTCTAAGTATGCACAAATGTTTCAGTACAACTGATGTATAGGTTGTTATGAGAGGTGTGACAGCCCCAAGAAAATGATTTATTTAAAAAATTGTAAAAAGCAGAGAAGGCAAGTGGACACGGGAAATATAGGTGCCGAGGCAGAAGGGGAACCAAAAACAAGCTGAAGAGGAATGTCCTTCACCCCGAGTAACAGAGAGAAATGGCCTGGAACTAAAGCTAATTGCCTGATTTTTATTTCTAGCTTCTTAAACATTGAGAAAATAAATTTGTTTGCTGAAGTCTTCCACATATGATCTTTCTATTATACAGACACTAGATAACCATGACACTCCATTTCCCCTTGAAATCTATTTCTTAAAATATAGATGGAGCGCATTTCCACTCCCCCCAAAAGTTGGTATAATGTGAAACATGTAGCCTATGTCATTGAACAACATGTGTAGAAATTGTTTAATCGGATCCTATTTTATTACGTAAACTCCCAAGAAAAGACAATTTATATATATAACAAACTCTGAGGAAAGCATGAGAATGTGGGAGAGTATCCCTGATAGGCACCCCAGAACCGGAGAAAACAAACAACAACAAAAATCCACAACGAAAATAATGCAAGAACGTCAGGAAGTGTTACGGAGTCGCTCCCACACAGACCACTGACCCACAAGCAGCTGCAAAGTAACAAAGCAAAACTTTATTACAGAAAGGCAAAAAGACAAATAGACAAGAAGACAACTCCGGATTTGGGCTACAGCATGGCCACACAGGGTCCAAAGCTGAAGCGTCTGGCCAAATTTTTCTTTCCCTTTTATACACTTAAAACCAGCAAGGCGAGGGGGGTAGAGCAAGGAATGGGAAAGGGTGTTTACACAAGATAACAGGGATGCGGGTAGTTCAGCATGTCCTGCTCAGCTTATCTTGGACCAGAAGATTTTGCAAAACTTCTTGCTCACATTTATGAGTAGATATTTGCAAGGTCACAGGGACTTGCTTTTCTAAAATAACATACCTCTCCTAGAATGGGGGGGTGGCACTTAAGCTTTTCAAAATGGAGTAACTTAAGACAAATTATTTTATTCTATTAAGCCTTAACATTCCCTCCTCTTCTAGTAACTAAATCAAATCCTTGATTCCCTAACTTTTTTATTTGCTAAAACCTGATAATTGGTTTTAAGAACCATCAACTTGATATCTTGTAGCGAGTTCTGATTAACTTGAGAAGGGCGTTGAAAGCACACGGGCCCACAGTGAGGGCAAGTACGAACAGAATAAGGGGCCCAGCAATGGCACTAAGTAAAGATGTGAGCCCGGGAGAGGCTGAAAACATCTGTTGATACCAGTTTTCTTGACTGGTTAGGGCCTTTCTTCTATCTTGCAGTTGTTTTTGGAGTTATATATTTTTTTAATTACACCGGAGTGATTTACATAAAAACAGCATGCTTCTTCTAATGCCATACACAAACCCCCTTGTTTAAGAAACAGCAAGTTTAGGCCTTTTCTATTTTGTAGCGCTATCGGCTAGGGAGCTTAGGGAGGTTTCAAGAGCAGTTACTGACTTTTCTAGAGCCTGGAGATCATGATTACCTTGCAGGCTGAGGGCAGTAAGTCAGCCCCTTCCTTTATTAGTGCTGTACTCCCAAGTGCGGTAGCCCCAGCAACCCCTAGTGCTAGCAAAACTGGGACTAGCACAGGCGCGCGTTTGAAACGTCCCGTGAAGTGGCGAGAGTCAAGATTAAGATGTTCACGCCCCCCTTCTCCTGAATGATAATACACCTGCGGAATGATGTGCGTTAAAATACAAAGGTTGTTAGTTAGTAAGGGAGCATACGCCCATGGGGTGTACATAGTCCTTGTCCCGAGATGTCTCCCAGCGTTAGTTTGGGTTCCTTCTTCCCAGCAACCTTTGCCGCAGTCGGGGTACTCAGGACAACAGGGTATGGTCCTTCCCAGCGTGGTTCTAGTTGACCTGGACTTAGTCTTTTTACCCACACTAGGTCGCCGGGGTTGAAGAGGGGTTTTCGGCTTTCCTCGTCGCGGGCCGGAGTCTGGTCGGACGGCACGTTGTTTCTGATTCGCTGGCGCTCTGCTTGCAAGGCCCGTAATGACTTAACCATGTTATGGTTTTTGATTTCGCTTAACACTTTACTTCCAATCTTAGGTAACAATGGGCGTGGAAACCCGTACATTATCTCAAATGGAGAATAACCATGCTTTTGAGGTGTACATCTCACCCGAAGCAAGGCAAAAGGTAGGAGGCTAACCCAATCTCCGCCAGTTTTTAACTTTCATTTAGTGAGAACTTCCTTAATTGTTCTATTTGCTCTTTCTCCCTGTCCAGAGCTTTGTGGTCGGTAACTACAATGCAACTTCCCATTGGTTTTTAGCACCCCAGTTGGTAATTTTGTTAAGTGGGCAGTAAACGCCAGGCCATTGTCAGATCCTATGAACATAGGGAGTCTGAATCTGGGAATCATTTCAAAGACTAACTTTTTAACTGCAATGAGGGCAGTTTCTCTCTTTGTGGGATAGGCCTCTGTCCAGCCAGAAAAAGCGTCCAGAAAAACAAGGAGATACCTGAAGTTGCCTGGTGCTCGTGGGAGTTCAGTCAAATCTACTTTCCAATGTTCACCTGGAGCTTTTCCTTGGTATCTTTGTCCTGGGTGATGAACTGGGACAGGGTTAGCATTTACCTGAGCACATACCGGGCACCTTGCAGCTTCACTTCTGGTTAGCTGGTACAGTCCTTTAATTACATAATCCTTGTGCAGGAGCTCTGCTAATTTTGGCCAGTTCTTGTTCAGCTTGTGAGTAATGGGGAGGCTCGAGGTTGTTAGAGGGTTCTAGCAGAGGCAGGATGGTTTTGGAGCTGGCTGCTTGGCGCGCAGCCTGATCAGCCAGTCTGTTGCCATTAGATACTTGGCTTGGTACTGGGTGATTCTGGAATTTGAGAGCCATCTGTCTGGAGGAGCCCGGAGGAGTTGCTCTACATTGTGAGGAGCAGTGATGACGAGGTTCTGGTCAAAAGTGAGCTTTGAGGCTTCTTTCACCATCAGGGCGGTGGCTGCAATTGCCCTCAAGCAGTTAGGCCATTCAGCAACTACTGGGTCGAGTCTTTTGGAGAGGTACGCTACGGGTCGTTTTTAGGGCCTGAGAGCCTGTACCAACACACAAGGTGAAAGGGCTTTTTGAGGTTAGAAAGGGCTAGGGCAGGAGCACTTACCAGTGCAGTCTTCAGCTTCTGGAAAGCCTTTACTTCTACCTCTGTTCATATTAGTTCAGCCTTTGTTGCTCCAGTAGCTGCATAGAGTGGTTTGGCTAATTCTGCAAAACCCAGGATCCACAGGCAGCAATATCCTACTGCCCCTAGACATTCCCGTACCTGTCTTTTGGTGGTGGGTTTGGGTATAGCTTGGATGGCCTGGATTCTGCTATTTGACAAAGTTTGATTGCCATCCTTTAACTTATACCCCAGGTAGGTGACGATTTTTGTACACAGCTGGGCCTTTTTGGCAGAAACTTTATAGCCTAGTTGGCTTATTGGGTATTGTTTTACTCGAATTGGAGTGGCAGAGCTTTGTAATTGAACTACAATGGGTGCCCGGTGTTTAGCCAGCCCCGGGGGATTTGTTTTTGCCCACACATTACGGATTGTGGCTTTCCATCTTTCCAGGAGTCCCCCAGGGTCTTGGTGTTTCTTTTCGGCGTCTGCTGCAAGGAAGAGGTGAGACTCTTCTGTAAGGTTTATTTGGGAGCGAAACAGAACCAGAGATCCAATTAAGAAAGTTTTAGAAGCAGGCTTTATTGAGAAGCTTGTGGGCGGGATCAGCAACTCAGGGCATTGAGTTATTGAAGCCGCGCAGAGGGACGTTTGAGTGGTGTTTTTATAACCCTTTCTGACAGGCACAGGGGGAAAAAAGGGGATAACTATGCTTACTCAAGGAATTGTAAGAAAAGGAAGTGATTGTAAAAATTTTCTGGGAGTTGAGGGGGAGTTGGGCAAACTGGCTGAGCAAGCGTCTAGAAGGTGGGCAAGCTGACTGAGCAAGCGTCCTGTTAGTAAAAATATGCTGGTTTTATTCAAGGGAGGGGGGGGTAGGTACAGGGTAAGTTTCAAGAACTTAACATAGTTCCCAAATCAAAATGGAGTTACTTGTGCTAAGATCCTTCATCCCAGACTCCACCCTATAGGGAAAATGGACGATGTTGTCTTTCGGTAACTGCTTCATGGTGACCATGGACGACGATTTAAGGGGGAGGGGGGCTTTCTAAGGCGGAGTACTGGGATTCTAGGGTGGACGCACGATGGGGGAATTCATATCGAGGCTCCGGAGAGTTTCATATTGGGGTTCATGAGGCTGCAACATCATTTGGTGAACTGAAGCTTGGGTGATGTTGCAGAGCCTGTTTTGGAAAAACTGGATAAAACAAGGAGCAATTAAAAGTAAAAGTGTAAATAAAATTATGGGTCCTATTATGGGGGCTAAAATGGAGTACAGAGAAGTGCTCCACCAGGGAGAAGTTCCATCTGTTGTTGGCCTGGTGCTCTGTAACTCACGGCTTAGTTTGTTAAGGTTCTGTAGATTGGTTTCCACAATTCCCGACTCATTGATGTAATAACAGCATTCCTCCTGGAGGAAGAGGCAGGTTCCTCCCTTTTCTGCCGTGAGGAGGTCCAGAGCGCGGCGGTTCTGTAAGGTAACTTGAGCAACAGAAGTTATTTGTCTTTGTATGGAGGCTAAGGATTCTGCACAGATATCGAGTGTCGATTGGAAGCGTTCGGCTAACTGATTGGTTGTGGTGATGGAGTGTCCCAGGGCGCCGCCACTCAGTTCCACCGCGACTGCTGACGAAGCTAGGGAAAGGCCTACAACAACCGGGAGAAAAACTGCTCTTTTACTGCGGTGACTATGTGTCTGGGTGTCTCTGGTCTGGAATTCAGCTGGGGTGTAGACAGTGAGCTGCGGAACTAGAGTGACAGGTAGACACAGGAGGGCAGAACTGCTACCGATGTTAAGATGTTTGGTGAGTGTATAATTGCACCAGAAGAAAAATGCTGCTGGTGCTGTTATTGGCTGGGAGGGTGGCATTGTGGTGTTGCACAGTTGAGTGGATGCATTGGAGTAGCCAAAGGGCACCTGTGCGTACCCTGGTGTGAAGTACAGAGGGACATTGGGGATAATTATGGGTTGCATGGTGGAGACCTTAAGGGCAGATGACCAGCTGGCAACTGGGGCTGCTGCTAGAGGAGGGCATTCCAGGGCTGCACACATGAGGCAGGTGGAAAGGTTGCCTAATCCAGCAAGGTTGGCAATGGTCAGTCCCTGTTGCAATAGGGTGAGCCAGGAGAAGGGAGAATCGGAAGGTATAGAAATTTGGTTCATGAGTTGATGTTCCTGGATCTGAATATTACGGTGGATGGTGGATTGGACCTGGGCTAGCGACCTTTATATGAACAGTTTAGCATTAGGATATGTGCTGTGGGAGTTAAAATACCAGCCTCCCTTGACTGGTTTGGTCTACCTGTTGTTTTACGGGCCAGGGATGGTTAAGGGGAATTGTGTTCCTGACCAAAAGAACAGGTGGGTTTTGGTTATAGGGTAGGGGTGAGCATGGTGAATATTGCAGGACTTTTAGGGGCACCCTGTGTTTTGTTTTACCCATTTTTGTGCACAAGCGGGGTTAGAGGTTTGGTCATATAGAAAACAAACGATGGGGGGAGTTGGTTCTGGGAGAACGTGCGCATTCGGGGAGTTGGAACTGTGTCTGAACAAGGTGAAAATAAAGTAGGCTGGACCGGAATAACTGGCGACCAGGCAATCAGCTGTGGCTAGGAGATAACTTTGTCCTGTGAGTAGGTGATGCTGGCGATATTGGGGGTTAGTTACATTTTCAGTGAGAAAAAACCTCCAGGCGAAAGGGGAAGTTAATGCTAGGCTTAGCTGGCTGGTTTGGTGAGGCGAGTGAGGCGGAGAGACATAGGACCAGTAGACTGAACAGACCACTGGGGATCACGATTAACTTTGGTTACCGGTTTGACTCTGGAGAGGTATATCCAAGAGTGTAGACCAACTACTTTGACAGCCGAGGGAGTGGTGAGAATGACAGTGTACAGACCTTCCCACTGGGGTGATAAAGGTTTGGGTGTTAAAGATTTAATACAGTGTCTCCAGGGTGTACTTGACTTTGGGAGGTTGGGAGAGGCTGGAGAAGGTTCAGGGATAACGGAGTTAACGTGTTGTCTAAGGAGGTTGCGTAGTAAAGACAAATATGGTAAATATGAGGCTAATGGAGGGCTGTTACTGGGAGGGAAAGGGGAGAAAAGGAAGGGTCGCCTATAAAGTATTTCAAATGGACTGAGGCCGGACAGCTCCCGGGGGCGGGGGTCTGCGCGCAAACGGGTAAGGGCAAAAGGCATAGTGTAATAATAACATCCTGATAAAATTGCTTTACGCACAAACAATTTCTTGGGACTAATCTTATTTTAACAAGGGCAACTGTGTTTTCAGTTTACTCATTGCAGCTCGGAACTTGGGAAAACATAAAGACGTTGTTTTAAGAGAGTTACTAATACATTTCAATGAAAACTCAGTGATTTTTTTTTAATTTCCCTTTTTTTAACTAACACTGAAGAGTTAAAAGGAAGCTATCTGTTGAAGCTGTGGTTTCTGAAGCAGAACATTTGGTTGAACTCCTTCCTTACTTCTGCTTGGGTCTGCTTAACAATTCCAGTTTTGTTTTTAATAAAAGAAACCTTAGGCTTAGTCGGTGGGTTTTTGAAATTGGAAACTGGGGACAGGGATGAGGTTGTGGAGGTGGCCTGATCTAAGAGGGCGATAAGGGGAGAGCATTGTTGGAGAGGGAGATAGTACCATGTAACAGAGCAGGGCACAAGGGGATAACCAAGTAGGAGTGCGAAAATGGAGTTTTATTAAACGTGCAAAACAGCGATTGGGTTTGCCTAAGGGTGAAGGGAGACTTATCAATTCCCACCACAGAAATCTGGGAAGGAAAAGTAAGGCCCGAGTGAGAGGAGATCACAGAATAGGTAGCCCCCGTAATCCATCAAAAGAGATGGACTCACCCATTACCTTGAGCGTGACGCTGGGCTTGGCGAGGGTTACCGGAGTCGAGGAGCTAGGGCCTCTTCAGTCCATGAATCCCAGCAACTCCATACCTTGTAGCTCTGTGTCTGGAACTTCCTGGATTTCGGCGCCTCGGCTTTGCGGGGCCGGGGTCAGAGCCAGGGTTGGGCAGTCCGACTTCCAGTGGCCTGGCCGTTTGCACAGTGGGCAAGGATTGGCAGGAGGCTTGGGTTTGGGGCAAGTTTTTGCCCAGTGGCCGTCACAGCCACACTTGAAGCACGCTCTTGGTGGTAAGTGCTGGCTCCCCTGGGGAACGCGGCGATGGACGGGATTACCTGCCGGCCTTAGGGCTGCTACCAGGCCTTGGGAATGGAAGCTAACCATCTGTTGGACCCTCGCCTGGCTAGTGGCCTCAGCCGTCTCCTCCCGGGCGTTGAAAACTTTATATGCCATTTTTACCAGATCCTGTATAGGGGCTTCAGGGCCCTCCTCAGCCCTTTTCAGCTTTTTTCTAATGTCAGGGGCTGAGTGAGAGAGGAAGTGAGGGGCTAAGATAGAGGCCTTGCTTCTAGACCCTGGGTCTAGACGAGTGTACTCTGTGAGTGCCTCCTGGAGGCGGTTAAGAAAGAGAGCAGGCTTCTTATCTGCCTTTTGGGTGACTCTCCTTAGTTTGCCACAGTTGACAACCTTGCAGGAAACGGTTTCTAAGCTTTGAATGAGGTATCAGAGCATTAGGTTGTTTTTTGTGGGGAAGGTCGGACCCCTGGCCAGGCTGATAATTCTAACCGGGGTTTTTTAGTGGGATGGCATGTGCCTTCAAGGGGACATTTGAGTTGATAGCGTGGTCTTTGTTTGCTAGCTGGCGACCTGCATCAGAGACTTGCTCACGCTCTTTTCGGTGGTATAGGTAGAAGCAAGGATTACTTGGGTGTTATGCCAGGTAAAATTATACATTTGGGTAAGGTAAGTAAATTTTTTTAATAAATTGAGAGAGGTTTGCTGAGAAAGATCCCAGGTGGGTCTTTATCTGTGACAGGTCCTGTAAGGAAAAAGGGACATGGACTTGGATGAGTCCCTCTGTTCCCACAATCTCCCTTAGTGGGCAAAGGGCAGCAGGAGGGTTGCGAGAACGGGTATGAGAGGCGACCAATGAGGACAGGGGAGAACTATCGGACGGAGAGGCGACCGATGAGGATAGGGGAGAACTATTGGACGGATGACAGGAAGGCGCAGTGGGCAGGGGAGACTGATAGGGTGGCAAGAGCGGCGTGCTGAGGAGCTTGGCTGGCTCTTCAGGGGTTTGAATGTTAAGGTTCTTCTGCTGAGGGGATTGCGCTAACAGTATTTGGTGGGTGGAACAGTGGCTACAGAGCTCGGGGTGGGAGCGCGGAACGCAAGCTTCAAAAAGCCTGCACATAGGGGACTTCAGAATCCTTACCAGTCCTCCTGCAGAAATTGTCCAGGTCCTGTGAAACGTTGAAATTGAAAGTGCCAGTCGGAGGCCAACGCAACTGGTTATCGAGCTGATACTTGGGCCAGGCAACTTGGGAAAGAAAAACACGTTTTTTTCTTTCACAAGGTCTGGCTGTACCCCAGGCTGGAGAAGTTTTTTAAGAGACATCCCAGTGGAGTCAATGGGTCAATTTTGGACTGCCCGGTGCCCATGGTGAGAGTAAGATAAAGAGATTCAGCTTACAGACACTGCAGAGGTGTGAATAGGAAACACACAGCCAGGTAAAAACAGTTCTAGGCTAACTCTATGAGAGTTAGTCCAGTCTGAGGGGGAGGCACCCGGCACCCATGGTGAGAATAAGAGGGAGGAGAAGACATAGAGATGCAGCTTACAGACACTGCAGAGGTGTGAATAGGAAGTACACAGCCAGGTTAAACAGCTCTAGGCTAATCCTCTGAGAGTTAGTCCAGTCTGGAGGGGGCAGATGCCGCGAGGCCTTATTGCCAATAGTCCTGTCAGTGGTGGGACCTTCAGAAAGTGAATGCCAGTGCATTAGGTAAAAGGCCACATGGAAAGGGGGAGAGGGAGTGAGCAAAAACAAGGTTTCGGTTTTCCTGGTGAGCAGGACCAGGCAGGAGTCACTCAGGTGTCCCTAAGTGAGTCCTGGCTGGAACAGCAGTGAAAGACGTGGGGAAGGGATTGCCAAGACGTCTCAAGAACAATCACTGCCCAAGGCCCCTGGGGCCAACGGAAGGAGAATTCCCGGCGCGGCAGCTTCTTGGATGGGAAGGCTCCGGCGGAGCTCAAAAACCGAAACCAAGCTTGGATGAATAGAGGGAAGTGGAAAGAAAAAAGGGAACTCACCAGGGCAGCTGCAGGTTGGTGTTGAACGCATCCAAGAGCTGAAGGTCCTGGAGATTTGGGGGAGATAGGGGGGCTCTCAGGGGACCCCCAAAAGAGGGGGGAGCCACACACCTATCCCAGGTTCTCGACACCATAATGCAAGGTTTATTTGGGAGCGAAACAGAACCAGAGATCCAATTAAGAAAGTTTTAGAAGCAGGCTTTATTGAAGCCGCGCAGAGGGAAGTTTGAGTGGTGTTTTTATACCCCTTTCTGACAGGCACAGGGGAAAAAAAGGGGATAACTATGCTTACACAAGGGATTGTAAGAAAAGGAAGTAATTGTTAAAATTTTCTGGGAGTTGAGGGGGAGTTGGGCAAGCTGACTGAGCAAGCATGCTGTTAGTAAAAATATGCTGGTTTTATTCAAGGGAGGGGGGGTAGGTACAGGGTAAGTTTCAAGAACTTAACATAGTTCCCAAATCAAAATGGAGTTACTTGTGCTAAGATCCTTCATCTTCTTTAATTGGAAACGAAACCAGCAGGGCCCCGACCCCCGTTAGTACCTGCATGGAGTCTTTTTTGAAGGAAATAGTGGCCTTCAGCTTGCTGAGCAGGTCTCCTCCCAGGAGGGGGGTGGGACATTCTGGAATGACTAAGAAAGAGTGAGTCACAGTTCCTTTTCCCAGGTTAGAAATTCTAGCTGACGACCATGGATATGTCTTCACTTTTCCCGTGGCCCCAATAATTTTAGCAGTGTCCTTGGAGAGGGGGCCAATAGGTGAGGTGAGCACTGAATGGGTTGCTCCGGTGTTTACTAAAAAATTGATTGGTTTGTTTTCCACCATGAGAGTTACCCTGGGCTTAGGGGGGTGGGGGGTGTGCTGAACCCCGGCCCCGTCACTCCAGCTCCTCCACTAAGACAGGGATGGAGGGTTTCTTGGGTTTCCATTGTCCTCGGTTAGGGCACTCGCTTTTCCAGTGCCCTTCTTCCTTGAACACAGCACACTGATCCTTTCCTAAACGCGGCTGGGTGGGCCTTCGCTGTGTTTGGCCGAAATCTCCTTTTTTCTTTTTTTGGCGGGGGGGGGGGGTGGCTCCAGGTGCGGCGGGCCCTGGCTTCTGTTGCTAGAAGCACCTTTGCCATTTTTTGAGTAAGATCTCGGGTTGCCTCAGCTGGATCTTCTCTGTTGTCAAAAACTTTTTGGGCCACCGGCAGGAGCTCAGAGAGAGATTTACCCTCAAAGCCTTCTAATTTTTGCAACTTTTTTCTAATATTAGGAGCTGACTGTGCTACAAACTGCATAACAAGAGCCGCCTGATTAGCCGGGGCGCTGGGGTTTATGGGTGTGTACACCTGGTAAGCCTCTTGCAGCCTTTCAAGAAAGGCAGTAGGGCTTTCTTTAGGCCCCTGTTTAACCTTAGTGACTTTAGACAAATTGGTAGGCTTTTTTCCCCTGCATCTTTCAGACCCTTTTATAGTGTTGAGCAGTATTGGGTGAGGCTCCTATCTCCTGCAGAGGTATTAGGGTCCCAATCTGGTCTTGTTTTGGGGAACATTTCCTCTATCTGGCCAAATATATTTCACATAATAGTTAACATTTACTTGAACTGATTGGCATTATAAACCTGCCATGACACAGGGTTTGGAGTCCACTCTGTTTATACCTTTTTAAAGACTATGATTCTCCCTCCTTTTTTAATACAAGGTATTATCAGTCAGATGGCATTCTGCAGTGAAGAGGTTTACCAGCCTTTTTCACTATCCTGTGAATAATCCACCACCATTGATCTACTCTGTAAAGATTTTAAAACACCTCATTGCTTTTTACCATACGCAGTATTTGCTGGTATTGAAAACTAAGGCAAATTAAGTTTATTTTTTTAAAAACTTTTTATAACTTACTACATCCCCTCAAGTTGGGCTTTACTATCCTTTATATTTTGGCACAACCAGACATTTTACTTGAAGACAAAACTATTCTCTCTTTTTTTTCTTTTAAAACAAAACAAAACACAAAAACCTATTACCAATCATCCTGTTTTCACTCTTGCTTTTTAGCCCATGCTATGACTTTTAACTCAGTTCCTAAAATGGTTTTCATTTAGTTCTTTAGCATATACTAAGTCATTTAGAGACTAAGGAATGGGAAGTGTGTCATTGTTTTAGGGTGGCCTCGGCCGTACATTCCTCATAGACTTTTCACCCAGGCATGCGCAAACAGCCTCAGGTCAGTGTAACTTTGCTTCCCCATCTCAAGGCACAATGGGAAAAGCTTGCTTAAATCAATCTGGTTTGCATTCAACAAGTCAACAAGCATGAAAAGGCTCTCAATCTGCACACATGTTTTCCTCCTACCCTAAATTAAGCTACAGATCCTCACATTGTAATGTCCTGCAGCACCGGACAAAGTTTTGGGAAATAAGCTACTTCTTTGTGTCAAATACAGGGAACCACCAAGAAACTTCCGTGGGAATGCTGTCCTAAGGACTCCAGGTGGATGCCCACAAGCGTACAATGCAAGTCACAACAACCCAGACATGTGCTTGCTGTACCAGATCAGCCTCCCAGGCTGGTAAACCCCCGCATGTCCGGTAGCCAACGAATCACATGGTTAACTAGGTCACTGAGGGCCACCATGGATTATAGAATGTCCTTGCATCCTCAGCATCCCTCTGTGAGCTTCTCAGGGTGGTGTGGGGATGGGGGGGTGTCCACTAATCCAGCCGAGTATCCAGTGAAACCTCAGCCTTCCCCAAGAGCTCGTCGTTTTCAAACACATCTCAACACTTCACCTCAAGACATTGCTTCACCTTGAGACATCACCACTGGAAATGACCAAGAGCCCGCTTAACACCCGCTGAGCTGCGCGGGGTGGGTGGGGGGGGCGGTTTCCCAGGACTCGCCAATGACTGCTAGAGCAGGCTTTGGCACACATGTCATTCTGTGGCTCCACCTTCAATCCTGACCTCTGATCTTGAGTAACTGTTGACACCAGTTTGTTGTCTCAGAGTAATCTTACCTAGAAACAGTTCAGCATGTTGAGTTCAAGCTCACTATTCACTCCCACAAGGACCATTCTTTGTGCTCATCTTCCTCTCTGGACTCGGTTTACAACAGGTCTCCTCGATCATTTAGATCGTACATGTCTGGTCCCTAGATTGCACCAGGATCAGCGTGTTCAGCAGGAGGTTTTAGAATAGGGCCTAGACAGAGTACAAGAAAGGCCCCCCTGGGAGGAAGTACATACTGGCTACTTCCTCTTAGCCCCGCCTTCATGTATCTGAGTCAGAGGAACTGGACCTGGTGTGAGATCGCTTGTTGCCATCTGATAAGTGTTTCTTAGCAGAGGGTGAGGTAGCACGAGTAGATAAGAGATGCTTGGTCTGTGTTTTGGACGTGTGAGGAGGCCCAGGATTCTGAGCATTAGCAGAGCCTGTGCTGGAACCAGAAGCCTGCCTGTCACTGGTAGCCAGCCCTCCACCTGCCACCGAGGAGCCCTGCTTGGGCGAGCTCCCAGGAATCTGCTGTCTGTTGGAGGTAGCTGTGGCTCCGGGGTCCTGGTGTTTTAGGGTGGGTGCAGAAGAGCCTGCAACCGCAGGGCTTGGCTTGCCAGGGCTGGATCCCACCTTCATTGTGGAATTGCTCTGTGTACCAGTAGCTCTGGTGCTCATTCCCAAGCCTGTTCCGCTGCGTTTTGGAAGGGGCCTCTTTGTGTCTGCCCCCAGGTTTATTGCTCCAAAGAGGGAACTGGGCTCTAAAACTGGCTGTCTTTGTCCTGAGCTCTTGAGGACAGATGAAAGGTATGAATTGGTGCCCACTGGCTTAACCCCAGAGGAGCTTGAGCCTGGGCCCGAAGCTGGAGCTGCCACATTGGCTGTCTGGGATGAACATTTGGAACTTGTTGTGACAGGCTGCTGTCCACGGAGGGCTGAGGATGTCAGCCTGCTAGCGGCTCCAGGTTGAACCGCTAAGTTTGATGTGGGGTTTGAGCCTGATGCACACACCACAGGCTGGCTCATGGCTTGTCTGGTAGGTATAGTGCTGCCAGTGACGGGTGCCTGAGATGTCTGAGGGAACACTCGGGGCTGTCCGCTGCTCAAGATTGTTTCCAGAAGGAGGGACTGGGGGATCTGTGATGTACCCCTTGCTGTGACACCCATGTGAGCAGCAGGATGCAGGTGTGTAGATGTGTCTGTCGCTACGACCTTTGAGTGAGCATCCTCCTGGGGTGATGGACCAATATCCATGGGGGTCACCTCACTACCAGCAGCAGGCTTGGGGAGCAAGCCTGCAGATTTGCTGGGGGAGGACTTGGTCCTAGAAGAAGGACCCTATTGGGGTGATGGACCAATTTCCATCAGGGTCACCTCACTGCCAGCAGCAGGCTTGGGGAGCAAGCCTGCAGATTGGCTGAGGGAGGACTTGGTCCTAGAAGAAGGACCCTGTTGGGGTGATGGACCAATTTCCATCGGGGTCACCTCACTGCCAGCAGCAGGCTTGGGGAGCAAGCCTACAGATTTGCTGGTGGAGGTCTTGGTCCTGGAAGAAGGACCCTGTTGGGGTGATGGACCAATTTCCATCGGGGTCACCTCACTGCCAGCAGCAGGCTTGGGGAGCAAGCCTGCAGATTTGCTGGTGGAGGACGTGGTCCAGGAAGAAGGACCCTGTTGGGGTGATGGACCAATTTCCATCGGGGTCACCTCACTGCCAGCAGCAGGCTTGGCGAGCAAGCCTGCAGATTTGCTGGTGGAGGACTTGGTCCTGGAAGAAGGACCCCGTTGGGGGGATGGACCTGTTTCCATCGGGCTGATCTCACTCTCAGCAGCAGGCTGGGGGAGCAAGCCTGTCGTTGTGCTGGTGGAACTAGCCCTGTGTGAAGCAGCCCCCATTTTCAGGGTCACAGCTGCAGGAGAGATTAGCGTCTTGCTCAGAAAAGGGAGGCCTGAGGAGGACACAGCAGAATACCCAGGTATTGATTTGGGTAGCTTTGTCCATCCATTGTGGGCAGCAGTGGAGAAGAGAACAGCGGGACCAGGCAGGTGAGAAAAAGTGCTTCCAGTTGTCGTTCCCACATTTGGTGAAGGGGCAGCAAGCGTGTTAGACAATGGAGGTCCTGTAGACCAGGCAGCACTGATCCAGGGTGACAGTGCTGCAGGAACCACCAGGATGAAAGGGGCCGACGGCAGCATGTATGAGCCAGTGGCTGAGCGAGGTGGTGACAATAAGAGGGGATTGCTGGAGGAGGCCAGTCCAGCAGGCATCCACTCGACCAGTGGACCTTGGGATCCCTGCATTTTCCTAGTCTCTTGTTGCTGACTTGGGTGGGTGGCTGGCAGGGCTGATGCTGGAAGAGCAGGCAGATTATCAGGCAGTAGGGCCGTGCTTGAAAGTGGCAGGGCACTACAGTCTGACTTGGTTCCTGTGTCACCATCCAGTGCCTGGTGGAGGCGCTGGGGCACAGCCCTCTTGTCCCCGTCCCGGTGTTCCTCAGCGAGGGATTTTCCTGTATCCGGAGCTGTAGGCAGCACCAGAGGGTCCCCTGTCCTCGGTCTCAGCAGGGGAAACCTGCGCTTCTTGGGCCCCGATGTTTCACGTGTGGGTGAGCAGCCCCTCAAGGTGTGTGTCTGCTCTGGGCTCATTTTTGACAGTGGTTCATATGACCCTTTCCCCTGAGCCACAGCTGATTCTGATAGGAACCATTCCTGGGTCTCCTCTTGATCTCTTTTCAGAGACCTAGGTGGCAGCAACAGGGAATGAGGTGTGGCAGGAACCCTCCTCCTCTTGAGGGGTGGGGAGCCTCGGGAGGAGCTATAGGAACTGTTGATGGGATTTCTGGTACAGCAGGAGCTCAGGACCGGGGTATGCCTTATTGGGATGGCATCTTGTCCTGAGTTCCTGGGATGGAGGTGTCTTTTCCTGGACTCAGACCTGGAACAGGAGGAAGTGTCCGCACCGTGGCCATGCCAGGGCTGACAGAGGGAACACATCCTCCTGGTGCCACCAGGGCCCCTATTCCGACCAGCTGGCCCCTCTGGGATGGTGATGTCTGTCTGCTGCCTGGACCTCTCCAACCTGCTCTCCCTCTGGACCCCTTCTGTGCTAGGACCTTGGACACCCCGGGGGCTTGGTGGCCGCAGAGATGTGACAGCCTGCTCGGGGACCCAAGATCGAATCCATTGACTCACGGCCCTGATGGAGCTGCGGGACACGTTGCGGTGGGGTGCAGCCCTCCCGCGATTCCTCCAAGGGTGAAGACTGCCTACAGAGGTGTAGACCCCCAAGAAGGACCGCAGGGTCTGCACGATCGGTGGTCTTCGCCTCCAGAGGGCTGGGAGAGAGCGCCGAAGCAGGCCCCGTGCTGGCATGAAGGATGGCCTGTGATCCTGTCCATTGGAAGACACAACTGGGGAACCTCGGCCATCCCAGGGCCTTAGGCCAACTCTGCGTGCCACCTGCAGGCTCCTGGGGGCCCTGGGAGGGACCTGGGCACCTGGTTCTGGGTGCTGAGCCCGGGAGCCTAGACGGCCCAGGGAGTTGCCCATCAGAGCAGGTGGTGAAGATGGCAAGTGTCGAAAAGAAGGGAAAAAAAGAAAACGAAAATATAAAAGAGGTGCAGCGTCAAAAAACTAGGGGAGGCGCCAAAAAAGGGGTGGTGTCAAAAAGGGGGGAGGTGCTAGGCTTTGAGTAGGGGCATGATACTCATTAGCCTTGCTTGGGGTTTTGAGGCTTTAGCCGAAGGTCAAACCCAGAGCGTACACCTCTAGCTGCCAGATCAGGCAACGGTGGAGCACTCACAGTTGGGCCAGTGGCTGGAACGCATCATTTGAAAGCCCGTTCCGTGAATGGGCTCGCGCAAGAAACGTTTCTGAGACCAGGAATGCGCGCATGCCGCCAGGGGGCACTGTGCTGTGTTCAGCACTGAACAGCTCTCTCCAGCTGAGCCGCAGCAGGGCCACCTGGCCAGCCACCTGCAGCTCGAGGAAGAAGGGCGCTTGGCGCGCCCACTCCACTGTGCTGAAGAGCAGCCGCGCCGCCAGCTCGCACACAGGTTATCTGGGCGCCCGGGAGCGAGTCCGAGTCCTCCTCGGTGGGTGGCGCGCGGGTAGCCACCCGCCTTGTCCACGCCATTCGTGTCTCCACCGCCGCCCGGACCGCCCCAGCCTCCGGCCACCATGGCCATAGCCCCCGGGCAGCAGGGCCGGGGCGCCCCCACTGCGCGTCGCTCTGGGGGTACCTCTCTCGGCCCAGGGGTCGCTAGCCGGCGTGCATCCGGTCCCGACGCACGGGGGCTCCCGCGGAACCCCCCCAAAAAGTTTTGCAGCACCAACTTCTGCGGCCGGTCCGCGCGCCAGCGGAACTGGTCGGGCCGGTTCCAGGCCAACTTTCCCACGCGTGCGCGGGCCCGGGGCCGGAGGAGACGCACTAGCGGCGAGGCCCGGGGACCAGGGGGCAGGAGCCCGGCCGCCCGGGGGCCCCGGCGGGGGCGCGCGGGCCATGGGCCGGCCCGAGCCGCTGCGGGGGCCACAGCCAACTTCGCGGGCCGCCCTGCGCACTCCGGAGGCTGGGGCCAAAGTTTGGCCGCAAGTTGCATGGTCTGCCACGGCGCTGGGAAGGGGCGGCGGGCGCGCGCCAGGGCCGGACGCTGCGCCTCCCAGGAACCCCTGTGCCCCTTGCCGCCGCCGCTGCTTGCTCTTGGCCTGCAGGTCAGCAGGCCTCGCCCTCCCAGCCACCGCTGGCCTGGGCCTGCGCAGGGCCAGAGCCTCGCTCTCACGCCGCCCTCGCCACTGCCTCCGCGGCCTCTGCGCCTGGCCTGGCGCTGCAGCCAGTTTGACAAATATGGATTTCTTTTTTTTCTTTTAAACGTTTTATTAGGGGCTCATACAACTCTTACCACAGTCCATACATATACATACATCAATTGTATAAAGCACATGCATACATTCCCCGCCCCAATCGTTCTCAAAGCATTTGCTCTCCACTGAAGCCCCTTGCACCAGGTCCTCTGTTTTTTTCCCCTCCCTCCCCTTTCTCCCCTCCCTCATGTGCCCTTGGTAATTTATACATCGTTATTTTGTCATATCTTGCCCTATCCGGAGTCTCCCTTCCCCCCTTCTCTGCTGTCCCTCTCCCAGGGAAGAGGTCACATGTGGATCCTTGTAATCAGTTCCCCCTTTCCAACCCACTCACCCTCCACTCTCCCAGCATCGTCCCTCACAACCTTGGTCCTGAAGGTATCCTCCACCCTGGATTCTCTGTACCTCCAGCCCTTATATGTACCAGTGTACAGCCTCTGCCCTATCCAGCCTTGCAAGGTAGAATTCGGATCATGGTAGTTGTGGGGAGGAAGCATCCAGGATCTGGGGGAGAGCTGTGTTCTTCATCGGTACTACCTCGCACCCTAATTAGCTGTTATATTTCTTAACGCAATCCATAGATACCTCCAATGTGTCAAGCACATTTGCCCATATGCTCCCATCATCATTTTTAAAGCATTCTCTTTCCACTTAAGCTCCTCATATCAGTTTCGCATTTTCCCCCTCCCTCATGAACCTTTGATCATTTATAGATTATTTTTTCCTTATCTTACATCATCCTCCATTGTCCCTTGCCCGCTTTTCTGTTATTTGTCCCCCTGGGAGAGGGATATAGATTGATCCTTGTGATTATTTCCCCTTTTCTCCCCCCACTCTGCCCTAATCCTCCTGATATCTCTACCCTTCTTGTTGACCCTGAGGGGTTCATCTCTCCTGGATTCCCTCTGTTGCAGCCTCTGATCTATAGCAGTTTGCATGCTCTGGTCTAATCCAATTTGTAATGTAGAATTGAAGTCATGATAGGGGGTGAAGGAAGCACCAAAGAGCTAGAGGAAAGCTGTGTGTTTCATTGGTGCTATACGGAACACTGACGGGCTCATCTCTTCCCTGGGACCCTTCTTTGAGGGGATGTAAAATTGTCTACAGATGGGTATTATGTCTCCACTCCATGCCCCCCCACCTCATTCACATTGGGTATGGTTTTATTCTGAGTCTTAGATGCCTGATACCTTATCAGGTCCTCAAACTTTTTAAACAGGGGGCCAGTTCACTTTCTGTCAGACCTGTCAGAGGGCCAGGCTATAGTTAAAAAAAACAAACAAACTGTGAATAAATTCCTTTGCACACCGCACATATCTTATCTCGAAGTAGAAAACAAAATGGGGCAAAAACACCATGAGGGCCGGAAAAATGTCCTCACGTGGCCACGTGTGGCCCGTGGGCCCTGTGTGGCCTGCGAGCCGTAGTTTGAGGACCTCTGCTTATCCCATCAGCCCCTCATGATTACACAGGCTGGTGTGCTTCTTCCATGTGGGCTTTGCTGCTTCTGTTGATCTTCAAGCCTTTAAGACCCCAGACGCTATAAGTTTTGATAGCACGACACGATCAGTTTTCCTCACCACATTTGCTTATGCACCCATTTTTTCTTCAGTGATCCAGTTGGGAAGGTGAGCATCACAGAATGCTGGATTGTTAGAACAAAGTGCTCTTGTGTTAAGGGAATACTTGAGTTGAGGCCTAATGTCCATCTGCAACCCTAATTCTTAACATATAGATATGAGTACATAGTAATATTCACCTCACATTATATATATATATATATATATATATATATATATATATATATATATATATATATATATATATTTACCTATGTACAAATCTATACTTAGGTTTCTGTAAATATCCTTTGCTTCCTGGTCCTTTGCTCTGCTTCCTTTTTACTTCCCTTTGTCCCACCATCACGTTCGGCCTCATTTGGGTTTAGTAATTCCTAACTGCTCCATTGCCCTTGATTGAGCCCCACTGGGCATCCTACAAACATCCTTCCATTGATTTTCGTTCACTTGTTGTTTCCTTGTCCCTAGGTTGTTCCTCCACCCCTCCCCCGCCATTTCCTTTCTCCCCCCTCTCTGTCTCCCGTATCCCCCCCAGAACCATTGTTCCCATTAGTTTCATCTCTGATCATTAGTCCTAAGAGAAATGCAAATTAAAACAACTGAGATACCACCTAATACCCTCAAAGATAGCCCAATTAAAAATTACAAAGGAACACGTGTTGGAGGGGCTGTGGTGAGATAGGAATTCTCATCCACTGCTGGTGGACCTGTGGCTATGTGCAGCCATTATGGAAATCAATTTGGCAGTATCTAAAATAGATGGTGATTGAGCTATCATGCGACCCACCAATGCCCCTATTGGGCACATAACCAGAAGAGGCAAGAAACAAACCACGGCCAGACATCTGTGCTCCAATGTTCATTGCGGCACAGTTCACAATTGCAAGGAGTTCAAAAAAACCCAAATTTCCATCAGAGACGAATGGATCAAAAACTATGGTACATACATACAATGGAGTACTACACATCCCTAAAATGCAGTGATGAACACATAAGCACATTGCCGCATGGGAACAACTGTAGGAAATCATGCTTAGTGAAGTAAGTCAAGGACAAAAGCACAAGTACATGAGTCCACTGACATAAGCTTAAAAAAATATGGGCATAGCGGAAAAGTGCCTATATACATACATCCCTGGGTTGAGATCCAAGTACTATGGCAGGAGCAAAACCCAATCCAGGCAGACCACTAACTAGGAGGGGGAAAGAAAGAGAGGGGAAAAAGACATGGGAAGGCAGGAGCAGGGCACTAACACACCCAAGGGGAGGGTATTATTTAGACCTCCACAGGAGAGGGGCATACTCCAGGCTTCAACCCAATGCGCCATAATGTGAATACAACATAGGGGCACCTACCAGAGAACCAATAGAGAGCTCTGCAGGGCGGGTCCCAATCCCCACCATATGGACCACCCGCCCCACAAGAAGAATGCACTTCAAAGGACAGCACTGGAGCTACATCTTGGGGAGAGGGGCACTTCTGATTAGAGCACTGAGGAAAAACAAAGTGGTATGGAGAATGAGGGTAAAACATCCTGGCCTACCAAGCCCGAGGACGATATTCCTGCTCAGCGCAGACAACGCACAGAGAGAACCAAAGGGCCGACCTGACTACGAGGCATGATGTCCCTCAGTGAATCATAGCATGACGTGGATCAACAATGGAGACACGGTGGGGAATTGTGCCTGATCTGAACCCATCACACTGTTTCGAATCACTAAGGGCATACAAGACGAGAGCAAGGGGAGCAAAGCAATGAAATCCACAGGGAATACCGAAAATAGACTTTGGGGACAGAGTGTGCCACCCCATCGACTTGAGTTGAAAACACTCCTAGAAGTAAAAAAAAAAAAAAAGACCTTTAACTATTGATAGTTCCTTTTTGGTCCTTGGCTTTATTTTTGTTGTTATTCTGATTTTGTTGTTGTTGCTTTGTTGTTTTTGTCTTCCTTTGTTCTTTTGTTTGGCTTTGCCTGGGTTTTGCACTTATTAATGTCTCTGCATGTCTATCTGGATAAGATCGGTGGGATAAATAATTTGGAGATGAAAACAACGGGGCTGATGATTCCAGGGCGACACGGGTGAGGGGGAGGTAGGAGAAAAGAGCGGGGTGGGGGGGATCAACTAACCCAGGCATGAGGAAACAAGTGAACTAAAAATCATTGGAGAGAAGGGCATAGGATTGCTAGTGGGGCTTAATCAAGGGCAATGGAGCAGTGAGGAATGAGAGCCAAACCTGAATGAAGGCCAAACATCATAGTAGAACAAGAGGAAAGAAAATGGAAATAGTGTAAAGAAGTAGGAGGCAAAGGACATTTATAGAGGTCTGAATACAGTCGTGTCCATATAGAAACATATTTATATAGAATGATAGGGAACTAGATCTGGGGATTTATATCTATATGTTTACCATCAAGGTAGCCGATGGACATTAGGCCCCAACTCATGAAACCTCTCAACACAAGAACACTTTGTTTTAACAATGCGGCATTCTGTGATGCTCACATTCCCAACACAGTCACTGAAGACAAAATGGGTGCATAAGCAAATGTAGTGAAGGAAGCTGATGGTGCCCGACTATCAAAAGATACAGCATCTGGAGTCTTAAAGCCTTGAAGGTAAACAAGCGGCCACCTAGCTGAGAAGCAACAAAGCCCACATGGAAGAAGCACACCAGCCTGTGTGATCATGAGGTATCTATGGGATCATGTATCAGGCATCTAAGACCCAGAACAAAACCATGCCAAGGTGAATGGGGTACTTGCCTGTGTGTGCAGTGGAGACCCAAAGTCTATCTGTAGATAATTGGACATACCCTTACATAAGGGTCATAAGCAAGAGATGGGCCAGTCAGGGCACAGTATAGCACTGATGAAACATACAATTTTCCTCTAGCTCGTTAATGCTTCCTCCACCCCACTATCATGTCAATTATCCCTTACAAATCAGACTCGACCAGAACATGTTTGGTGCTACAGATAAGAACTGGCAACACAGGGAATTTGGGAGAGATAAAGCCCACAAGACCAACAATGAGAATAGAGCTACCAAGAGAATAAGGGGAAAGTGGGGGAAGAAAGGGGGAATCAAGCACAAGGATCAACCTTTAACCCCCTCCCAGGGGGACAAACCACAGAAAAATGGGTGAACGGTGACGGAGGACAATGTAAGATATGAAAATAATAATCTATAACTTATCAAAGGTTCATAAGGAAGGAAGGGATGGGGATAATGAGGAGCTGATATCAAGGGCTCAAGACAGAGAAAATGCTTTGAAAATGGTGATGACAACATATGTATACGTGTGCTTGACAACAATGGAAGGATGTACAGACTGTGAGAAGAGAGGTAAGAGCCCCCAATTAAAGTATTTAATTTTTAAAAAGATATGAACACAATAATTTATCAAATATTCATGAGGAAGGGAGGGTGTGATAGGGAAGGAAAAAGAGAAGCTGATACCAAAGGCTCAAGTAGAAGGAAAATGTTTTGAAAAGGATGGCAGCAACATATGTATGAATGTGCTTGATGCAATTAATGTATCTATTGCTATCAGACCGGTAAGATCCCCCTCATCCATTGATTCATAAAAAATAAAATAAAATTCTTTTAACTGAACTACTTCTTGCCTCATTTATTTATTTTATTATTTTCTGAATCATTTATTTCTGTTCCTATGTTTATCATTTCTTTTCTTCTGTTGACTAAGGGTTTTGCTGTTATTATTCTAATTGATATAGGTTTTCAGATAAAGTGTTGATTTTGTAGTGTTCTTTTTTGATATGTGCATTTATTACTATTAATTGCCATTAGTTTCTTTAATTACCCAGTGGATTTTAAGTAATGTGTTGTTCAATTTCCATGTGATTGGTTGTTTTTGTGTGATCTTATTACTGATGTTTCTTGACTGCTGCTTGCACGGGCACTGATTCTAGATGTAAGTAAAATGAAACTGTGGATAACTTCAATCTTTCTTGTGTTGTCATGATGTTGTCTTTTAGGCTGGATCATCAGCAATCTGAATCTTTCTTCCTGGCTGCTTTTGGGAATTTGAAATGGTTTGGATTCATGACAACAGTTTCCTCCCGGAATTCTGCTTTCTGGACTTCATTCAGCTAACCTCTAGGATACATATAAAATGCCATGTTTCTAAACAAGAGGCTGGAGGGATTGGCAACAATAACATGCTCGAGATGTACTCAGAACTAATTGGCATTTTATGAATGACGCCAATAGCAGTATCAGATTTTTAATGATTAAAAAGGAATTGTTTAAACTTCCTTATATGTTGTTTAGAGGGTACCGGGTGTTGTTGAAGAAACATGTTACCAATATTACCTGCCTCCTGGGTTTTGTATATTCTACAGGCCAATCCACTGCTCGGCTGAAGGGTGACCTCTGGGAGTGGCTTTGTCACTCAGTGCTATCAAGTCAATGCTGACTCGTAGCGACCCCTGTGGATTTAATGCTGCAACTGTTTACAGGAGTAGAAAGCTCCAGCTTTCTCCCAAGCTGCTGGTGACTTTGAACTACCAACCATGGGGCGGCTTTAGTTCCACAATAAAGGGTGTCTTTGAGTGACACTCTTAAAGGTTTCTCCGTTTCTATAAATTTGGTATGTCAGGTCTTTTTTAATGGACTGGAGGTTTTTTCTACATTAGTGTCTCATTTTAATTAGGACTTGCTATTGGTTCTTAAATATATTGAATGTCCACTTTTGCCCTTGCTTTTCAAATTCAAAATCTTCAAATATCTTCTGCCTGCATTGGGGGAATTGCTCTTCTGCTACCACCCTGATTTAATGAGTCTGTGAGAACTGGGCTTCCCCCTCAATAGGGGTAGACAAGAATCTCAGGTCATGACAGAGCTAATCCCTCGTAAGAAAACGTTAACCAGCAAAAGAGGAGATATAAGAAGAAGACAGTAAATAATCTCCTTACCTTTCACCACTTAGATAACCATTCAAAAAAATAATGGTTCATTTGGCAAAACTTTTCTGTGGAATACTCTTGTGGAATTGGACAAGCAGACAAGTTTTCTTGTGAAACTGTGGTCAGCTTAATAATGGACCATCTTGCAGTAATAATGAACCGTCTTGTGGTTGCTTTCCCTCCTAGCCTCTATACCTAACCTTTATTGCCCCATCAGGCACCCTAGTGGCGTTGTAGTTATGCACTGGGCTGCTAACCACAAGGTCAGCACTTTGAAACCATCATCCACTCAGAGGGAGAAAGACGAGGGTTTCGACTCCCACAGAGATTTACGGTCTTGGAAACACACAGGGGCAGTGCTGTCTTGTCGCAGGGCTGCTGGGAGTGGGAATCCACTCGATGGCAGTGAGATTATAGCTTTCGTTGTCCTTGGATCCTAACTATCAATGAGACTTCACCATGACATTTTGCGACATAATTTGATTGCTAGTGAATTTAGATAGACTGTTTTCCAAGATCCTGTTCTTCAAAAAGGTGAAAACCAGGGTTGGAAACGTATGTATTAATAAGAACTCCACTTGATTCTTAAGACAGTAAATATCTTATCTACTTCTACTATAACACAAATACCACAGTGGTTGATCGCTTTCATAAACAAATTTACTTTCTCACGATTGGGGAGACTAGAACTCCAAGCCACCATTTGTCTGTCAGCTTGCCATACTGTGATTGCTGTACATTGCTGTGATGCTTTCCTGCATTTAGGTCAGAGGTTCCCAAAGGAATTTGGCCTACTGCCAAATTTTCAGAAAAATACTAAATGTGTCCCAGCCTCCCCTGGCCATTATAAACATTTCTACTAGAGGCCACAATCCGAGACAAAACATAGCCATCTGCTTTTGAGGTTCCCTAAACAGTTACAACATCTACTCGGGGCCGTTTGTCCCAATCTGGGAACCACAACTTTAGATCTCCAGACTAAGTTCTCTTTATTGTGTATTTTGTTGTTGTTGTTGTTGCTTTTGAGAAACTCTGATGAGGACCACAGTGGAGGCAAATCCGTTTGGACAATATGCTGCTTTAAAAAAAAATAATAGTTCTATTGAAATATCTTCTAAAATCCAATGTCTACTTATATACAATTCTGTTGTTCAATCCCATCCAGTGGGGTCATACAATCATCAATGCTATCTGCTCCAAACTCCTCTCCTTCATGCCCGCCCCCTCCTTTACCCTTAGAAAACCATTACTCAGGTAACATTTTCTGCAGCGTCACCTATCCTGAGCTTCATGTACCGAAGGATCTTAAATGCACAAATGAACATACACGAATCTAACATGATTAACGAGGTAAAACAAATCACAGCCTGTCCTCTAAGGGAAGGAAATATTAACGAACCGGTGGATAAGCACGTGGTTCATGAGTACCATACCTTCTCCTGACTTAATCATCCTTTCCCCTTTGAGTGTCTCCTTCTGAGTGGTACTGTGGGATTACTACTGGACAGGTGAGTTTTGCATCTCTAGGGCATCCATGCCGCTTCACATCAAGTTGGACGTGTGTTTCTGAACTTTTGTTACCTCCTCCCTTCGACATCTCATGGTCACACAGGCTGGTGTGTTTCTTCCATGGGGGCTTTGTCTCTTCCATGCTAGATGGCTGCTTGTTTAATTACCAGCCTTTAAGACCCCAGATGCTATATCTTTTGATAGCCAGGCATCATCAGCTTCCTTCACCACATTTCCTATGTGCTTATGCACCATTATGTGCTTATGCACCAACTTGTCTTCAGGGATCTTGGACACTCTTCGTGATCGTCCAAAAGATGAGATGTGAAAAGTCCTTCAAGTCAGGTGATAAGGCACAGTCCTGCTCAGAATTGACCTGACCTCCCTATGCTCTGTTGACCCAGGACACCATTGACTATCTGATTGTGGTGTGTGTGTTTGTGTGTGTGTGTGCAGGAACATGTGTGTGTGATTTTATTATGACTGAGTGAAGGTTTACAGGGCAAATTAGTGTCCCACTTTACAGTTGATATGCATTCTGTGTCCTGTCATTGATTGTAATCACCACACTGTAAATTCACTTTTGCCAATTCATCTCTCGTTTGAATTTACATTCCTCCGCTTTCCTAGCCCTTCTGAACTTTGTCTCTGTGTAAATGCTGACATTTTGACCTCACGTCGTTGATTAGCCAATAGAAGCCCTACTTCCCTGAAATTATTGTGACCCCATTGAGACCTATTTTTATTTGGCTAAAAATCGAGCCTGTTCCAGATATCAAGGATTGCGAACGGCCATGGTGGAGTAGTGGTTATGCCTTGGGTTGCCATCTACAAGGCCAGCAGTTTGGGACCACTAGGGGTAAAGAAGGGCTTTCTACTCCTATAAAGAGTTACACTTGGAAATTCACAGAGCAGTTCTACCCTGCCCTACTGGGTCACTATGAGTGAGAATTGACTCGATGGCAGCAAGTTTGTTTTGTTTTATTTCGTTAAAAATGGAGGCACACGAGGAAAATCCGCTCTAGACCTCAAGGATTTCTAAGGAGCATAATCTCCATAGTCCTGGGGCTTCAGTACTCTTTATCCAAGAAGTAAGCCTGTTTCCTGTGTTTGTTTGTGATCGTTAGTTTTATTTCACATTTGTATCTCGGTCTATCGAGGACCTTGTCTGTAATTCCTTCCAGGCAGTTTGTTGTGCTGGCAGGACATCATCCAATTCTTCTGGATTCAGAGATGAGAAAGCTGATGTTCTGGGCCTTTACTCCATTGGGGTAATTGTTTCTCTACATCTTCAGTTTTCTTTAGTATCCTTACCTGGAGATGAGGAGAAACCGATCATGACACTTCAGTTGCTGCTCTTCAGCTATGAAGACCCCAGTCACCCTTCACCAAAGTAGGATGTAGAACATTGTCAAGTTTGCTATGCCTGTTGCTCTTGGTTTCCCCCATGGATACATTTTCAGTAAAGGTATGTATACATGTAGAAGTATCTGTCAAATATATGTAAGCACGTATGTACAATCCTACTCTCCCTCCACACTGGTTTCCCCATGTGTGTTGATCCATGCATTTACTGGGAAATCACTATAGTTGAATGATGTATATAACAATGTCCCTCTATTACTGTTAACTGTTGCACTCCTGCCAGTGTTTTCTCTTGACTCCATCACTTTGGCTGACTTCACTCTTAATTGTATCTTGTCTTCTCCTTCACCCAAGTTTATATAAGCATAACCTCTCGTTTGTAATTTGCATTCCCACCACTTTTAACCCTAGCAACACTTGAAAGTGATTCTTTGAGTGTGAAAAGCTTTCCTTTTTATAACGTATCATCTAATAATGTTCCTCTAGGGTTGATTTATTTCAATCTGGAATATATATCTAGCAATGGGATTCCTGGGTCCTATTGACAATCTGTTTTCTAATCAGCAGTTCATAGACTTAGTGTCAGACCAGCTCTGAGACTAAGTTCAATCTCTACCAGAAAATAGAAGAGAAGGAGCGATTACCAGATTATTTATGGTTCAGACACCAAAACCAGACCAGGACTAGTTCCTACCCCTTCAGAAGGCATTCCTCTTCCCGGTACCACCATTGTGCATCACAGGACACTACTCATCTTGCAGGGCTGTGTTGGCGCTCAAGGAGCTGGTTTCTGTTGTCATTGCAGCTGCAGCTAACTGCTGGGACTGAGCATCCTGATCCAAAGCAGCAAGCCTTGGCCACATGGGACCCTCTGCCTCCTAGGTCAGTGCTGTTCCACAAGATGGGACTCGGGGCTGGGGCATCCTGGCTTCCTAGTCACTGGGAAACATTGGTAATAGTCTTGTCATGAGACCATGGTAACTTAGTGTCTTCCTGGTTCTTTCTGAAATTGTTTGCTGTTTTAATGAAGTTGAATGAGATTTCAGTGACATAGGGAACCTCTTCGTGGGGCCGACGCTTCGTACATGGGGTCTCGCTTATTCTCACAGCGATCTTACAAGAAGCAGTGTTGCTCCCGTTTCACAGGTGAAGACACTGAGTCTCTGAGAGATGAGGGGTCGTTGATCAGGGCTACAAAGGAGAAGAATTCGGGACTTATTTGTTCTTTAAAATTGTTTTATTATTAGGAAGATCCATCATATAATTTGAAAACTAAAAATTTAAAGGAACAATTCCAGGCAATACAGGAGCATATCCTGGAAAGCAACTTCTAACATGTCAGGTACCCTGTTCCCTCCAAGAGATAACATTGTCTTAGAATCCTTTCTTTAAAATAATAATAACAAACCAAACAGGAACGTGCTCTGCACACTATTGTTAACCTCGTGTTTGTCTGTTTTTGCTCCACAGTAACAATATATCTTGGAGGTGTTCTCCTTGGTCGGGTTTACATTGATCACATTCTTGATCTCCTTTTCACTTAGGTTCTCAGTATTGAGTAGTAAAAGCACAGTGGTCCGGGTAGGTGGTTTGCCTTCGGACACCCACTTTCCTTCTCAGAGCAAATGCCACAACGAATTTTTTTGTTTGTCCTTCCTCAGACACGTGTCCGTTTATGAGAGGCAATGAGCAGGGTGGTTAAAACATGGACCCTGGCTGTTACAAAAGACAAAGGCGTTCATACCCAAGGAATCGACTTTGATGGTTACTAAGCAGATGAGAAGGAAAAATGAAACACGGTGACTGGCTATCAAAAGATATAGTGTCTGGGGTCTTAAAGGCTTGAAGGTAAATAATGGCCATCTAGCTAAGAAGCAACGAAGCTCACATGGAAGAAGCACACCAGCCTGTATGATCATGAATTATTGATGGGATCAAGTATCAGGCAGCTAAGCCCCAGAACAAAATCCTACCCAATTTGAATGGCCGGAGGTAGACAATTGGACACACTCTCACAGAGGGGTCACAGGGAAAAGATGAGGCAGTATGGGTGCAGTATGGCACTGATGAAACACAGGATTTCTCTCTCATTCTTTGTTCTTCCTTCCCCCCACTATCATGACCTCAATTCTACCTCAAAAATCGGATTAGACCAGAGCATGCACACGGCTACAGATAAGAACTCACAACACAGAGAATGTAGGATAGATAACCCCTCAGGGCCAATAATGAGAGTAGAGATACTAGGAGGACTAGGGGAGGGTGGCGGGGAGAAGAGGGGAATTGATCACAAGGATCAACCTATAATCCCCTCCATGTGGGACGCACCACAGAAAAGTGGGTGGTGACTGACAGCAGATGATATAAGATATGAAAATAATAATCTATATCTCTTATCAATGATTTGTGAGGGAAGGAAGGAGGAGGAAGAAATTGGGACCTGATATCAAGGGCACACGTGGGAAGAGATTGCTTTGAAAATGGTGATGGCGGTATATGTGCAAATGTGCTTGACCCACTGGATGAATCGTGGATTGTGATGAGATGCAAGAGCCCCCAATAAAAGTATTTTTTTAAATCAAGGAGTAAAGAAACAACATGGGGTAGAAAAGAGTTCCCTTGGGTGAAGTGGAAGATAGCATTCCATAAGAGGGAGGGGAGAAATCAAATGAGGACAGCAGGGCAAGCTACTGAGTGTTTTGGTAAGTAGTTTAAGTTGTTATGTACCAATTGGATGATCTGAAATGTAAATCTCCACTTAATTTATTTTGAAAAATATTAAAAGAAAGAAAGAAACATGGACCCTGGAGTCAGATAATTTTAGGTTTGGAGGCTGCCTCCGTTACTCTTTTAACCCAGAAATTGGTGAGCCTTTGTAGAGATAGTTAGTGGAGAAGATTGTATTCAAGCCACAGACTTCAAAGCGCCTAAGCAGGAGGCTTTCTGACCCACTGAATAGCCTCTCTCTCTCCCCTGCTTTTGCATTCAGGAAGATAAAGGCCCTTTGGCTCTTAGTTGCCCCACAACTCACTGCCATCAAGTTCATTCCTGACCATACTAACCCTTGAGGACAGAGTAGTGCTGCTCCTTAAGGTTTCTGAGACTGTATCTTTACAGGAAGAGAGCCTCATCTTTCTGCCGTGGATTGGCTGGTGAGGTTGAACCTCTAAGCTGTGGTTATCAGCCCAATGCATAGGCCACTGTGTCATGAGTTTATCTTAAATAAGAGCCCTTGTTGGTTACTGTGCATTCCTATTAGCTCATTTCTATAAAGCCTCACATAATAAAAATAACGAGCTGAAAATTCATTTAAATTCAAAAGCATTGAGAAAAGTTAACCTGAAAAGATTATTACATGGTCAAAGTTGTTTTTGTTATTTGCTTCTAAAACCAGTCAAGTACACTAAAGTTGCAGGCATTTTTTTTGTGTGTGTGGTTAAACTTGGATGTGAAGGTGGAGAGAAAAAGCTCATAAAATCATGGACAAGGGGTGTGTTATATGAAAGTGAAGCAAGAGCCTCGTGAGGGACTTGGCTATTTTAACGTTTCATCTGAGAAATATTAATGTCTATTTCTCTAAGTAATTAGAATTTATTAAGCATTCAGATGCTACTGTCAACAGCCACGTGCCTCTCTGGCCTCTGGTTCCAGCTCTGTGCTGCACTTTCATATGAAAATCTCTTGATTTATTAATAATATTGTATGTCCAGCCTTGTTCTCGTTTCATTCGTATTCTTGTTTTACAAAACCCCTTTGGTCCTGTGACAATCATCCTGTTAGCTGGGAGAAGGAGAAGGCTACGGCCTGCTGTGAAGAGTCAGCTTCAGGAACCCAGGGGCCATTCTACCTTGTCCTGTCGGATTGCCAGCAGGTGAATCACCTCAATGGCGGTGATGTTGGTTTTCAGTCATGAGAATTTGCATTGCAGCTCTTTGGTTCCTCTAACCTTCAGGACTCTGGGGGCCCCATTGCAACTGCAACCCAACTTGCCACCAATTGTGTATCATTTGTTTGTTCTGTTAGAGAAAATGTTTGAACTGATCAGCACCCAACAGTGTGCTGATTTTAAGAAAAAACACTTTTGGGAGGCAAATTTACATATAATAAAGGAAATATGTTTCAAGTGGGGAAGAGGGCTCAGCCTTTGGTGGGCTACACCTGCAGTCTCTTCTTTACCTTGGCTTTTGCTGGTTCAGAGCCATCCCTCTCTCACGCATTATTGTGCTTCAGCATTGCTGCCTGAAGTCAACCAGTTCTCTATCACAAGGAATTGATGAAGGGTTTCTGGCCAACTTACAGATTTGGTGGCTGAGTGGCACAAATGATCTACCTCGTAGCCACAAGGTTGGGGAGAGAGCATCCAAAGACAGACCTGGTGACTTGGTCTTGAAAGAACAGACTTTTGAAAACCCCAGACCAGTTATGCTCCACATGTGAGTTGCCATGAGTTGGAATCACCTCCACAGAAATTGACAAGAGCAACCTGTACGTCAGATTATGCCAAGCCTGGGCTCAGTCAGTTGTGGCCAGGATGGCAGTTAAGAAAACGTGTGTCAATTTATGTCCATAGACCTTTCAAAAGGAGAAAGGTTTGGTGGTCTCAGCTCCTGTAAACACTCAGTCTCCGTTACTCCATATGGCATTAACCATAAACCCTTATCGAAGAACTGTTATTACACTGTGGCTCCATACTTAAACTCATGAAGTGATCACTGAAGAGCTGGGTGCTAGAGAAAAGTGTGGGGGAAGAAATCAGATAGTGCCCTGTGATCAGCAACAATAGCATCTAGCATGTAGTGTCTTAACAACTTGTCTTAACAAGCAACCATCTAGGTGAAGTGCCAAAGTAGTCGTGTGATCCAAGGATTTGGAATAGTAGACTCTAAGATTAGAGGAGGGAATTATATTAGAGTTTAAATTCTGAAAACCTGGTTAGCAGAAGGCTAAGGATGACAGTGAAAGCCCCCTCCGTTTGCGTAGACCTTCTGTGCGTTGAGCCTCTAGTTAATTCCCTCAGTTGATTGAATACCCGTGTAAACAATCTGGTCCACAGACAGGGTGAATTGGAAAGTGAATCACTGAGATAAGGGGTCAACAAATTTTTTTATATTCATTAGCCATCGTGGTACATAACAATAATTTAAAAATTATTCAAGAGCTATAAAATATATTTATAAATAAGGAAAATTTTAAGTAATACTATAAATGAAAGTATCATGGTGTTATCTTCATTTTCAATTTTACATCATAGTCACATATCCTTGCTGAAGGAGCTGCATAGAACTTATAAGTTAGAGTTTTCTGACCCCTGCTGCAGATTGCTTTTAATTATTTTAGATATTAACATTTTCCCCCCTTGATCCATTTTTTAATACTTTTATTGGGGCTCTTAAATCTCTTATCACAATCCATACATTTCTCCAGTGTGTCAGGCACATTTGCACCTAAAAATGCCATCATCATTTTCAAGTCTCTTCCCACTTGAGCCCCTGATATCCGCTCCCCATTTCTTCCCTCCACTTCCCCTGGGAATCTCCTTCATGAGCCCTTGATAAATTACAGATCATTTTGTCCAAATCTTATATCGTCCTCCATCGCCCCTCACCCACTTTTCTGTTCTTTGTCTCCCTGGGAGGGGCTTCAAGGTTGATCCTTGCTTTTGACCCATTTTTAACCTGTCCTAGTTTTTAATTACTTTTGCAAGGAGACTGTTCGGTTCTATTTTATGGTTGCTATATTTTCCCATTTTGTATGATTTTTATCAGAAATTCTGGATAGGTAAACATATAGCTCAATCGGTTTCTCTGACTACACTAGAAGACACAGGGGGACAGGGGATGCTAGTACTGATGGATGCAAGAATGTTGAAAATACTCCAACGTGGATTGTGGCAAAGATCGCACAATTCTTGATGTTTGAATCACTAATGTGTGTGATGTATGAGTTATATGTTAATACAATGTTAAAATACTAAAATTAAAAGATAAAGAAATAATCTTAAAATGGAAACACATTAAAAATTAAATACAAAGTTAGTCGATTTAGAAAAATGAGAATTGGACATGCACTTTGAACTGTAGCAGTGACTCAAGATCTACAGTGAAGAATTATTTATAAACTATTTGGACTTGTTCATTTTTTCCAAAGAAATTTGAAGAGATTTAATAAAGTCATAGACAACAGAAAACTTCAAAGAAAGATCAGCATTTTCCTTCTTAATCACACATACTTCCAGTCCCCTGTTCTAAAGCTGGTCAATGTTTTCAATTATTTCTCTACATATGTAGGCTGTGAGCTTGTATTTTAATTTTTTCATATTGGTATAAAATTAATATTGTCTTGTGTTATTTGCTTAGGGGAAACAAAATATATAAGAACTGTTTTGAAAATTTGTTCTTATTTAAATATTCCTGAAACCACTCACCTCATCTCTCTCCACTGGAGTGAGGCACTATCCTGCCATTTCTAATAATCACTGAGTGTAGATGGATGCCTCTCTGATGTTGAATTTTGGTCCGATTTTGAAGGTTACATAAATGAACCTATACTTTTCTTCAATATCTTGTTTGAGAGATTGTTCTGTAGTTGATGTTGCTGTCAGGGGCCATCAAGTCATTCCTACTCCCAGCTCCCCAGAAGGAAACACACCACCTGGTCCTTCCTGTGCCATCCTCCCACTTGTTCGTAGGGTGGAGTTCGCAGTGACACAGTCACTGTCAATCAATCTCGCAATCTCGTCTACGGCCTTCCTCGGTTTGACAAAGACTCACCATACTTGCCTCTAAGGAGCATTCTGGCCGTCCTTCTTCCAGGATTGGTCTGTTCGTTCTTCTGGCAGTCCATATACTTTCAATAATCTTCTCCAACACCGCGGTTCAAGTGCGTTGGATTTTCTTTGGTCTTCCATTTTCAATGTGCAATTTTCACATGCAGAGTAGACCATTGGGAAGACCTTGGTTTAGGTCAAGCCCACCTTAGTCCTCAGAGTATAATCCTTGCTTCTCAATGCTTTAAACAGGGGTTGTAGAGATTGACCCAAAACAAAGTGTAGCTTGGTCACTTGACGGCTGCTTCCATGAGTATTGATTATGGATCCAAGCAAGATGAAATCCTTACCAACTTCACATTTTATTCCATTTATCCCCTACTACATATTGGTCCAGTTATGAAGATTTACGTTTTCTTTCATTGAGTTGTAACCCATGCTGAAGGCTTCTGCCCTTGAACTTTATCAGCAAATGTTTGAATCCCCCTCACTTTCGCCAAACAAGGTTGTCACCTGCATAGCACAGGGTATTAATAAAGATTCCTCCAGTCCTGATGTGCAGGCTTATTCAGGTAATCTAGCCTCTCTGAGTGCTTGCTCAGCATACAGACTGAGTAAGTAGGGTTAGAGGATGCAGGCCTGACACAAACCTTTGATGATGTTAAAGCACACAGTGTGCCCTTGTTCTCTCTCGTGACTTCCTCTTGAACCAGGCACAGGTTCTGCACGAGCACAGGGAAGTGTTCTGGAATTCCCGTTCTTCACGGTGCTACCCACAGTTTGTTCTGATCAAGTTTTTTTACTGTTGGTCTTTCTCATATAGTCTCTTAGAGTTCTAGTTCAATTCAACAAGTTTCATTTTGGATGTTTTGGTTTGTTTGTTTGTTTGTGTAGACTGCTAGTGGTAAACAGCGCTATGCTTCCAGTTCTGACCCCATGATTTCAACACTGGATATGGGCTTCCAGCCCCTGGGCTTAAGTAACATCACCACATAGCATTGTCATTACCTCCTAGGGATGGATGGTAATAGCTTCTTACTACAACTGAATTGTTGGTCATCTCTACTAATTTAAAGTTTTTGCTTACAATTCTTCTGCTTTGCATTGAACTATATTGCCTGTGACTTTCCTGTCTAAAACTCTCATTCAAGGAAATGAAGGAAAACGAACCTACTAAAAATAATAAATAAAATGGACATAGTAGATAGTTCCTCTAATAATTTTGGTTTATCTCATCAATTTTCATCTTCTTTTGGCTTTTTTCCTTCCAGTGGAGTTTGTTTTACTATCATGTTTCATTTTATTATTGTAAGCTTCTGCTACAACGTTACAATTTCCACAATCTCTTCCGGGATGGCAGTGTGTTCTTTTCTTTCCTGGTAGAAGGAGCCTTGTTTATGTCCTCAAGTTTCAGAACCAGTATTTACCTCTGATTTCAGAGGTATGCAGTTAGCTCTAATCACCAGATATTTCTGGAGTTGTAGCACGAATGGACTTTCTTCTTGTTGACCCACCCACCACTATTGGCAGAGCTGAGAGTAAAATGAAAAATACTACTCTTCAATAAAATTCTAATTTCAGGAACATTTGAGCAGTTAAGTTGTGCTTAACGAATGAAAGAAGAATCGGAGGGTCAACAAAAGAAGGTGCTTTCGCAGTGTTTGTGTGAATAGATCTACACACAGAGTAATAAGGTCAATCCAATTAACTTGCTAGTAAAGATTCCAAATGGGATCTTATACCCAAACATAAGCTCTTTGTGCTTCCCTACTAAACCAAGTTACAAGATCACAGTGCCTTGCTGGTTTCTGATGTTGAATGTGAATGTCATAGGACCATCAACTATCTACTCTTTCATCAGTTGTCGATTCATCAGATACATATATAGAGAGAGTTACATCACTCAGAAGTGCCAGACGGCGTCAATTGCTGATACACAAAGTTCTGCTCTTATCGGAAAAGACAATGAGAAAGCATCGTGTCTTATGAGGAATGAGGCGGTCCTAATTTTCCTTTTGTGCACCACATTTGAACGTTCTCTTTCTCATCTGTGATCATTAGAATTTCTGTCAGCTGGACCTGTTTGTGTGAAAATAGAGTTAGAGTCCAACTTATCGATCAGGTGTAAGTCCCATGAGCCCTCTTCTGGGTTGTCGTCTCTATTATAAGAGGAATCCTGTGCAGAAGCGTGCTTTGTCTTGCCCATTTCCCTTTGTCCACTTCTGGATTCTACATCTGGTTTGTCAATTTCCTGTTAGGTCATCTACTGATCACACTAACCATCAGTGGAATGTCAACTTGTATTGATTCATCCCACCTCAGATTCATGCAGCGCTGCCTTCCCCACCCGAGACCCTCTTCCTGCATCTTCCTCTTTCATGTCCATCAGTTCCCGTAGCTCTATGAGACAGGAGAAGTCTCCCGCTTATATATGACCGATGAACTTGAACCAAACTGGACTTACCTGCTTCTATAGCTGTTTAGGCAATTGTGGATATAAATCTCTATTTGTCCATACATGTATCATACAAGTATCCTTGGTCTTGCTTCTCTAGAGAACCCTGGTGGCATAGCGCTCATGCATTGGCTGCTAAGGTCAAGGTCAACAGTTCAAAACCACGTGTTACACCACAGCAAAAGGAAGAAACATTTTAATGCAATAATGAATTACAGTCTCTGGAACACAGAGGGGAAGCTTACCCTGTTGTAGAGGGTTGTTCCGCATCAGAGTTGACTTGACGGGACCAGGAGAGGTTCTAAAGAAACAGAATGAGAAAAGAGGAGTTGTCTAAATTGGTTCTGATGTCTGATGCAAGCCCTAAAGCTACTGTACATACCCCACATCTCTCGGTAAGTTTTGAGAAATCTATCACTACGAACCAAGAAGGTGTTTTCATCCCTGGCCCTGATGGCACAGTGATCATCCTCTGTGCTACAAAACACAAGAGCAGAAAGGTCAAACCAAGGGCAGCTCCCCTAAGAAAAGACCAGGTTTTCTTCTCTCATGAAGAATTACAGTCTCAGAACCCACAGGAGCAGGTCTACTCTGTCCTGGAGGGTCCCCATGCGTCCAAATGACTGAGTTTGGGATGTGTGCCGATAATGGTGCTTAGGCTGTATCTGGAGCAAGACACCGCTGCATGGGCCCAGGAAACACCTCCCACGGTTTATGGCCTCCAGACCTCTACCTAGACTTAACTCATAGCAAGTTCCCAAAGTGAAGCCCAGGTGTTGGGCCAGGAACAGCTATGCTCTACCCCCCAAAAATATTCTAGAATTCCTTAACTTGTGCAGACAGAAACCTGCAGACTATGTGTCAGGATCGTTATAAAGGTTGTGCGATTATTGTGCAAGGAACATAAACTCTGATAAGTCTCAGTTTATTGATATGGCCCACTCAGCACAGATTCTCTGTCCAGTATTGGAGCTTGCGGGGTTGATGTAGTCATTCATTGGTTGGCCATCTACAGTAAGTCAAGCAGACGTATCAGACCTACAGTAGCATTCCCTAGGAGAGGGATCCAAAGGCTCAGGGAAAATGGCATGGGAGAGTGGACTTCTCAGAATAAAGCCATGGACGCAAAATCTGAGAGCCATGAGGGCACGCCTGTGAGCAGAACTGTAAGGAGCACATTTATGGAAGCAGCCCCAGCAGGGGGTCTGCAAAGGGAAAGCAAACAATTAAGCTGAGTGTGGTTTTCTGTTTGTTTGTTTTCCTTCAACAAACCTCTGCAGGCATAAGGCAACGTGACGACATATATGAAACTTTAAAAGAAATAACTGCCAAGCAAGGATCTTAAATCCAGCAAAATATGAAGAAGAAATAAGGGCATTTTCAGTCAAGGAGAATTCCAGAAATCCAAAGCAGCGGAATGAGTTATAAAAAAATACGAAGGCTATTCTATGGATGGAGAATCAAAAGGAAGAGCAAACATAAACCTGAGATCAATGAGCAAGGCAGTCCCCACCAGACAGTAACCAAGGTGAAGCAGTTCTGCAAATATGACACAAGACTGAAAAGAGAGAGCTACAAATATCAATCTGCAATGGAGACAAACACGAAGCAAATAGGGGGAGAAAAGTACATGCAAAGAAACTGTATGGAGAGGAAGGCAAGCAGTACACAAGAGAAACATGACCATCTTACACTAGATAAGAAAATAACTATCAAGGGAATGTCGTAAGAAATAGGAAAGAAACCTCATCAAAATGAAGAAAACCACAAAAGCCAACTCAGTAGTAAAATAACAGCAAACCAAGAAGGACAAGAAAATCCACAAGCACAAGGAATCCAGCACAGAAATTTATGTAAAACCAACTTACATAGACATCCTCTCCAAATGACTTCAGGTGCCTATCCAGGTGCAGAACGCAAGTCAGCACCGCCGAGGCATGTGCTTGCTGTGCCTGAAATAAACCTTCCAGGCTTGTAAGGCTCTGAAGTCCAGTAGCCTCCGAGTCAAATTGTAACCAGGGTCACTAAGGGCTACTGCATATTACATAATGATCTTTCGCCCTAGTCATGGTTCTGGTTAGCCACTTGGGGAGGCTGTCCCTATCCTTGGCCTGGGGACCCCGAGCATCTGTGTCGCTGGAGGTCGGTCACTGGCCGGAGCCCTAAGGCCAGTTGAAAGTACTCCCCGAGAGCAGCATGTCTCGGATCAGCGTCTCAACGGGTGTCTTGCCCACCAGGCGCATGAAGAACAGCTGAGAGATGAGTGAGGCTGGGACGGCGCGCAGGGCAGGCAGACGCAGCAGCAGGCGGCCGAAGCACTGGGGCTGGGCTGGGTACTGGGTCAGCATGTACTCGGTCAGGGCCACCTGCGCCTTCTCCTGCAGCCTCTCCACGTGTGCTGGGTCTGAGAGGCCACAGGCATCAAGAGTAAAGAGCGCGATGGCCTTGAGGCAGCCATACTCCGCCGAGTCCACCTGCAGGCGGCCCAGCTTGTCCACTTGCTCCTGGAAGGCGCGCACCTGGTCCATGAAGGCCACCGCCCGCTCGGCGGCCATGGGAGCGGTGTGCAGCCCGGCTGCGGCCAGCAGAGGCGCAGTGTGCAGGGTCAGGGCGGCCTCCGCCGCGTTCAGCAGGAACAGCTCGCTCCAGCTGAGCCGCAGCAGGGCCACCTGGTCGGCCACGGGCAGCTCGGGGAAGAAGGGCGCGTGGCGCGCCCACTCCACGGTGCTGAAGAGCAGCCGCGCCGCCAGCTCCACACACGTTATCGATGCCCAGCACCGCGCCCGCGCCGCCCGGGCCGAAGGCGCTCGCCGCGCCCGTGCCAAAGTGGCCGGCCACCGCCAGGTAGGGCTTGGCGCGCAGCAGCTGTGCGATCAGCTCCCACACTGGCTGGCCAGGGAAGAGGTCTCCGCCCACCGCCTCCGCCAGCGCCAAGCCCGGGGGGGCTGCCGGAGACGCGGCGCCAGGACCTGGCGGCGAGTGGGGGCTGCGGCCCCGCTGCACGGCCTCTTTGCGCATGCCGACCGGAACACTTCTTGAGGCAACAGTACTGACACTGGTTCCGGTGGTGCTGGTCAATGTGGCAGTCACGGTTGGACCTGCAGGTGTAGCTGAGGTTGAGGAGTATGCTCCGCTTGAAGAAGCTTTTGCAGCCCTGGCAGGTGAGGACGCCCTAGTGCTTGCGCTCGCCTTGTCCCCGCACACCACACAGTCCACCTGCAGCCCCTGCCGCTCCTCGTCGCCCTGCTCGGCGTCGCTGGCGGCGCCCGGGGGCGAGGCCGAGTCCTCGGTGGCGGGCGGGTAGCCACCCACCTTGTCCACGCCATTCGCGTCTCCACCGCCGCCGGGGCCGCCCCAGCCTCCGGCCACCATGGCCATAGCCCCCGGGCCGCGGGTCCGGGGCGCCCCCGCTGCGCGTCGCTCTGGGGGTACCTCTCTCGGCGCAGGGGTCGCTAGCCGGCGCGCATCCGGTCCCGACGCACGGGGGCTCCCGCGGAACCCCCCAAAAAAGTTTTGCAGCACCAACTTCTGCGGCCGGTGTGCGCGCCGGCGGAACTGGTCGGGCCGGTTCCAGGCCAACTTTCCCACGCGTGCGCGGGCCCGGGGCCGGGGGAGGCGCACTGGCGTTGAGGCCCGGGGGCCCCGGGGGCAGGAGCCCGGCCGCCCAGGGGCTCCGGCGGGGGCGCGCGGGCCATGGGCCGGCCCGAGCCGCGGCGGGGGCCACAGCCAACTTCGCGGCCCGCCCCGCGCACTCCTGAGGCTGGGGCCAAACTTTGGCCACAAGTTGCCCGGGCGGCCGCGGCGCGGGGAAGGGGCGGCGGGCGCGCGCCGGGGCCTGACGCTGCGCCTCCCAGGAACCCCTGCGCCCCTTGCCGCCGCTGCCGCCGCTCGCGGCCTGCAGGTCAGGGGGCCTCGCCCTCCTAGCCACCGCTGGCCTGGGCCTGCGCAGGGACAGAGCCTCGCTCTCACGCCGCCCTCGCCACTGCCTCCGCCGCCCCTGCGCCTGGCCTGGCGCTGCAGCCAGTTTGACAAATATGGATTTCTCTTTTTTCTTTTAAACGTTTTATTAGGGGCTCATACAACTCTTACCACAGTCCATACATATACATACATCAATTGTGTAAAGCACATCTGTACATTCTTTGCCCTAATCATTTTCTTTTCTTTCTTTTTTTTCCTTTTCTTTTTTTACATTTTATTAGGGACTCATACAACTCTTATCACAATCCATACATATACATACATCAATTGTATAAAGCACATGCATACATTCCCCGCCCCAATCATTCTCAAAGCATTTGCTCTCCACTTAGGCCCTTTGCATCAGGTCCTTTTTTTCCCCTCCTCCCTCCCCTTTCCCCCCTCCCTCATGTGCCCTTTGTAATTTATACATCGTTATTTTGTCATATCTTGCTCTATCCCAAGTCTCCCTTCCCACATTTTCTGCCGTCCCTCTCCCAGGGAGGAGGTCACATGTGGATCCTTGTAATCAGTTCCCCCTTCCAACCCACTCACCCTATACTCTCCCAGCATCATCCCTCACACCCTTGGTCCAGAAGATATCATCCACCCTGGATTTCCTGTGCCTCCAGCCCTCATATTACCAATGTACAACCTCTGCCCTATCCAGCCCTCTAAGGTAGAATTCGGATCATGGTAGTTGGGGGGAGGAAGCATCCAGAATCTGGGGAAAGCTTTGCTCTTCATCGGCACTACCTCGCACCCTGACTGACCCATCTCCTCTCCTAAACCCCTCTCTGAGGGGATCTCCAGTGGCCGACGCTTGGGCCTTGGGTCTCCACTCTGCACTTCCCCCTTCATTCATTATGGTATATATATATATATATACACACACACGCACACATATTCTTTTTTTTTTGCATGATGCCTTATACCTGGTCCCTTTGGCACCAAATATGGATTTCTTAAATTGGTTTTCCAACCTATTTAGTCTTGACGGGGATACGTCTACTACCCGTACTAATCCATGGTCTGAAATAGCAAAGATAATATTAAAGTAGCACCTAAAGTAGATGACATGCTGGATAAAGGAGATGCTCTTGGCAATCGTATATTTGATATTTTCCAGGAGTTTTGTGAAAATGACAAGTATAGCGAAGCTGGTTGGCTGGTCCTTCATACGATGGAAAGTGTTATTAAGGAGAGGGATGATCTCAGAGCCTCAAAAGCACGCCTCACATGCAGACTAACAGATTTGAAAACTTCCATCTGTGCTACAAAGGAGAGCCTTCTCTCCTCTAGTAAAAGAGCTGACATTGCTGAGAACCAGGTCCAGAGTCTCATTATACGAGTGGCTGAATGACAACGGCAGCTGAATTGCAGATCTAGAGTAGTGTCTGAAACCAAAGTAAGGGCATTCATTGGGAAAAGTTGGGACCCTGAAACATGGGATGGGAACATAGGGGCTGATGATCCGGAAGTAGAGGATATTGAGCCCTTAGAAACACCTGAGCAGATTAGCCAAACGATTCAAGTTGATAGGCCAGGTGGGGCTGCATCAGTAGCATTACCTGAGGAAGATGCCTCGCAAGGTATTGCTGAGAGCACCCAGGAAACACCCTCAGCACCCATTATTTCCACTAGACCTGTCACTAAAATGAAGTCTCAGAAACCTCCTAAAGGTGAGGTTGAGAAGATTATCCAAGAAGAAGTGCGCTACACACATAAAGACCTGCTTGAGTTCTCAAATACGTACAAGCAAAAGCCTGGAGAATACCCCTGGGAATGGTTACTCAGGGTGTGGGATACTGGTGCACGAAATGTAATATTAGACCAGTCTGAGTTTCTGGATATGGGACCCCTAAGCACAGACTCTTCTTTCAATGTCTCTGCGAGACAGGCTAAAAAAGGATCTAAGTCTTTATTTGGTTAGTTCAATGAAGCATGGACTGCCAGATGGCCTAGATTAGACCAACTTGAAGACCCTGACCTGCCTTGGTACACTGTAGAGGAAGGCATCCAAAAGCTTAGAGAAATTGGTATGTTAGAATGGATCTATCAAGATATTCCCATAGATCCAAAAAGGGGGTGACCTGAAGACATACCCTTTACCATAACCATAAGGAACAAGTTTGTGAAGTGGGCCCCAGCATCTCTTAAGACTCCTGTAATTGCTATTCTATGTGCACCAGGATTAACAGTGGCCACTGCCCGAAGCGAACTCCGACATTTGCCCACAATGGGGCTGATTGGACCCCGTGATGGTAGAGGGCAGGTGTCAGCACTGGATCCACGGAGACAGGGTGGGCGTGGTTCTAATAGACAACGAGTTTTCAATAACAATCAAAGCAACCTGTCTCGTGTGGAATTATGGCATTGGCTACTTAGCCGCAGTGTCCCTAGGAATGAAATAGATGGGAAGCCTCCTAAATATTTACGTGATCTGTACAGGCAAAAGAATGGTAGATCAGGTGAACAGCAGAATAGACAGTCACGATCGCTCAATCAATTCCCAGACCTGAGCCAGTTTACAGACCCACAACCCCTTGAATGAAGGGGAGGCCGGGTCCCTTGTAAGGAGGATCCTGCTACATCACTGAAGGTTTATACTGTTAGTCTTCCTTCTAGCCTTCCCCAAAGGGACCTGCGGCCTTTCACAACAGTGACTGTTCATTGGGGGAAAGGAAATAATCAAACTTTTCGGGGATTACTAGACACCGGCTCAGAACTGACACTAATTCCAGGAGACCCAAAATGTTTCAAAGGCCCACCAATCAGAGTGGGGGCTTATGGAGGTCAAGCTATCAATGGAGTTTTAGCTCAAGTACGCCTCACTGTGGGTCCAGTGGGCCCCGGGACCCATCCTGTGGTTATTTCCCCAGTTCCAGAATGCATCATTGGAATAGACATACTTAGTAACTGGCAGAACCCCCATATCGGATCCCTAAAATGTGGAATAAGGGCTATCATGGTAGGAAAGGCCAAGTGGACACCATTAGAATTGCCATTACCTAGGAAAAGAGTAAACCAAGAGCAATACCGCATGCCTGGAGGGATTGCAGAGATCAGTGCCACCATCAAAGACTTGAAAGATGCAGGGGTGGTGATTCCTACTACCTCCCCCATTTAATTCACCAATTTGGCCTGTAACGAAGACAGATGGATCCTGGAGAATGACAGTGGATTATCGTCAGCTCCAATTGCAGCTGCTGGCCCAGATGTGATTACATTGCTTGAGCAAATTAATACTTCTCCTGGTACATGGTATGCAGCTATTGATCTGGCTAATGCCTTCTTCTCCATACCAGTCTCAAAGGCCCACCAGAAGCAGTTTGCCTTCACCTGGCAAGGGCAACAATATACTTTCACAACTCTCCCCCAGGAGTACATCAACTCTTCTGCCCTGTGCCATAATTTAGTCCGAAGGGACCTTGACCACCTGTCTATTCCACAGCATGTCACACTGGTCCATTATATTGATGACATTATGCTGATTGGACGCACTCAGGAGGATGTATCAAAGACTCTAAATTCATTGGTACAATATCTGCGTACAAGGGGTTGGGAAATTAACCCAACAAAGATTCAGGTACCCTCCACATCAGTACAATTTCTAGGGGTCCAGTGGTGTGGGGCATGTCGAGATATTCCTACTAAAGTGAAGGATAAGCTATTACATTTAGCTCCCCCAACGACTAAAAAAGAGGCACAACGCCTAGTGGGCCTCTTCGGATTTTGGAGGCAACATATTCCTCACTTGGGTGTTCTACTTCGACCTATTTATCAAGTGACACGAAAAGCCTCCATTTTTGAGTGGGGCCCAGAACAAGAAAAGGCTCTTCAACAAGTGCAGGCTGCCGTGCAAGCTGCTTTGCCACTGGGACCATATGATCCAGCTGACCCAATGGTGCTAGAGGTGTCAGTTGTAGATCAAGATGCAGTGTGCAGTCTTTGGCAGACCCTTATTCGTGAATCACAGCGTAGATAGACCATTGGGATTTTGGAGTAAAGTCTTGCCATCCTCTGCAAGCAACTACTCCCCCTTTGAAAAACAGCTGTTGGCCTGTTACTGGGACTGGCTGGAGACTGAAGGCCTCACCATGGGCCACCAAGTCACCATGAGGCCTGAATTACCTATCATGAAGTGGCTATTGTCTGACCCACGTAATCATAGAGTTGGATGTGCGCAGCAACACTCCCTTGTTAAATGGAAGTGGTATATACGAGATCGGGCCAAAGCAGGACCTGAAGGAACAAGTAAGCTGCAAGAAGAAGTGGCCCAAATGCCAACAGTCTCCACTCCTGTTACATTGCCTCCGTTCTCCCAGTCTGCACCTATGGCCTCCTGGGGAGTTCCTTACCATACTTTAAGTGAAGACCAAAAAAGTCATGCTTGGTTTACGGTCGGCTCTGCACGATATGCAGGTGCCACTCATAAGTGGACAGCAGCAGCACTACAGCCCTTTTCTGGGATCTCCGTAAAGGACAGTGGTGAAGGGATATCTTCCCAATGGGCAGAACTTCGAGCAGTGCACCTGGCCGTTCAGTTTGCATATAAGGAAAAATGACCAGATGTGAGATTATATACTGATTCATGGGCAGTGGCTAATGGCTTGGCTGAATGGTCAGGGAATTGGAAGGACCATGATTGGAAAATTGGTGACAAGGAGGTATGTGGATAGACTTCTCTGAATGGGCCAAGAAAGTAAAGTTAATTGTATCTCACGTGAATGCTCACCAAAGGATTACCTCTGAAGAGGAGGACTTTAATAATCAAGTGGATAAGATGACACACGCTGTGGAGACTGGTCCTCCTCTTTCCTCTGCCACCCCTGTTATCGCCCAATGGGCACATGAACAAAGTGCACATGGCGGCAGGGATGGAGGTTATGCATGGGCACAGCAACATGGACTTCCACTCACCAAGGCTGACTTGGCCACTGCCACTGCTGAGTGTCCATTTGCCAGCAACAGAAACCAATATTACGTTCAAGAGATGGGACAATTCCTCGGGGAGATCAACCAGCAAGTAGGTGGCAGGTTGATTCCATAGGACCACTTCCATCATGGAGGGGACAGCGTTTTGTTCTTACTGGAATAGACACCTACTCTGGATATGGACTTGCCTTCCCTGCACGTGATGCTTCTGCCAAAACTACTATTTGTGGACTCAAAGAATGCCTCATGCACCGGCATGGCATCCCACATAGCTTTGCTTCAGATCAAGGAGCTCACTTCACAGCAAATCCAGTGTGGCAATGGGCCCATTCCCATGGAATCCACTGGCCGTATCATGTTCCTCATCATCCTGAAGCTGCCAGCTTGATGGAACGATGGAATGGGCTCCTAAAGACGCAATTACGACGCCAAGTAGGTGGCAACAACTTGCGGGGCTTCCTGATCTCCAGGAAGCTGTATACGCTCTAAACCAGCGGCCAATATATGGTGCTGTGTCTCCAAGAGCCAGAATTCATGGGTCCAGGAACCAAGGGGTGGAAGCTGGAGTGGCACCACTCACTATTACTCCTAGTGATCCCCTTGAAGCATGTTTGCTTCCTGTCCCAACAACCCTGTGTTCCTCAGGCCTGGAGGTCCTGGTCCTGAAGAAAGGAACTCTCCCACCTGGAAACACAGCACGGATTCCACTGAAGTGGCAGCTGAGAATGCCCCCTGGCCACTTTGGACTTCTCATGCCTTTGGATCAACAGGTCAGGAAGAGTGTCACCGTACTAAGTGGTGTGATTGATCCTGATGACAGAGTTAACAGGACAATGCTACAAATGGCAAAAGAAACGAAATAACAAACAATTAGGGCAGACGTGAATAACTTGGAAAACGTGAAAACAATGCAAACAAATCAATGCAGTAAAATAGTTGTTTCTTTGAACAGATTAACAGAATAGGTAGGCCACTGCAAACCTAACCAAAGAAAGAAAGGAACATATAACAATAGTCACGCCACTGAGGGATAAAACAGGGAAAACTACAATGGGCTCTAATGATATTTAAAGCTGAATTGTATAGTACTATGAGTACCGTTACACCAATGAATTCAACATCCTGGAAGACATGGACAAATACCCTCCCAGATGGACCACAAGCAACTCAACAGACTCAGAGAAATAGAGAAAATAGACAAGGTTATCAAGAAAATGTCAACTAAAATATCCCCTGGGCCAGATGGCTTCACAGGAAAATGCTGGCAAGCATTCAGGCAAGAGCTGACAACAATCCTACACAAATGGCCAACTCCCAAATTTTCTCTATGAATCTAGCAGATTACCGATAGTTAAAGTGGGGAAGGATCCACAAGGATTGAGAATGACATTCTGATCTTTCTAATGAACATTGATTCAAAATCCTTAACAAAATACTGGTCAATATAATTCAAAATATGATAAAACGAATAATTCTCCATGAACAAGTGGGATTCATTCCAAGGATGCATGGAGGTTTCAACATCTGCAAGTCCATTAGCCTTATTCAGGTTTATTGGTAAGAAAGAGGAATAAAACCACATGATAATATCAATACACACAGAAAAAACATTCAATATCATCCAGCACCCGTTCCTGTTTAACACATTACAAAGATCGGAATGGAAGGGAAATTCTTCAAGATAATATAAAAATTCTTCTAATTTGCCCTCTACAACAAGCTATATATGAAGCTACAAATGAAAAGTTAACACCAAAATTTGTATTCAGTGGAAAAAAGACAAAGGAATCGCGCTGAAAATGTCAACCAGACTGGATGCCCCTTGCACCCTCTTCTATTTAACAACGTTCTGGGGTTCCTAGTTAACAACATAAGGGAAAGGAAAGAGATCAGTGGTATACATCTGAGGAAAAAGATGTGAAATTATCTTTATTCTCAGGTGATATAATTTTTTTTTGTGATATAATTTTATAAACAGAAAAACCAAAAGCTCCACAAGGGGAGTGCAGGAAGTGAGAGAGGAATATGGTAGAGTGGAAGCATACAAGATCAACAAACAGCAGGCTATGGAACTACTATATCCATCAGCATAGTCCATGGAAGAGAAGATAAACAATTTAGTACCCTTCACAATAATACAGCACAAATTGAAGTTGGAAACAGAAAGACTTCTCCCAAGTTGTTTCGCCTAAATATATGGCAAACTAAGCTGCCTCCTACACGTGGTAAGTGACTATCCACTTGGAGGTGAACAGAAGTAGGTCAGAGGTTATACTCCCTAAGGGTTATCAGCTATCTAGAGGAATCAGACTGTGCAGTCTGTCACACCCTAAGTAGGGCCCACCTCCTTCTGATAAGGGCAGTAGTAAATTGTTTTCTTGTAGGAAAGCCCAGGGAGGTCAAGGCCACTCAAGAGTGACCAAGGTAGGCCGCCATCATGAATGAATGGTTCACCCTTCTTGTCACACGTATATCTCTAATTCCACCCTTTCCTGTCATGCCGTCACCCCAGCTCATCTGCTTGCTGTTCCGCTTATGCACATTGTATATCCCCCCCATTGATTGTATTGGCTATTGTACAACCCCTTTCTGTGATGTATGTCTCTACCTGCAATTAAGAGCCATGCATACCCCCAAAGATATATAAGCCTTGGTTAGCAGTAAATCTCTCCTGCACTCTCTCCTGGCCTGTACCACCAAGAGGAGCTGAGATGATCATGCAACCATGAAATGTGTTTGACTCCATTATTTCAACATATCTTCTCTCTCTTCTGATTCTCTATGACTTGACTATAGTCTTTACTTATTATCCCTGTATAATTGTGCCTACTGAACCCATGATGATGTGTTAAGGGCTGGATACGTTGACAAATTTAAATACCTAGGGGTATACCTAACCAAAAAGCCCAAAACGATTTGAATGTGGAGAACTACAGATCACTATTACAAGAAACCCCAAAGTGACCTCCAGAAATGGAAGGATATCCCATGGTCATACATCAGAACACGTAGTATAGCAAAGATTTCTGTCATGCCCAAGGTACTAGACAAATGTAATGGTACCCTACTACATGTACCAACATCCTTTGTCAATGAATTGGAAAACACTGACCAGCAATTTCATATGGAAAGAGAAGAAGGCCAGAATTCTCAGGGAACTCTTCAAGAAGAAGGATAAAGTCGAAGGACTTGCTTTACCTGACTTTAGCACCTACGATTGAACCACCATGGTGAAAACCGCATGGTACTGTTATAATGACAGATGTTCGGACCGATTGAATAGAACGAAAACCTAGAAATGAAATCATCAGCATAGAGACAACTGATCGTTGATAAGGACCCCAAAATTATCAAATGAGAAGCTGATGCCCTCTTCAACAAGTATTACTAGAAAAACACCCAACACAAAAGGTTAGGCAAACAAATGGCGTGAAAGGTATTCACTTGGGGAAGGAAGAGGTGAAGCTATCGTTGTTTGAAGATGATATGATTTTATATATGGAAAATCCCAAAAACACCTGAGGGGAGTGCAGGAAGTGAGAGGGGAACATCGCAGAGTGGCAGGTTACAACACCAACAAACAGAAGTGTATCAGACTGCAATACACATCGAATAAGACCACAGAAGAGGAGATACCAAAAGATGGTACCCTTGACAATAGCAAAGCACAAATGGAAATAACTAGGGCTATACCTGACTAAAAGAACAAAATATTTATATGAGGAAAGCTACAGAACACTATTACAAGAAAGCAAGGGTGAACTCAACCAATGGAAGGATAGCCCATGCTTATGGATTGGAAGTCTCAACCTAGTGAATATGCCAGTTTTGGCCAAGGCACTATCTAAGTTTAATGCAAAATCCCAATGAAATTACCCTCCTCTTTCTTCAAAGAAATGGAAAACCTGATTACCAACTCCTTATGGAGAGAGAAGAAGCCCCGAATTAGCCCAGAACTCCTCAAAAGGAAGGATACAGTGGGAGGGCTTCCTTTACCTGACTTTGGCATATGTTATACAACCACGGTGGTCAAATCCACATGGTATTGATACAATGACAGGTACGCAGACCAATGGAAAAGACCAACACGCAGGAATCAGATCATCAGCATACAGACAACTGATCTTTGATAAGGGCCCCCAAAATATCAAATGGGAAGCAGATGCCCTCTTCTACAAGTGGTGCTGGAAAAAATGGAGATCTACCTGTGGAAAAATGAAGTAAGACCTTTATCTCACTCCATGCAAAGGGATCAACTCAAGGTAGACCACCGAGCTCAAGGTAAAATCCTAAACAATTAGGGCCATCAATGAGGGGAAAAGGACACACCTGAGAACTTTGGGGCAGGAAATACTTAGGCTATCAGAAATAGGGAAGGACATACATACAGAGGAGTCACCAATTGAGAAATGGTATATACTGAAGATAAGACACCTATGTACATCGAAATAATTCACCAAGAGGGTACTAAGGCAGTCCACGGACTGGGAAAACATCTTTAGCAATGACAAATCAGACAAAGGCCTCATTACTAAAATCTACACTATTCTGCTAGCTTCCCAAAAGAGAAAAACCTATTTCCCACTGAGGAGGTGGGCAAAGGACCTGAACAGAAGTTTCACAGGGGGCAAAAATCAGAATGGCCAACAAACATATGTGAAAGTGTTCCAGATCTTTAGCCATAAGAGAAATGCAAATGAAAACAACAATGAGGTACCACCTAATGCCTTCAAAGAAAGCCCAATTCAAAGAATCAGAAAGCAACAAGTGTTGGAGGGGCTGTGGTGAGATAGGAGCTATCATCCACTGCTGGTGAACCTGTAGGTATATACAGCCACGATGGCAATCCATTTGGTGATTTCTAAAGCAGATGGAAAATTACCTATCTTACGACCCAGAAATCCTCTACTGGACATATACCCAGAGAGGCAAGGAACAAGCCACGGCCAGACAGCTGTGCTCTAATGTTCCTTGTGCCGCAATTCACAAAGGCAAAGAGTTGGAAACAACCCAAATTTCCATCAACATACGAATGGATTAAAAAACCGTGGTACATAAATGTAATGGAGCACTACACATCACTAAGAAGTACTGATGAACGCAATAAGCACATCGCCTCAAGGGAAGAGCTGGATGATATTATGCTAAGTGAAGTAATCCATGCACAAGAGAACAAGTACAACACGATTTCGCTGAGGTAAGCTTAAAAAAATGCAAAAGGGGCGTAGGGCAAGAGCAAATGTACACAAACGTTCCTGAGTGAGGTCCAGGTAGTATGGAATGGGACAGACCAAATCCAGGGGGTACATATGGTAGCCAACTGAAAAGGAAAAGGTAAAAATAAAAAGGAAAAAAAGGAGAAATGGATAGTGGAGAAAAGGGCACTGACCCACCCAAGGCGAGGGTATTGTTTATATCTCCATAGGGAAAGAGGGACCAGGCTTCATGCCGGTGCTCCAAGATGTGAATGCAATATACTGGCATGAAGCAGGGAACCAAGAGAAAGGTCTGAGGGCCAGGCCCCAATCCCTACTTCGTGGACAGCCACCCCTCCCCACAGAAGAATTTACATCAGAGGACCGCATTGAAGCTATAGCTCAGGGAGAGTGACATGTCTGATCAGAGCACTGGGGAGCAAATGACGGGCGAGGAAGAGAGAGTGGAGCACATCCTGGCCCACCAAGCCTTGAGGATGATATCCCCACTCAGAGCAGCCAATGCACAGAGAGGACCATATGGCTGGCCCCACTATGAGACACGACATCCCTCACTGACACATAGCCCTTCAGGGGACAACACTGGAGACAGTGGGGGATTTGTGCCCGATCTGACACCACCATACCGAGGCAAAACTCTGGAGGAATGCAACAGAACAGCACGGGGAGCAGAACAAGGAAGTCCTGTGGAGTACCACAAACGACTTTTGGTCCAGTGCGTGTAACCCAATCAGACTCAACCAGAGAACACTCCTAAAGGTCAGCAAACAGGCCTTGAACCATTTACAGGCTTTCCCTTTTTTGTGTCATTGGCTTTTTGGTGGTGCCGTAGTTTTGCTTCCTTTTGTCACTTTCTTTTGCTCTGTCTTGTTTTTTGTGTGCATATTATGATCTCCTCAGGTCTATGTCTAGAAGATAGGCTGGATAAACCATCTGGAGGGGAAAGCAATGGGACCAGTGTTCCCGGGGGTACATAGCAAAGGGGGAGGTGGAGGAAAGGAAGTGGTGTTAATCAACCGAGGGACAAGGGAACGACAAGTGATCCAAAATCAGTGTCGAGGCGTGTGTAAGAGGCCTGTTAGGACTTGATCAAGGGCAATGTAACCAAGAGGAATTACTGAAACCCAAAAGAAGGCTGAGCATGGCAGTGGGACAAGAGGAAAGTAAAAGGAAATCAAGGAAAGAACTAGTAGGCAAAGGGCATTTATAAAGGTCTAAATACAGGCGTGTACATGTATAAATATATTTAAATATGTTGATGGGGAAATAGATCTATGTGCATATATTTACTTATAGGTTTAGTATTGAGGTAGCAGATGGACATTGATCCTCCACTCAAGTACTCCTCAGTTCAAGAACACTTTGTTCTATTAACTTGGCAGACCATGATGCTCACCTTCCCAACATGTTTGCTCAAGACAAATGTGTGCATAAGCAAAGGAGGTGAAGAAAGCTGATGGTGTCCAGCTTTCAAAAGATATAGCATCTGGGGTCTTAAAGGCTTGAACATAAACATCGGCCATGTAACTCGGAAGCCACAAAACCCTATGGAAGAAGCACACCAGCCTTTGTGACCACGAGGTGAAGACAGAATAAGATACCAGGCATCAAAAACCAAACTAATAACACAATGCAAATGATGGAATTCAGAGTGGAGATCCAAAGCCCATCCAGAGACAAGTGGACATTCCCTCACACAAGGGTCAAGGGAAAGAACAGGACAGCCAGGGTGCAGCATAACACCGAGAGAACACACAATGTTCCTTAGTTCTGTCATTCTTCCCCTCCACCTCACTCTCATGACCCGAGTTTCAACTCACAATCAAGCTACACTTGAGCATATGCCCTGGCGCAGATAAGATCTTTCGACATACTGAATCCAGAACTGGTCATCCATGTGGAACAGGAATGGGAGGTGCGATACCTGTTGGTAGGGGGAAGGTGGGAGGAGAAATGGGAGACGCTGGTAACCGACTACAGTGATGAATGTATAATCACCCCACCTCACAGCCACGGGGACAAACAACAGTAACTTGGGTGAAGGGAGACAGCGGGCACTGTAAGATATCAAAACAATAATAATTTAGCATTGATGAGGGTCCCATGAGGGTGGGAGAGTATGGAAAAAGGGGCAAAAAAGAGGAGCCGACGCCAAGGACTCAAAAAGAAAGAAACCGTTTAGAAAAGGATGATGTCTAAGTATGCACAAATGTTTCAGTACAACTGATGTATAGGTTGTTATGAGAGGTGTGACAGCCCCAAGAAAATGATTTATTTAAAAAATTGTAAAAAGCAGAGAAGGCAAGTGGACACGGGAAATATAGGTGCCGAGGCAGAAGGGGAACCAAAAACAAGCTGAAGAGGAATGTCCTTCACCCCGAGTAACAGAGAGAAATGGCCTGGAACTAAAGCTAATTGCCTGATTTTTATTTCTAGCTTCTTAAACATTGAGAAAATAAATTTGTTTGCTGAAGTCTTCCACATATGATCTTTCTATTATACAGACACTAGATAACCATGACACTCCATTTCCCCTTGAAATCTATTTCTTAAAATATAGATGGAGCGCATTTCCACTCCCCCCAAAAGTTGGTATAATGTGAAACATGTAGCCTATGTCATTGAACAACATGTGTAGAAATTGTTTAATCGGATCCTATTTTATTACGTAAACTCCCAAGAAAAGACAATTTATATATATAACAAACTCTGAGGAAAGCATGAGAATGTGGGAGAGTATCCCTGATAGGCACCCCAGAACCGGAGAAAACAAACAACAACAAAAATCCACAACGAAAATAATGCAAGAACGTCAGGAAGTGTTACGGAGTCACTCCCACACAGACCACTGACCCACAAGCAGCTGCAAAGTAACAAAGCAAAACTTTATTACAGAAAGGCAAAAAGACAAATAGACAAGAAGACAACTCCGGATTTGGGCTACAGCATGGCCACACAGGGTCCAAAGCTGAAGCGTCTGGCCAAATTTTTCTTTCCCTTTTATACACTTAAAACCAGCAAGGCGAGGGGGGTAGAGCAAGGAATGGGAAAGGGTGTTTACACAAGATAACAGGGATGCGGGTAGTTCAGCATGTCCTGCTCAGCTTATCTTGGACCAGAAGATTTTGCAAAACTTCTTGCTCACATTTATGAGTAGATATTTGCAAGGTCACAGGGACTTGCTTTTCTAAAATAACATACCTCTCCTAGAATGGGGGGGTGGCACTTAAGCTTTTCAAAATGGAGTAACTTAAGACAAATTATTTTATTCTATTAAGCCTTAACATTCCCTCCTCTTCTAGTAACTAAATCAAATCCTTGATTCCCTAACTTTTTTATTTGCTAAAACCTGATAATTGGTTTTAAGAACCATCAACTTGATATCTTGTAGCGAGTTCTGATTAACTTGAGAAGGGCGTTGAAAGCACACGGGCCCACAGTGAGGGCAAGTACGAACAGAATAAGGGGCCCAGCAATGGCACTAAGTAAAGATGTGAGCCCGGGAGAGGCTGAAAACATCTGTTGATACCAGTTTTCTTGACTGGTTAGGGCCTTTCTTCTATCTTGCAGTTGTTTTTGGAGTTATATATTTTTTTAATTACACCGGAGTGATTTACATAAAAACAGCATGCTTCTTCTAATGCCATACACAAACCCCCTTGTTTAAGAAACAGCAAGTTTAGGCCTTTTCTATTTTGTAGCGCTATCGGCTAGGGAGCTTAGGGAGGTTTCAAGAGCAGTTACTGACTTTTCTAGAGCCTGGAGATCATGATTACCTTGCAGGCTGAGGGCAGTAAGTCAGCCCCTTCCTTTATTAGTGCTGTACTCCCAAGTGCGGTAGCCCCAGCAACCCCTAGTGCTAGCAAAACTGGGACTAGCACAGGCGCGCGTTTGAAACGTCCCGTGAAGTGGCGAGAGTCAAGATTAAGATGTTCACGCCCCCCTTCTCCTGAATGATAATACACCTGCGGAATGATGTGCGTTAAAATACAAAGGTTGTTAGTTAGTAAGGGAGCATACGCCCATGGGGTGTACATAGTCCTTGTCCCGAGATGTCTCCCAGCGTTAGTTTGGGTTCCCTCTTCCCAGCAACCTTTGCCGCAGTCGGGGTACTCAGGACAACAGGGTATGGTCCTTCCCAGCGTGGTTCTAGTTGACCTGGACTTAGTCTTTTTACCCACACTAGGTCGCTGGGGTTGAAGAGGGGTTTTCGGCTTTCCTCGTCGCGGGCCGGAGTCTGGTCGGACGGCACGTTGTTTCTGATTCGCTGGCGCTCTGCTTGCAAGGCCCGTAATGACTTAACCATGTTATGGTTTTTGATTTCGCTTAACACTTTACTTCCAATCTTAGGTAACAATGGGCGTGGAAACCCGTACATTATCTCAAATGGAGAATAACCATGCTTTTGAGGTGTACATCTCACCCGAAGCAAGGCAAAAGGTAGGAGGCTAACCCAATCTCCGCCAGTTTTTAACTTTCATTTAGTGAGAACTTCCTTAATTGTTCTATTTGCTCTTTCTCCCTGTCCAGAGCTTTGTGGTCGGTAACTACAATGCAACTTCCCATTGGTTTTTAGCACCCCAGTTGGTAATTTTGTTAAGTGGGCAGTAAACGCCAGGCCATTGTCAGATCCTATGAACATAGGGAGTCTGAATCTGGGAATCATTTCAAAGACTAACTTTTTAACTGCAATGAGGGCAGTTTCTCTCTTTGTGGGATAGGCCTCTGTCCAGCCAGAAAAAGCGTCCAGAAAAACAAGGAGATACCTGAAGTTGCCTGGTGCTCGTGGGAGTTCAGTCAAATCTACTTTCCAATGTTCACCTGGAGCTTTTCCTTGGTATCTTTGTCCTGGGTGATGAACTGGGACAGGGTTAGCATTTACCTGAGCACATACCGGGCACCTTGCAGCTTCACTTCTGGTTAGCTGGTACAGTCCTTTAATTACATAATCCTTGTGCAGGAGCTCTGCTAATTTTGGCCAGTTCTTGTTCAGCTTGTGAGTAATGGGGAGGCTCGAGGTTGTTAGAGGGTTCTAGCAGAGGCAGGATGGTTTTGGAGCTGGCTGCTTGGCGCGCAGCCTGATCAGCCAGTCTGTTGCCATTAGATACTTGGCTTGGTACTGGGTGATTCTGGAATTTGAGAGCCATCTGTCTGGAGGAGCCCGGAGGAGTTGCTCTACATTGTGAGGAGCAGTGATGACGAGGTTCTGGTCAAAAGTGAGCTTTGAGGCTTCTTTCACCATCAGGGCGGTGGCTGCAATTGCCCTCAAGCAATTAGGCCATTCAGCAACTACTGGGTCGAGTCTTTTGGAGAGGTACGCTACGGGTCGTTTTTAGGGCCTGAGAGCCTGTACCAACACACAAGGTGAAAGGGCTTTTTGAGGTTAGAAAGGGCTAGGGCAGGAGCACTTACCAGTGCAGTCTTCAGCTTCTGGAAAGCCTTTTCTTCTACCTCTGTTCATATTAGTTCAGCCTTTGTTGCTCCAGTAGCTGCATAGAGTGGTTTGGCTAATTCTGCAAAACCCAGGATCCACAGGCAGCAATATCCTACTGCCCCTAGACATTCCCGTACCTGTCTTTTGGTGGTGGGTTTGGGTATAGCTTGGATGGCCTGGATTCTGCTATTTGACAAAGTTTGATTGCCATCCTTTAACTTATACCCCAGGTAGGTGACGATTTTTGTACACAGCTGGGCCTTTTTGGCAGAAACTTTATAGCCTAGTTGGCTTATTGGGTATTGTTTTACTCGAATTGGAGTGGCAGAGCTTTGTAATTGAACTACAATGGGTGCCCGGTGTTTAGCCAGCCCCGGGGGATTTGTTTTTGCCCACACATTACGGATTGTGGCTTTCCATCTTTCCAGGAGTCCCCCAGGGTCTTGGTGTTTCTTTTCGGCGTCTGCTGCAAGGAAGAGGTGAGACTCTTCTGTAAGGTTTATTTGGGAGCGAAACAGAACCAGAGATCCAATTAAGAAAGTTTTAGAAGCAGGCTTTATTGAGAAGCTTGTGGGCGGGATCAGCAACTCAGGGCATTGAGTTATTGAAGCCGCGCAGAGGGACGTTTGAGTGGTGT